>NC_143577.1:140360733-140666170 GCF_048544385.1 Mastigoproctus giganteus
ATAAGCTACTTATAGAAAATAATTTAGTATAACAATTAAGTCAATAAAATGGCTAAATATAATTAAAAACAGAGTTCGTGAGAGCTGCAAAACTTGACCAACACTTGGATTAAATACCCTTACCGATACTAAGTAATAATGTACAAAATCTCTAAGTTCAAATTAAACTAATTATCTGAGTCTATTAAACTAAGTTTATTAAACTAAATAAACTGAGTGATCATACTATGATCAAATACACAGCACAGACTGAACAAGCAACACATTCTACGGGAGGAGGGAAATGCATAGGTTGTCTATTTCCTTTTCTCTTATTAATTATTTATTTTTTAAAATTTTCTTCTTATTATTTTATTTATTTATTATTTATTTTTTGCTGGTGTAGCATAAGCCATAGGATTCCTTGCAACGTGTGGCCATTGCTTATAATTTTGCTAATAAGCCATGCCCCACAAGTTCCAATTAGTATCTGGAAAATTATAAAAATCTCCCATGTGATAAGTCTTCTTTAGCATTAGCATTTTAGCATTAGTAGAGGCATTTGATGCAAGAAAGCAAGCTTATGCAGCATCAGCCAAAAAAAAAAAAACCACTTCCACTTCACCCCTCTGTTCGTTCAAAATACCTGTCCAGCTGAGCCTTAAACTTATTTAGGCTATCAACCTCCACCACAAGGGATGGAAGTCTGTTCCACCAACCAACCACCCGCTGGCTAAAGGCAAATTTCCGCACGTCTGTCCTACATCTGTCTTTCCTCAATTTGAATTTATGCCCTCTCAGGTGATTTTTCTGAGCTAGAGGAAGAATCCCATCAGCATTGAGCATGCTTAAACCATTCAAGGCTTTATACACCTCTATCAGATTACCTCGCTGGTGCCTAGTCTCCAGACACTGTAATTTGCAAAACTTAAGCCTTTCTTCGTAAGAGCACCCCTTTGTTCCATTCACTAATCTTGTTGCCCTTCTCTGTACTCGTTCCAGCAGCTCTACATCCTTCTTGAAATGAGGCCTCCAGACCTGTATACAGTACTCTAGGTGTGGCCTGACCATCGCCTTATACAATGGAATAATCACCTCCTTATCCCTGCTGGAAAAATTCCTGTATATCATTGACAATACTCCATGAGCTACTCTTGCAACCCGTCTGCACTGCTCAGAGAACTTCATATCTGCCTGCACAACCACCCCCAAGTCCCTTTCATTCTCTACCACTGTCAGTGTTGTACCACAGAGTTGATACGTTGCTCTGGGGTTGCTGTTTCCCATGTTTAACATTTGTCAATGTTAAACTTCATTTGCCACCTCTCAGCCCATCTGCTCAACCTTTCCAGATCCTGTTGCAGCAGCATAGTGTCAGTAGTGTCCTTGACAACCCTGCCAACCTTTGTATCGTCTGCAAACTTGGACATTAAGCCCGATATACCATCATCAATATCATTTATAAATACAGAAAACAATAATGGACCCAACACTGAGCCCTGAGGGACTCCACTAATAACATCAGTCCACGATGAGCAGTGTCCATTGATTACCACTCTCTGTCTTCTCCCCCTCAACCATCCCTTTATCCATAGCAGCAATTTGCCTCCAATGTCACACTGCTCCAATTTGTGTAGCAGTCTTCCATGTGAAACAGTATCAAAAGCCTTTCTAAGATCCAAGTATATAATATCAAAGTTATTCCCTGCATCCAGTTCTTTTGTGACTGCATCATAGTATCCAATCAAGTTGGTCAGGCAAGACTTCCCCTTAACAAAACCATGCTGTGTCTGAGCTATAACTGAAGTCTTGTCTAAATGATCCTGCAGTGCTTCTTTAACCAGTGCCTCCATCAATTTTCCTGGAACAGAAGTTAAGCTCACAGGTCTATAATTACTTGTGTCAGCCTTTGATCCTCCTTTGTGAATTGGGGTCACATTTGCACATTTCCAGTCTATGGGTATCTCCCCTGAGTCCAAGGAAGCTCTCATAATTATGGCTAAGGTTTGCTTACTTCCTTTGCTGCCTCCTTTAATATAACTGGATAGATCCCATCCACCCCGGGTGCCTTTCTTGTGTTTATCTTCAACAGATTAACATTCTTATTTATTACCTTTTCTGCTTGTCTGTTTGTTCATTGTACAGGCTCTCCTCGACTTACATACTTAATTGGTTTCTTTTCATATATGTAAAAGTCCAACTTCAGTCTTATAGATACTAAATACATGTACAGTACAGTGCAACTCACTGAGATTATAACCCCCCCCACCAACAAAATTTACAAGGCCATATGTATGGTATTATTTACACCATTTTACGATTTGTTACCGAGTTAATTGAAAAAACAAACAATGAATAATAATGTAGAGTACAGTATTCATAAGTAATTTAATCTAATACCTGTAAACAGTACTGTATAGCATATAAACAATATACAAGGACAAAAATGAACAAGAAGTTAATTGGCTTACATTATTGTCAGTGTTGTGGAGATGGAGAATCATAAACTATTGATGACACCGGTTCTAATGATCTGGGAGCAGATGGACTAATTGATATTTCTATTCACTGACTTTTTTTTTTTTTTTTAGAGATAAGCAATCAATAACAAAGAACACGACACGCACAAATTGCAACTAACGTGACACACGCAAGTGTGGTACAGAGTTACAAGTTTATAAAGCTTAAAAAATAGGAATGAAGAAAAGTGTGTCTGAAAATTTATTTATGTGTTTTTTTTTTGTTTTTTTTTATTGAAGATTTCAGTGAAAAGGGAAAAACACATTTCACCATAATAATGTAAAAACCCACAGAATTCCAGCTATCTATTATCGCAAATGCAATAAGATCGAGTTTACTACCTGTTTATAATAGATTGCACTAATAGAAAAGCCCAATAAACCGGAATCTGCAAATTGTTTTATGGTAGTGACCTCCAGAAATATCATTAAGGTGTCCAAAAGTGATTCTTATAATTAAACATAGCAATAAATGATGTTGGAGTTGTTGCAGTAGGGTTTTTTAGAGCATCAGCGATATTGCTCTGTGTATATTGTTTGTAAATTGCATGTGTTCTGTGGTCGATTTTCTGTTTGCTGGACAAAAAATCTGAGTTCCAGAACAATAAACAGTGAAAGTGTAGTGCATTTTAATGGTCTGGATTGGTTGTTTGAATTTTGATTCTATAAAGCGGCTGATTCTAGTGATCATGTTAACCGGCATCTACTTATTTCAGGGCTTACGATTGTCTCTGACTGTAACACATAGTCCTTCCTCTCAGCCAGTAGCAGCGTTTGTAAACATGTTGGCCATGTGATTTGCTTTTGCTGCCGTTAGTTAAAAGTGATTTTTGTGTTGTGCTTATTTGACATAAAGTTATATAAAACTAATACAATTAATAAAATTACCTTTTAGAGAGGTAAATAGCTTAGTTATATAGCGAAAATTTCAAATTCCAAGGTCTTGGAACGGATTATCAAAAATCAGTGTGTTATTGGGTTCGTGTTACAATGTTTTCATGATACAATGGTGTTAATGTTGTAAAGCAAGGATCAAGGAAGCCTGAGGCTTGTCCTGCACCAGCCAAAAAAAAAAATTTGAGTACCCTGACAGACAGAGAGAGTAGGAGGGAATCGCCAAAAAAAAGAGAAGAATATGATATCCTGCTCAGGACCCAGGGTCCTGAGCAGGATATCATATTCTTCTCTTATTTTTTTCCCAACCCCATACTCGCAAGATGTGACCCCTGGGATAAATATATGGCAGCATTTTGGTACTTTGCAAGCGTGGTTAAAAACTGTCGATATATTTTGAGTATACAGTATTTTTATTAATTTTGAGTAGCTTTGTACATATCTATGAGGTAGAGGAATGCCTGTAAGTAGAGGAATGCCTGTACTCATCAATCTTTAGCCTGTAACATATACCTACTCTCATTTTGTTTTCCTAGGGCTTATGCTTACCTGCCAACCCTTCTAGTAATTGGGTCTTCCAATTTTTATTCAACTTTTTGTTATTTTTCAAATACACACATGTGGTATTTTTTTCAGTTAGGTAACTAACTAAAAGCAGTCAGACCTATGGAATTTAATGTCACATCCTTAAAAACCAATTTAAGTGGCCCTGCTCATGTTTAGCCTAAGTACAGTGATCATCTGTGTGTGTGTTAACAACATTATTTGAAAAAAATATTATGAAGTTATGTCATGTGTTCATGTATATAATTTTTAATATCTTAATTTCAATTCATGTTTTGCAAGTGCCATTAATGGGGTGGAGTTTAGCATGCCATTGTTATTATTATCGTAAAGCAGGTTATTATAAAGTGTTGTTAACAGTTAGGTTACTTTAAATATGTTAATTATTTTTTTTATGTTTCTTAAGAGAATGTTTGTGAAAGAAAATGAAGTTACTTTTGTATATCGTGACTGCTGTGGTGGTCAATTCACTATACTATGCATCTGCAATCAGATCATAGAATGCAAAAATTTTGGAACACATAATGCCATAAAATTGAACAGAATGAAAAAATAAAAATAAATAAATGGTGCAAAGAACTTTAAAATACAATACATATATTGCATTTTGTGAATTTGCCTGCTGCACAATTTGATATGTATTAATTAGTTGCCATTAATTTGGATCAAAAGTCTGGGATCATGTTGGGATGGTGTCTGAATGCAATTCTAGCACATTCAGGCTAAAGTTTAAGATCTCTATTGAAGGTCTTCTGCTTTTAAATTTCTAAATGTAGGGTGCTTAGGCCCCACCAGCTTTAGTTACTATTACACTGAGAGCTTGTTGTCTTTGATATATTCTTTTGGGATTTCTGTATTGCTCCATTCCCATCATGATAATCCTGCCATGCAGGTCTCTAATTACTCTCTTTGCCCTTTGTTCCCCTTTGTTAATAGGAGAGACATTTGCACATCTCCAGACTATATAGAGACCTTCCCTGAATCCAAAGATGCTCTTATAATTATGGTCAGTTTTGCTTACCTCATTTGCTTCTTCTTTTAATAAAATTGATTAGATTTCGTCAGGCCCAGGTAGTACCTTGTTTACTTTTAGCTTCAACAATTTCTCTTTCACTTTCTTCTCAGTTGTTGTAAAATTATTTCGCTCCCATTTACAATTTGGTGTGCTTCTGGTATTTCCATCCCTGAAAACTTTTTGGGTGAATCCAGTGCAGAATATTTATTTAGTTTGTGAAGCATTCTCAACAGGATCATCAGTAATTATGCCATTCGTGTCTAGTGGGCATTGCGGTTTTACCATTCCTTCTAGTATTAACACAAGCAAAGTTTGTGTATACAGGCACTCCTCTACTTATGTATAAACAACTTACATACAACTTGCAGATATGTGCAAAGCTGTTGCTGTGTTTGGTTATAAGAATCAATTTTGAAATATTTGTAATATTTTTCTAAAGCAGATTTCTGGAGTTTTTAGCAATTTCCGGTTTATTGGGCTTTACTGTTAGTGCAATCTATTATAAATGGGTAGCAAACTCGATCTTATTGCATTTGTGATAATACTAATACTGGAATTCTGTTGCGGTTTTTACATTACGGTATTATGGTGAAATGAATTCTCCTTCACTAGAATCTTCAATCATATAAAAAACATAAATTTTCAGAATCTTCTCTTCATTCCTATTTTTAAGCTTCATAAAGTTTTTACTCCATATCTCACTTGTGCGTATCATGTTAGTTGCAATTTGTGCGTTCCGTGTTCTTTGTTATTGATTGCTTATTTTCTTACTGTTTTAAATTTTACAACAAAAAAAAAAGATGTCAGTGAACAGAAATATCATTTAGTTACACTATTAATTAAGCTATGTATGTAAGCGTAAACTTATTTTTATTTTGCTAACCTGTGGGAAATATTCTTCCGATTTTCATGCATCATTTAATTTTGTTAATTGGAGGAAGTAAAGTGCAAATTTGTGCTCTATATCTTTACTTTTATAGTCTATGGATAATATTTCTCCTATTTTCGCTTATTAGAACAGCCGTTTAATACAAGTAAAATTCAGTTTGCAAACATGATCACAATGGCGGGCGCTTACTACATATCATATAGTGAACTGTATTTTATTTTGGAGAGTCCATTATTGTAAAGTGATTTGATCATAGATTAAATTAAATTATGTATCGTATTTAGATTAAATTAGTTTTGGATAAATATTGTACTCTACATTATTATTCATTGTATGTTTTTTCAGTCTCATTTAACTCGGTTACAAATCGTAAAATTCTGTACATGATGAAGTTTGTTGGGGGTTATAATCTCAGTTCATTGTACTATACTGTACATATATTTTGTATTTACAAGACCGAAGTTGGACTTACGTACTTGAAACAAAACCAATTAAGTACATAAGTCGAGGAGTGCCTGTATATGCTTGTGCACTTATGAATTTATGCATCTTTTCAGGTGTATATATACTTGCACCTTTGTGTTTTTAGTCACTCTAACAGCCCATATAATTACCTGTCCCATGAGGGCCCATCAGCGTAGCTTATAATCCTTACCTCCACTTTCCAGGCTACTGCATGTTCCAATATTAGCAGTACAAGATTCACTTGAACACTTCTTTTGTGGTTGCCATTAAACTATTAGGTTATGTACTCTCTCCAATTCTTAGTTTCCAAATTAAACTAACACTGTTTTCATATATCAGGAAATACTCTGTGCTCCTTCTATTGAAGTGTTTATTCCATTTCTACAAAAACAGTCTCTTCTGGTAATAATTACAGACCGTGTCACGAGCCTTGATTTCCCAAGGGCCATAATTCATGAGCCATAATTTCCCAAGGGCCATAGTTTGGAAATGAGTGATATGTTCATACAAAGTTTTTCAAAAATAATATGTGGATACTAGATTACCCATAGCAAATATTTTGTCAGAACTGTTTCAGAGAAGTAAAGATTAATATCAATGTACAGTAATTATAAAAACCTTTCCCTTGGCTACTTTAGTGTCCCACTAAGGTATCTATGGGACGAACTTTGGTAAAAATCCAATTTTATAAATTTTTACATGTATGACTATTATTGTCCTTTTAAAAAAATTACAGTTATTGTGCAAAAATCATCTGAATTTGAAAACTGCTATGTAAAGTTGTGCATGAGTAAAAATGCAAACTTTGTTGAAAGTCTGACCCTTAGATTTGTTGATTGTGATGATAAAAGTTAAGAAATTATCTTCTTTTCAAAGTAAATGGCAATTAGTTCCACTAGCAAAATCAATTCTTGGGATTTGAAAATCGGTCAGAAAATTTTTTGGATTTTTTTTTTTTTTTTTTTTTCCCCCCTCAATTTTATTTCTAAATAGTGGTAGCAGTAATGGCAAGTGATGCAAGAAGGCAAGCTTATATAGCATCAGCCAAAAAAAAAAAAAAAACACAGTTCACCCATCTGTACCATCGAGAATTTTTCTAGTTCACCCTTGAATTTATTGAACACATCCACTTCTATAACAGTAGATGGAAGCCTGTTCCAACAATTAAGCACTCACTGGCTGAAGGCAAACCTCCGTACATCTATCCTGCAACTATCCTTCCTCAACATGAATTTTTGCTCCCTCGTGTGTAGTCTCAGCAAGTGGAACAATACCATTAATGTTCATCTGACTCAATCCATTTAAGGCTTTAAACACCTATCAGTCATATCAAACCTACCAATCAGATCTTCCTGCAGGTGCCTAGTTTTGAGATGCTGCAATTTGCAGAACTGAAACCTTTCTAGATATGAGTCCCCTTTTGTTCACCTCACCAACCTGATTGCTCTTCTCTGCACTCATTCCAGATCTTCATCCTTCCTAAAGTGAGACCTCCAGACCTGTATGCGGTACTCATGATGTGGCCTAATTATGGATTTATACAAAGGGATAAATACCTCCTTATCCCTGCCAGCAAAGTTTTTGTATATCATTGACAAAACCCCATGAGCTGTCCTGGCAGCATACCTGCACTGCTTAGAGAATTTCATGTCTAACTGTATAATTACCCCCAGGTCTTTTTCATTCTCTGCTACCCTGACAATTAGTTACTCCTACCCATGTGCAGTACCTAGTATTAGTCAATGTTAAACTTCAACTGCCAGTCCTCAGCCCATCAACCTAATTTTCCTAGATCTTGTTGCAGTAACTCACCACTCGCGACTGTCGTTAACTACCCTGCCAACCTTGTATAATCTGCAAACTTGGACTTTGTCTGATATGCCTTCATCCATTAGAAAGAGACTCAGAGAGGACATAAGAAGCTTTAACACAAGAAAAGTAGGACAAACATTAAGGAAAACAGAAGACTTAAATCATCAGTTATGAGCAGTAATACAGAAAGACAAATGATACTGAATCTGAAGAATAGTGATGGTGTACTTATAAATAGCAGAGAAAGCATAATTCAGATAGCAGAAGACTAATATAAAGTATTATATGAGAAGCAAGGGAAGATAGATCACAAATTAGCAACACGTACGACATACCTGATATCCTTCCTGATGAGGTAGAACATGCTTTGAAGAAAATGAAGACTAAAAAAACCCCTGGTGAAGATGAAGTTACTGTAAAGTTGTTAAAATTAGGAGGAAGAGACATGACACAGAACCTGCAAGAATCTTCACAAAATACATTAGGAAAGGCATGATGCCTAAGGAGTGGAATAATGGAATCATAATTTTGCTGCATAAGAAAGGAGATAAATCAGAAATTGGAAACTATAGACCAACTAGCTTGTTGTCCCACATCAACAAGTTGTTCACAAGAGTTGTTACTAACAGCTTAGAAAGAATATTTGGTGTGAATCAACTGAAAGAGCATGCTGACTTTAGGACAGGATTCTCAACTATGGATCACTTTCACATAATATCGCAGCTAATGGAGAAAGCAAATGAATGTACAATACCATTATGCCTGGCATTTGTGGATTATGAAAAGGCATTTGACTCCATACAGCATAAGGCAATGTTTTGAGCACTTGAAAGACAAGGCATAGATGTGCCATACATTAGACCGGTGTTTCCCAACCTTTTTCTTACCATGCCCCACCTAAGTCTTTCTAAAATTCTGATGCCCCCTATGTAACGTTGGGAAACACCGATATACATATTTTTTATATTCAAAAATTGAATTATTCCCTAAATGAAGCCTAATTACAACTTGTTCAGGACACAATACTTAGGTTTTAGGAAGAAATCATTAGGAAATTATTAAGAAAAAAACAGCAAGTAAATTTTCAAAACATATAATAGACAACTAAAATTCAAGTACAAAATAATTTATATGAAAGATTTCTATAATATTTTAATTTTTAGTAATTATTATGTAATTGTTTAATAATTTCAACATTCCATGTGAAGTCACTTCTAGATGAGTGCACTAAATTTAGAGAGAGACCCTTGAGCTTGATGCTTGCCGCAGAGAGATTTTATATTGGGCTCCAATTTAGTCAGCTTCAGTCTCAAGCCTCCCCATTTTGTGATATCCAGTCGATTTATTTTCTTTAGTAACAAATCATTTATGGCACTAAATTCACATTCAGCTAAATATGAAGATGGAAAAAGGTAACAATAGCTCTCTTGCAAAGTTGGTTGAATTTGGGTATTTAATTTCTGTTTCATCCCAAAGCAATGCCATCGCTCCTTTTATATTGAATAAAGTTTCAACTGACTCATCATTTTGCATTTCTGAGAGTTTTTCTTGGTACTGCATTGATACATCAGACAAATCCACTAACATTGGTTGCATCATCCAGGTTGGAAAATCAATTTGTTTTAAATCAGAAAACCTTTCTTTTAAATCAGCGGACAGAATTTTCAGATGATCGACAATAACAAGTACAGCGGTATCAGTCACTTCACATTTTTGCAGCCAACGAAACTGTTCAAAATTTTTGTTACAAATATATTTTTGACATAATTCAATAAATGTAATGAAACCAAATATCTTCGCTTTTGCATCGACGAGAGTTTTATTTGTTCCTCGAAGTTATTTATTTAATATATTTAGTTTTTCAAAGATATCGGCTAAATAACTCATTAATGCTTTACCATCGACCGTTAACAGATGCTTCATTTCAGGTTTGTCACTTAAAAAGTCATTAATAGTATCAAATAGTTCCATAAATCTTTTCAAGCAGTTCCCTTTCCAGAGCCACCTTACTTCAGTGTGAAGTAAAAGTCTCACATGGTCTGCATTTTGTTCTTCACAAAAAAACTTGAAGAGACGCTTTATAACTGATTTTAGTACTTCATTAAGAACAGGCGAAATATTTTTAGCTACCAAGTTTTCCCTATGAATAACACAATGCACAAGAAGCATTTCTGGATTCTCATCTTTCATCAATTTTAAGCAGCCATTTTTCTTGCCCATCATATTTTTGAATTGCCCCCCTGAACAATCAAATTTCCCCCATGTGGGGCGTGGGACCCACGTTGGGAAACACCGCATTAGACAGTAGCAAATTTAAAAGTGAGAGAGGAGTTCGGCAAGAAGACACTATCTCTGAAATTGCTTACTGCTGCACAAGATTGGACTGGTCGCAAAAAGGAGCAGTGTGAATGTACCTAAACAATTTACGATTTGTAGATGACATTGTGATCCAGAAGAATTAGAGAGGAAAATCTTAATCAGGAACTGTGCCACAGGAAGGGATATAATCATTGGAGCAGCAGAAATTAAAAAGGTGCATTCGTATACTTACCCTGGACAAATAATTAGTTGTAATAAATGGCTAGAATTCAAGAGAAGGATAAATTTCAGATGGATAGCATTCAGGAAATATAGTCACATACTGAGGAGCAATATCCCAATTTCTCTGAAACGTAATGTATACTCTCACCAATACTTATGGAAGTGAAACTTGGGCACTCACCAAAAGAATGGAAGAGAAGCTGAAAACTACACAGTGAAGAATGGAACAAATTATATTACGAATCAGACTGGTGGATGTGTGAAGAGAAACACGTGAATTAGGCCCTAACTCAGGTAAAGGGCATTCTTATAAAAACTAAACTGAAATGGATCTGGACAGGATATGTAGCTCAAAGACATGTTGACAGATGGACTAAGAAAATAACAGAATGGTACCAAGAAGAGCTAAAAGAAAACCCGGAAGACAACAACTGAGATTGACAAATGAAATTTAAGAGTTTGTGGGCAGTAAATGGATGGTCATTGCACAATAGATGGCCAATAGAAGGAATTGGAAAGTTGCTGGAGAAGTCTTCATCCTGCAGTGGATTGAAAATATCTGGTGATGATACCTTCAATATCATTGAACCATGGCAACTGAACCATGGACAGGTGGGAAGGAGCAGCAGTGCGTAGCACACGCTTCTTGATTAGACCGGGGTTCGAGCCCGTCACCACCAAATACGGAGGATGCGGAAAGGTCAGGGAATGACCACCGCATATCCCGGAGCAATATAGCCTTAGTTGCTAATGCTCCTAAAAACCAAATAACAAGCAAGCAAACAACAAGCAACTGAACCATGGGGAACTCCACCAAAACATTAGTCCACGAAGAGCATTGCCCATTGATAACTGCTGTTTTTGTCATCTTCCACTTAACCATCCCTTTATCTGTAGCAGTAACTTACTTTTAATGACAATTGCTCCAGTTTGTACAGCAGTCTTTTATGTGCAACAGTATCAAAAGTCTTCCTGAAATCCAAGTATATGATATCAAATTTATTTTTTGCATCCAGTTCCTTAGTCACTGCATCATAGTAACCAATGAAGTTGGTTAGACGAGACTGCCTCTTGATAGATCCATGCTGTGATTGCAGTATAATTGCGTGCCTGTCAAAACTTCTTTAACCATTGATTCCATTATTTTCCCTGAAACAGACATTGGGCTAACAAGTCTATAAGTATTCAGTGTCGCATTTTGATCCCCTTTTATGAATCAGGGATATATTTGGACCAGTTTAAGAGCATCCTTCCCCTGCATTCAAGGGAAGTCTCTATGGGACTTCCCTTGAATCTAAAGATGCTCTCATAATTATGCCTAAGGGCCTGCTTGCCTCCTTTGCTGCCTGCGTTAATATAATTGGATGGAATCCATCCACTCCTGGTGCCTTTTTATGTGATTCCCCAACAATTTTCCCCTCAACTATCCTTTCAGTTATCACAGTCATTTAGATCCTCGTTAAAGTTTGATAAACTTCTGGCATCTGCCTTCCCTAAAGAATTCCTCGTGTGAGAATGTAGATGCAAAATACCTACTTAATTTGTCAGCAACCTGAGCAGGGTCATCATCAGTTAACCCATAGCCACCAAGTGTCTCGGTAGTTCATCTGACATTCATTTAAGTCTTGGTGTTTAGGTATTCATTTAGGCCTTGAAAAGTATTTCTTTGTTGCTATGAAAAGCTTAGTAGCTTTTTTGATTACTTCCCTGAATACTTCTTATTTAGAATTTGCTTTTGGTAACATCATCAGTTGGTCCCACTGCACACAATTTAAAAACTGTCTGAGACCTCAGTAGTACCTTATGAAAACTTTTTCATTTACCCATGACAGTAGTTATGTCTTTAATTAAATTCCATGTTAGTACACAAGAATCACTGCTGGTAATCAGATCAAGAGTATTGCTTCTTCTTGTTGGCTCTCTAACGTGATGCTGAAGAAACAGTCATCCAAGAAATCCACAAAAGTCAAAGGCCATCAATATATCCCATCAATGTCATCAATATTGATGATATTGATGGGATATCAGAGACATGGTGTCACACAGGTATAAGGAATGCAGAATTGGAATTTGGGGAGCACAGTGTGTACAGAAAGGTTAGACAGGATAGGAAGGGAGGAGGGAGGTTATCCTGTTAGTTAAGAAACACAAAAATCTAGGCAATGTATTCAATTGACATTGGTGGGCAGTGCAATGTTGAGTTAGTTTGATGTGATATAAGCACGGGGAAAGCAAAAATGATAGTACGATTGTGTTATATGCCTAATTACTGGATGATTGTTTTCAACAGCAGCATGTTTGAGAAGCAACCAGAGAGAGTAATACTTTTGATCTGATTATCAGAAGTAATTATTCATGCATTTAAAATCTGCAGATAAAAGAACCACTATAAGGCGGTGATCACAGTGTACTGATGTGGTATTTATTTAAAGATGTAATTGCTTTCGTAAAGGTGGTCTCAGTTTTAAAATTCTATTCTATACAGTGGAACCAACTGATGATGATACCAAGTGCAAATTCTAAATGGGAAGCATTCAAGCAATTGATCTTGGAAGCTACTAGGCTTTTCATACCAACTAAGAAATACTGTTCGAGGTTTAGCCCTAAATAGATGTTAGATGAACTCATCAGACTCTTGGCAGAGAAGAAAATGTATGGGCTGTTTATAAATTATCAGGAAACACAGAAGCCTATGGTAGAAATAAGCTAGTCTGTAATCAAGTCACAAAGAAGGTTAGGCAAGCGAAGGCAAATTATGAGAAATCTTTGGGAAAGTATGCAAATAAAAATAGCAAAAACTTCTTTACTTATGTAAACTCTAGAAAGAAGGGAATGGATCTGATTGGTCCACGGGAATGAATCTGATTGATATCGATGGTTCCTCTGTTGATGTTCCTGCTCAAGTAGCTGTCAAACTGAATGAGTATCTTTCCATTTACATTCAAACACAAGGAATTCTGTGATTTTGTAATAACTGAGAGCAAAGTGGGGGGGAGAAATAGTTGAAGAAAGGCAAAACATAAGAAATTAAATAATAATATTAAACATAAGAAAGCACCTTAGATGGATGTGATCTATTCAATTATATTAAAGGAGGCAGCAAAGGAAGTACGGCAACCCTTAGCCATAATTATGAGAGCATTCTTTGACTGCGGGAAAGTCCCCGAGGATTGTAGAAGTGCAAATGTATCTCCAATTGAAAAAGGGGGATCAAAGGGTGGCATAAGTAATTAGAGACCTGTTAGTTTAACTTCTGTTCTAGAGAAAGTAATAGGGTTACTGGTTAAAGAAGCATTGCAGGATCATCTATAAAGACTGCAGTAATAATTCATACACAGCATACATTTGATGAACGGTTCCACATGACCCACTCTCGAGCCACTTCCGATTCCATGACACAAGAGAATGGAACACGTGATGAGTACCGTGAACCTGCTGGTATTTAAAGACGCACCGCTGAAGAAGGAGTCAGGAGCCTTCGAAAGCTATGGTTTTATCGCTTTTAATTTAGTATATTTTATTATTATTATTATTATTATTAATATCCACATGATGCAAGGAAGCCTGAGGCTTATGCTGCACCAGGAAAAAAAAAAAAAAAGTTCCCGAGTAACCCTGAGAGAGAGAGAGAGAGAGAGAGAGAGAGAGAGAGAGAGAGAGGGAGAGAGACAAAAGTAGAAGGGAATCACCAAGAAAGAGAAGAAGGATGATATCCAGCTCAGGACCCTGGTTGTGCCAAGCCCATACTCACCAGATGTTAACCCAGTATATTTTAATGTATTTCATATATTTTAGTTGTAAAGTTAAATATAATTTATTGTAAATACAGGCAAATATAATTTATTATAAATACATAGTTATCAAGATTCCAGTTTTTGTTTTCGTTGTGTTTTATTTCTACATAAGGTTGGTGAAAAACATTTAAAACTACAATATTAGTAGAGGCATATGATGCAAGAAAGCAAGCTTATGCAGCATCAGCCATAAAAAAAAAAAAAAAACCACTTCCACTTCACCCCTCCGTTCATTCGAAATACCTGTCCAGCTGAGCCTTAAATTTATTTAGGCTATCAGCTTCTACGACAAGGGTTCCACCAACCAACTACCCGCTGGCTAAAGGCAAATTTCCGCACGTCTATCCTACATCTGTCTTTCCTCAATTTGAATTTATGCCCTCTCAGGTGATTATTCTGAGCAAGAGGAAGAATCCCATCAGCATTGAGCATGCTCAAACCATTCAAGGCTTTATACACCTCTATCAGATCACCTCGCTGGTGCCTAGTCTCCAGACACTGTAATTTGCAAAACTTAAACCTTTCTTCGTAAGAGTACCCCTTTGTTCCATTCACTAATCTTGTTGCCCTTCTCTGTACTCGTTCCAGCAGCTCTACAGTATTAAAGGCAGGTTGCTTCAATGGATAAAAGTGTGATTTAGTGGGAGACAACAGAGAGTGATAATCAATTTTCGTGGACTAATGTTATTAATGGGTTCCCCCCCCAGGGTTCGGTGTTAGGCCCGCTGTTTGTTTTGTATATTTATCAATGATATTGACGAAGGTATATCACTTTTAATATTCAAGTTTGCAGATGATACAAAAGTCGGCAGGGTTGTTAATGACAGTAACGACAGTGCGCTACTGCAACAGGCCGTCACCACCAAATACGGAGGATGCGGAAAGGTCCGAGAATGACCACCGCATATCCCGGAGCAATATGGCCTTAGTTGCTAATGCTCCTAAAAACCAAATAACAAACAAACAAAAACAAACAAACAAAAACTGCAACAGGATCTAGAAAAGTTGGGCAGATGGGCTGAGTGACAACTGAAGTTTAACATTGACAAATGCAAAGTACTGCAAATGGGTAGCAGTAACCCCAGAGTAATATACCAACTGTGTGGTACTACACTCAGGGTAGTGGAGAATGAAAAGTACCTGGGAGTAATTGTGCAGTTAGATATGAAAGTTTCTGCATAGTGTAGACAGGCTGCCGGATAAGGATGGTGATTATCCTCTTGTATAATGCAATATTCAGGCCACACCTTGAGTACTGCATACAGTTCTGGAGACCTCAGTTAAGGATTTAGAGGTGCTGGAATGAGTACAGACAACGACAACAAGATTGGTGAGGGGAACAAAAGGTTTCTTTTACCATGAATGGCTTAAGTTCTGCAAATTGCAGCATCTGGAGACTAGGCACCTGCAAGGTGATCTGATTGAGGTGTATAAGGACGTGAATATATTGAGCAAGCTCAGTGCTGATGGAATTCTACCTCTTTCGCAGATTAATCACCTGAAGGGACATAAATTCAAAATGAGGAAAGACAAGAAAAGACAATTATAGAATAAATGTGTGTGGAAATTTGCATTTAGGTGGCTGATAGTTGAAACAAACTTCCGTCTGTTATAGTGGAGGTCAACAACTTAAATAAGTTCAAGGCAGAACTAGACAAAATTTTGGAGTGAATGGATGGGTGAATTTTTTTTTTTTTTTTTTGGCTCATGCTATATAAGCTTAGTTTCTTGCATCATATGCTTCTGCTAATGCTAATTCTGCACTTTTATGCAGAAATTATATGTACTTGTATAATTGACTATTCGGGGCAACGTCTGCTGTTAATTAGCAAAGAAGTTTTTAAAAAATAATAAATATAAAAGCTTCCATTGCATTTTTCTGAATATTATTTATAAAAATATTCAGTTTCACATGTTTTTTATTTGTGCTTACCTCACCTCACCTACCCAGAAAGTTTTGTGGCCAATGGACAAAATTTTAAGGATCATGCCTTACAGAATCATAGCTACCAACTTGTAATGGAGAGTGTCTTTTTTTCTTCAATTTAACCCATTCTCCATCTCACTTTCATAATATAGTGAGAGGCAAAGAATTACCCATCCTTTTGCAAAAATTCAGTTTTTTTATCATCTTTTCTTTTAGCAAAATAATAGTACAATTATGTTAAAATTGTGAGTTTCAGTTTATTTTTGTTAGCAAATTGGCCATCAGGTGTGTTAGTCTACATTGCAAAATAAATATGGTATTCTCTTTAATGTGTTATTTCTTTTACTGCTGTTGAATGTGTTATTTCTTGTACTGCTGTTAAGCTGTCTTTAAACAATGTCTTTCAGTATGATTCCAAAGAAATACAACATAAAAAACCAGAAGACATATTGCACAACTTTTTTGGTGTATTGTTAAATCTAGAAAGGTAACATTTTTATCCTATATACTATATATTTTTTTCTATTTCAAATGCAGTGTAATCAGAATTTGTTAACAAAGAGAGAAATGCCAAAATAGATGTATCATTCTCATAGGGATGATTTTATACTTGTTGAATATTAATTTGCAGTTTTGTTATGGAACATAAATCTTTTTTCTGATCAAACCTGAAAACATATATGATTCTGCTAAAAAACTGTCTGATACTTGGTGTTGTTAATGTGGCTGTTATGGTAACTGAAAACTCCAGTAGCAAGGCTATTAAAACAGAAGATTGGCAATAATAGGCTGTATTAGCAATGGCCACATGGTGCAAGGAAGCTTATGCTGCACCAGCCAACAAAAAAGAAAAAATTAATAATAAAAGCAAATAAAAAAAAAAAATAATTAATAAAAAAAACAAGGAAATAGATAACCTATGCATTTCCCTCTACCCATAAGTAACTGTCCAGCTGACCTTTGAATTTCCTCAAACTGTCAGCCTCTACCACCCATGTAGGGAACTTATTCCAGTAATTTATAACTCGCTGTCGAAAATAAAACTTCCTACAATCCAGTCTAAACATCTCCCCACAGGCACCTCCGTAGCCAGGTGGGCAGGAGCAGCAGTGCGTAGCACACGCTTCTTGATTAGACTGGGGTTCGAGCCCGTGACCACCAAATATGGAGGATGCGGAAAGGTCAGGGAATGACCACCGCATATCCCGGAACAATATGGCCTTAGTTGCTAATGCTCCTAAAAACCAAATAACAACATCTCCCCACGTAGCTTGAATTTATGGCGCCTAGTTCTAGAATCATTTATAACCGTGAAAAGAGGCGGTGATCAAGTCTCCTCTAAGGTGTTTAGTTTCCAAGCTCTGCACCCACATATATGAAGTCTTTCCTCATATGGATGCCATTTTGCCAATCTCACCAGGCGAGGTAACCCATCTTTGGACCTTTTCACCATTCTCCATCTCACTTTCATAATATAGTGAGAGGAAAAGAATTACCCATCCTTTTGCAAAAATTCAGTTTTTTTTTTTTTTTCATCTTTTTTTTTGCAGAATAATAGTAAAAGTAAGTTAAAATTGTGAGTTTCAGTTTTTTAGGTGCAGTCTCCATACTTGAACACAGTATTCTGAGTGTGGTCTAGCAATAGCCTTATACAATGGGATTATGATATCTTTATCTCTACTGGCAAATATTCGATAAATGATTGATAGGACATCATGGGCCTACCTTGCAACCTGTGTACAATGCTCAGAGAACTTCCTTTCTGACCGTGCCATAACACCCAAGTCCATTTCTTCCACTACTGGCTTTAGTTCAACTCTACCACATGTATAAGTTATTTTGGGGTTACTGTTATGCAAGTGTAATACTTTAAATTTTGTTGGATTAAAGCATAGCAGTGTCCACTGATTACCACTCTCTGTCTTCTTCCCCTCAACCACCCCCTTTATCCATAGCAGCAATTTGCCTCCAATGCCATACTGCTCCAATTTGTGCAGCAGTCTTCCATGTGCAACAGTATCAAAAGCCTTTCTGAGATCCAAGTATATAATATCAAAGTTATTCCCTGCATCAAGCTCTTTTGTGACTGCATCATAGTATCCAATCAAATTGGTCAGGCAAGACTTTCCCTTAACAAAACCAAGCTGTGTCCGAGCTATAACTGAAGTCTTGTCTAGATGATGTGTCTTGTCAGTGCTTCTTTAACCAGTGCCTCCATTAATTTTCCTGGAACAGAAGTTAAACTCACAGATCTATAATTACTTGTGTCAGTGTTTGATTCTCCTTTGTGAATTGGGGTAATATTTGCACATCTCCAGTCTATGGGTACATCCCCTGAGTCCAAGGAAGCTCTCATAATTATGGCTAAAGGTTTGCTTACTTCCTTTGCTGCCTCCTTTAATATAACTGGATAGATCCCATCCACCCCGTGTGCCTTTCTTGTGTTTATCTTCAACAATTTCTCCTCCGATTTACTCTCAGTTATTACAAGATTATCTAGCTTACTACCAGAGTTGAATACGCTTCTGGCATTCCCCTTCCTGAATAACTCCTCATGTGTGAGTGTTGATGCAAAATATTCATTTAGTTTGTTAGCTACCTGAGCAGGATCATCAACAGTTGAACCATCGATATTAAGTGGACCAATCTGATTCATCCCTTTCTTTCCAGAGTTTACATAAGTAAAGAACTCTTTGCTGTTTTTCTTTGCATCCTATGCCAAAGATTTTTCATAATCTGCCTTTGCCTGCCTAACTTCCTTTGTGACTTGGTTACAGACCAGCTTATCATAGGCTTCTGTGTCACGTGTTAACTTATATGTATCCCATGCATTTTTCTTCTCTGCCATGTGTCTCATTAGTTCATCTGATATCCATTTAAGCCTAAACCTTGAACAATATTTCTTAGTTGATATGTAAAGCCTAGTAGCTTCCAAGATAAGTTCTTTGGATGCTTCCCATTTTGAATTAGCTGTTGGTAACATCATCAGTTGGTCCCACTGTATAGAATTTAAATACTGTCTCAGTCCATCGTAGTTGCCTTTCATAAAGGCAACTACGATGGTAGTTACCTCTTTGAGTAAATCCCACTGCAGCACACTGTGATCACTGCCACCTAGTGGTTCCTTTATCTGCAGATTTTTAATGCAAGAAGAATCACTACTGATAATAAAATTAAGAGTATTACTCCCTCTAGTTGCCTCCCAAACATGCTGTGTAGAAAACAATCATCCAATAAATCCACAAAAGCCTTGCTAGTGTGTGAGTAACCAACCTACAAATTCCAGTCATTATCTGGGAAATTAAAATCCCCCATTATAAGACTCTCTGATTTACTGGCCCACTGTATTTCTCTGTAAATTTTTCTTATTATACTCTTCAGAGTCATTAGGCCTATAGCACACTACTACTCTGAATTTTGATCTCCGAATTCTTATGTCACACCAAACTGACTCGACACTGCACTATCCAGCGATGTCGACTGGCTTCACTTCCTTGAATTTTGTGTTTCTTAATAGCATAACCCCTCCTCCCTTCCTATCCTGTCTGTAGATGTTGTACTCACCAAATTCCAGTTCTGCATTCCTTATATCTGTGTGACACGACGTTTCTGATATCCAAACAATATCCGCCTTTGATGCTTTGAGCAATACCTCAAATTCATAAAATTTATTTACCACACTCGTAGCATTGTTGTACACGCAAGTATACATGCACCTGTTCCTATTCTTAGCTACCCTAACACAATCCATTGTTTACTTGTACCGCAATGACTCCCAGCAGTCTCTGAAATATCCTGAATTTTGCTTTCCGGGCTTCTGCTCATTCCAATAGAAGCAGTGCAAGAATCACTTTCACATCTGCCAGTGGCTACTGTTAATCTATTAGTCCTTGTTTCCCCCCAAGCTAGCAGTTTTCAGACCCATCTAATACTGCCTCGATAGCATCAACAAATATTCTTGCACCCTTTCTTTTTAAGTGTATCCCATCACTGTAGAAGCAGTCTCTCCTGTTAACATGTACAGACCAGGCTGAAAAAAATTCTACCTCTTGAGCCTTGCACAATCTTTCCAGGGCCGAATTGATTGACAAGGCTCTCATCATATACTCTCTTCTATTGTGTCTGGGCTGAATTGCAGACGCTTTCAAATTCACCCTAATTCACGCCTTTTTTTTTTTTTCAACAGTGACTTGTTGAGTACTTGTTAAGTAATTCTGCCGGTCTCCAACTCTTAATATCATTAGTGCCAACGTGTACAACTATATCACCTTTTGTGCCCTTAAAAGATGATATCCGCTCTACAACGTCATCAACCTTTGCCCCTGGCAGACATACTTTGATCCTGTTCCACCTATCGTTTTTACAAAGCATGTTCCCCATTTCCCTGACAGTAGAGTCACCAACAACTCCTAATTCCTGTGGGACCAGTGCATTCTGCCTTGGGGGTTGCCGCTGTGTTGCGTGATGATGTGGAATGTTGGGTCCACTGTTGTTTTGTATATTTATCAATGATATTGAAGAAGGTATATCAGGCTTAGTGTCGAAGTTTGCAGATGATACAAAGGTTGGCATGGTTGTTAATGACAGTAGTGGCAATGTGCTACTGCAACAGGATCTAGAAAATTTGGGCAGATGGGCTAAGAAGTGCCAACTGAAATTTAACCTTGACAGATGCAAAGTACTGCAGATGGGTAGAAGTAATCCCAGAGAAACGTAACAACTGTGTGGTACTACATTTAAAGTGGTAGAAAATGAAAAAGACCTGAGAGTAATTGTGCAGTCAGATATGAAGTTTTCTGAGCAATGCAGACAGGCTGCCAGGGTAGGTCATGGGGTTTTGTCGATGATATATATAGGAATTTTGCTAGCAGGGAAAAGGAGGTGATTGTCCCTCTGTATAAGGCAATGGTCAGGCCACGCCTTGAGTACTGCGTACAGGTCTGGAGGCCTCATTTTATGAAGGATGTAAATTTGCTTGAACATGTACAGAGAAGGGCAACAAGATTGGTGAGGGGAATGAAGGGATCCTCTTACCAAGAGAGGCTTAAGTTCTGCAAATTGCAGTGGCTGGAGACTAGACACCTGCA
Source organism: Mastigoproctus giganteus (assembly GCF_048544385.1). Taxonomy (NCBI): domain Eukaryota; kingdom Metazoa; phylum Arthropoda; class Arachnida; order Uropygi; family Thelyphonidae; genus Mastigoproctus; species Mastigoproctus giganteus. Next base: position 140,382,220 of record NC_143577.1, read on the forward strand.
CGGTGATCTGATTGAGGTGTATAAGGCCTTGGTTGAGCACACTGAATTCTGATGGGATCCTTCCACTTGTTCAGATTATGAACTTAAGGGGGCATAAATTGAAATTAGGAAAAGACAGATGTAGAATAGATGTGCGGAAATTTACCTTTAGCTAGTGGGTGATTAATTGCTGGAACAAACTTCCATCTGTTGTTGTGGAAGTTGATAGGTTAAATAAATTTAAGGAGGAACTGGACTGGCATTTGGAGGGAATGGTGTGTTTTTTTTTTTTTTTTTTTTTTGGCTGATGCTGCATAAGCTCATACTTGCTTTCTTGCATCACAAGCCACTACTACTACTACTACTACAATTGTCTTTCCTCAATTTGCTGTGTCTGAACTATAACTGCAGTCTTCTCTAGATGATCCTGCATCGCTTTCCTAACCAGTGACTCCATTATTTTCCCTGAAAAGAGGTTAGACTAACAGGTCTGTATAATTACTCGTGTCACCCTTTGATCCCCCTTTGTGAATTGGGAGATACATTTGCACATCTCCAGTCTATGGAGACCTCCCCTGAGTCCAGAGAAGCTTTCATAATTATGGCTAAGGGTTTACGTACTTCCTTTGCTGCTTCCTTTAATACAACTGGATAGATCCTATCCAGCTGGAGGTGCCTTCCTTATGTTTAACTTCAACAATTCCTCTTCCACTTTGCAACACCCTTTTGTCCCCTTTACCAGTTAGCATTAGCATTAGTAGAGGCATATGATGCCAGAAAGCAAGCTTATGCAATATCAGCCAAAAAAAAACACTGTTCCATTTCACCCCTCCTTTAGTTCGAAATACCTTTCCTGCTGAGCTTTAAATTTATTTAGGCTATCAACTTCCACAACAAGGGACGGAAGTCTGTTCCACCAACCAACTACCCACTGGCTAAAGGCAAATTTCCGCACATCTATCGTACATCTTTCTTTCCTCAATTTGAATTCTGAGCAAGAGGAAGAATCCCATTGGCATTGAGCATGCTCAAACCGTTCAAGGCTTTATACACCTCTATCAGTCTTGTTGCCCTTCTCTGCACCTGTTCCATGTGATTTACATCCATCCTAAAAGGAGGTCTCCAGACCTGTGTGTGTACTTAAGATAATGGGGATTAACTATTGTCTTATAAATTGGGATAATCATCTCATTATCCCTGCTGGCAAAATTTTTGTATATCATCGATAAAATCCCATGAGCTGGCCTGGCAGCCTGTCTTCACTACTCAGAGAACTTCATATCTGACTGCACAGTTACCACCAAGTCTTTCATTTTCCATAACCCTGTTGGTACTCTAATTTGAGATTACTACTACCCATATGCAGTAGTTAATGACAGGGATCAAGCATTGTACTGCAACAAGACCTAAATAAATTAAGCAGATAAGCTGAAAAGGGGCAATTGAGGTTACATATTGCTAAATGCAAGGTGTAAATACATGTGGGTAGTAGTAATTCCAGAATAATGTACAGATTAGGTGGTACCATACTCAAGTGGTAGAGAACGAAATAGACAACCTGGGGGTAATTGTACAGTCTGACCTAAAGTTCTCTAAGTATTGTAGATATGCTTTCAGAACCGCTCATGGGATCTTGTCAAATGATGTATTGGAAGTTTTCCAGTAGGGACAAAGAGGTGATTATCTTATTTTTCAAGGCAGTGGTTAGGCTACATCCTGAGTACTGCATATAGGTCTGGAAATGTCATTTTAAGAAAGATACGGATCTCTAGGGAAGAAGAGAAGTGCAACAAGATTATTCAAGAACACAATGGGATACCTTGCCACAAATTGTTGGAAATTAGGCACTTGCAAGGACACCTGATTCTCCTTCAAAACTATTTAATGTATCAGTACTTTGAATGGCCTGAAGTATCAGTTGAATGTATCAGTAGTTTGAATGGCTATATCTAGTCCATTTTAAGGTTTTAAACAGATTGAGTAAATTTAATGACAATTGTATTCTAACCTTTTCTTAGACAATGTACACGAGGGAACATAAACTGCAATTGAAAAAGAATGGCTGCAGGATAGATATGTGAAAATTTAATTTCAACCAGAGAGTAATAGATTGTTGGAATAAACTACCGACTGGTGTTGGAAGTGGGTATTTTGAATAAATTGAAGGAAGAATTACACATATTAGATGAGATGGACAGATGAGCACTTGAAAGGTTTTTTTTTTTTTTTAGGCTGATGTTATAATGAGCTTGCTTCCTTGCATCATTTGCTAGTACACTTACTACTGCTAATATTAAATGACACTTATTTATTTAATTAATTGTTTATTGTTGTATTGCAGATGATCTGGATTATCATTTCCTTTTATTTATTTATTTTTGCTTTTGTTTATGCAGAAAAGGTTTGGAATTAGCTAATTTTGGGAAATATCTGGGAATTTTTGGGAATTTTAAAAAGATGGTTTTGTTAATTACAATTCACCATTAACATCTGCCATTGAAAGACTTTTCTAAAAGAGAAAAGTGCTACACTTTTCTTCACTACACTACTAGTCCAATCTATCTAAAAAAAACAATGAAATTCTGGAGAAATGTTTTGTGCTGAAGTTGGACAAATTTACAGAATATGGATTAGATTGCAGCAGCATACTCAGTACATTTATGTACTAAAAAAAAAAAATTAATGAGGACTACATCAGTTTAATAGGTTGACCATTAGGGATTTAAAGAAATATTTGGGGCTTACACACCTATACACACAAAAAATTGCCTTTCCTCTAATTATAATTTCAAATGTTTTTTCCTTTTATTATGCAATTGTCACACGCATTTCAAATAACAATGCAAATAAAGCTGTATTCATTAGTTTAAAATTTAAAAATTATTCTTTAATTACAAATAAATTTATTTGAATAATGAAAAAAGTAACTTTATTCTTTTCAACAGAATAAGTTTCATTTTGAATAACAAATTATTTTTATTTGCGAATAAAATAACCACTTTTTATTTTTTGTTATTTTAAATAAATTTTGTTCAGCAGAAAAAAAAAAAAAAGAAAAGGAAATAATAGTTACCAGATTTATTTATATGACTTTAATGAAATATGGAGTAGGATATTTTAGATATTTTAGGATATCTAAAAAATCCTACCTTAACATTTCGTGAAAATCCCCCCACTGGGAGTCATATTGTGAAGGCAATAGGGTCCTTATGCATACAAAGGTTGGTCAAAACATTCTCAGAACATGTTATATAAAATGTATCAATAAATTTCAGAATAGCTTAATGTTATAAAATAACAAGAAAAAAACCTATATCTTAATATCCTATGCAGTTTCTAAAATTAAAATTTTTGAGTTAGTAGGCAGAGAAGAATGGATATCCAGAAAATTGAGCATCATCTTCATGAATGACATTTTTGACCAAAGAGGACAGATATGCTAAAGAAATCTATGGAAGAGTGACTAGAATGTTTGAGGAAATATCTTTAAGTTATGCTACTGTTTCTCATGATGGTTGCTGGAATTTAAAGGAGGATGAGAGTCACCTGAAGATGATGCAAGGTCTGGTTGGCCATCTGAAGCAATTCATTTCTGAAAAAACAATTGCCATCATTGGAGAATTTTATAAACCAGAAGAATTAAAGTGTCTGAACTTGAGAAAGTTCAGACATTAATTCTTAACATTAAAGTATTTAAAATTTACATAGAAGTGTAATACAGTCAGTTCTCGTATAACACGTGTTTACACTACATGAATTCGATCATACACGATTTATAAATAGGGGAACGATATCTTATATAACACAAACCGAATTCACTAATGCAGATTCGCCTTTGTGTTCACAAGAAATGGTAGTCGAAGGCAGAATCGCCCCAACCGAACGCAATACGATAGGAATGAAAAGAAGATTCTGAAAATGTATTTATGTTTTTTATATCAGTGAAGGGGAAACACATTTCACCATAATAACATAAAACCCAACACAATTCCAGCTATCGGTATAATCGCAAATGCAATTAGATCGAGTTTATAACAGATTCCACTAGCAGAAACGCAACTGGAAATTGTTTTTATTGTTTTATGGTAGTAACCCCTAGAAATGTGCTTTAGTAAATTGTGAGGTGTTAATAGTATATCTCTGCCTTTATGGTGTTGTTTATTCAGTTGCTACACGCGCGCGCAGCTTTGTTTATGTATATCAAGCGTGCCTCCTCGTTTTTTATTGTGCTTTATTCCCTAAAAATGAGTAAAATACTTAAAAGGTGGGAAAAGGAAGCGTCCTGGTGAAGACACTGCAGATTCAGAGAGAAAAAGAAAAGCAATATCGATAAACAGAGGCGGACTGGATCAAAAATTCTTATCCGGGAAAATTTCTAGTGGCCTCATACTATGGTTTATGGCCAAAATCACAGCGGTCTCCGGCCCACCGTGGTTTCCCCGGTAAGGCTTATTGCCAGTCCGCTTCTGTCAATAGAGAAAAAATATGAAATTATGAAACGCTTTGAGCGAAATGAAAGACCATGTGGTATTGCATGTGCTACAGACCTAAATGAGGCAATGTTGAGAATTACAAAGAATGCAGAGAAAATAAAAACAACTTTCATAGCAGGAACAACTCAAAGTGTAATTAAAATACATTAGATTAAGACACAAAGAATTGGAAGAGATGGAATGGCTGTCATCTGTTTGGATAGAAAACCAAACAAAAAACAAGTTTGCTTACGATAAAAGCAAAAGCAGTAGCAGTATTTTATTACATAATAGTCGTAATAAAATACTTACGTATTTTATTACGATTATTTATTGTGTTTGGTAATGTTTTGGTTACAAATGTGTGTTCAATCTTGGATGGTCGGCACCTAACCCTATTTTTCCCATAGGGCCTGTTGTTTATATTGCAGCATTTTGCATTGCACGAGGGTTTCTAGGAACACAACTATCGTGCTATACGAGGACTGACTGTACATGCATATTTGGGAATGTCCTAGAAATCTTTACATTTATGGCAAGCATCCCAGGGTGAAGCCATCAAAAGAGGATTTAAAATTAATTATTGCTAATCATGGTAGATTTTTGTGATCCTGAATCCAAATTAGAAGTCAGTGCAGTGGCAGCAAGAGATATCCAACCCAACCCTGAAAATGTTTCAAACCCAACCATCAGCTAGAAAAGTTTTGGCTTTCGTTTTGTGGGACAGAAGAGTAATCATGTTAATTGATTACCTTATACCTAAAACACAATAAGAGAGGAATATTATGCCTTATGGCAAAGTGAAAAGCTGCATTTCAGGAAACAAGATGAGTAAAGTTGGGTTATCGGGTTTTGATTCTCCAAGGTGCACTGTCTTGGAGAAGCAAACCCCCATGTACAAAGCCTGGATTGCACAGGCTAAAATTCATGAATGGGGATTTGAACAATTTCTGTCTGCCTCTCATATAGTTCAGATCTGGTACCAAGTGACTGTTCTTTGTAAGCAGATTTTGTCTTATTTTCTGTTTTAAAGATGATGAAGAGTTAAAAGTAGCTGTGGAAGCCTGGTTTGGTTCCCAGGCTTCAAGCAAAGAATTAATCAAAACTTGTAGATTTTTTTTTTTTGAAGGATTAAACTCTTAGCAGCTTAAATACAATGTGTATTTAACTAAATAAACTTAGTGAGTTTAATCTGCATTGTACTTAAAAAAAAAAAAAAAATTGTACCTGTCTTTTATACTCTGTTCTCACAACTGTTTGACCATCCCTTTGAATGTGAATAGACCTAAAAAGAGGTGTCAAGATGGCAGATAAGAAATTATCTTGGGAGATCTCTGTCATGGAGTCTAATTATAATGATACCCAAATTGAAATGAGGTACTCTATTTGATGGGATGATCCTAATAAATGAGGATTATGAGGGCTATGAGGATTACAAATGAATGCAATAACGACTAGTTATTGCATTCATTTGTAAGGGAAAATAACTAGTCATTATTTGGAAATAAAGACTAGCTTGGAACAGTTAGTAACTGTTTCAAGCTAACTGCAAAGCTTGGAACAGTTAGTAACTGATTTATTATTTCAATCAGATCTTGCTTGGAGACACTGATCCTACTAAGTCTGGACAAACAAGAAAGTCATTACCCGAACATTTCTGTTTGTTTTCCCCCTTCTTGATCAGTGCTTTGATCAAGAAGAGAGAATTTAACTGAAATAATCCTTTTTCATTACTTAACATTCTTGTCTATATAAGAACAGTACATTTCACTTCACATACTGAAAGAGTTGCAGCAGCTGAAGTAGGATGTGCTCTGTTTCAATTTCAGAATTCAACATTCCCCTTTGGAAGGGGAATGTTGAATTCTGATTTCCCTTAGGGAAATTAGCTTTCCAAAGCCAGTTCATGATCCAAATGTTTTGAAAGAAGGCAGAATTGATGAACTCAAGAACGAGTTTGCTTGTTCCTTGAAATGAGCAAACTTTTTTTGAGAAGTCTAGGTCTTCAATCAAATATACCTTGCATCCAAAAAAAAAGAAATTTGCATGAAAATTTATTTTATCAACAGTTTTCTAATCTTTCATTTTGGAAATTGATTACCATAGCTGACTAAACCAGAAGGATGATTCTGACTTAGTCACAGGCATTTCATTTTTACTGCCAAGGTTGTGGAGAGTCTAAAACAACAGAAGGAGATACTATTATTTTGCTCAGTGAGAAAGTAATTTGTCTGCATGTGACTACCTGTTGTAAAAGTTCATTTTAAAAAATGAATGTTCTTATAAATGCTGAGGTAGCACAAATTTCATCAAATGGCATTGCATCAATTTCGAATTTGAAATTTTTTGTGGACTAGTTTCCGGTACTTCTTGGTGTCATTAAATACAGCAATACCCCACGTAGCACTGATAATTGGTACTGAAACTGTTCAGTGTTATGTGAAACCATGCTGATTGAGGTATATTGAGGTATATTAAAAGGATTTGAAATAAAAAATTTTATTATATTTTAATTTTTTTATATGAAACCCCCAAACATGAGAGGTATTAGAACCAGTTCATGATCTTAGTACCGTGCTTGGGTTGGAGGTTGAGAAGAAGAAAGAATATATTTGTTGACATTAGACTTGAACTTCTGTAGACTATAATTTTCAGGAAAAACGTATGAAGGAAGGTTGTTCCAGAAAATGGCAGTTTAATGAATAAATGAGGAAGGTGAGAAGTTGGTTCTTTGAGTTTGAAGTTGGACAGTAAATGGATGTTGGCTGGTGGCGGCACTTGTTCAGACTGTTTTGAAAGAGACAGCGGGAATTATAGAAGCCAATTCAGAAGAACAGTGCCCATGGAAGTATCTGTAGAAAAGGCATGCAGCAGAAACAGTACATCTGTGAAACAGCATGGAGAGACTGTTAGAGAGGAGTCATTAATTAACCTAACTGCCCTCTTCTGAATGGAATCTAGAGGCCTGAGAGAGGTTTGGGGGGGGCATTGCCCCAGATGTGGGAACAATATTCCATGGTAGGGCAGATTTGCAATTTGTACAGAATGAACAGCTGTTTGAAAGAAAAGTAACGCTGAGAGCGAAAGAGAAACAAAGTTTTTTTAGATGCAGAAGAAAAAATATTTGTAATGTGCTTGTATCAAGAGAGATTAGAAGTTAGGGTAATCCCCAAAAGAGATATATCATTTTGCCTAGAAATTGGAGTGTCCCCAAAGATAAGCATAGGAGCAGAAGAATCCTTTTTGCGAGATATAAGACAACACTGAGTTTTAGAAGGATCAACTTAGTTGATTTCAACTTAGTTGAAATCAACTAAGTTGTCTTTGACCCACTGTAGAATTACCTGAAGATCAGCATTTAAGGAATTGTTTCAAAGAATCAGTATTTCGAGAACATAAAATTGGTAGCGGATATTTGAGAAGTTGAAGCTGATTTGAGCAGAGCAAGGATTCTCAAAATGGAAAGTGGCATGCAATGTGCTATCATTGGCAAAACTATGGATAGGATTTCCAGTCAATGGAAGAAGGTTATTAATATACAAGAGGAAAAGAGTGGGGGGAAAGAACTGAACCTTGGGGTGACACCAGCATTAGTGGAGAACTTAGAAGACAAAGAGCCATCTACCTGAAATGTGGCAGTGAGCAATCAGAGAGAAAACTGGATAACCAGTTACAAAAAACAGCTGGCAATCCATAAGATGGAAGCTTGTTTAGAAGACCTTTATGCCAAACACGATCGAAAGCCTTTGAGATGTTAATAGCAACTGCTTGTGTTTCACCAAACTTTTCCATTGAATTAGTCCATAAATGGGTAACATAAGCCAGAATATCACCATTGGATCGACACTGACAGAATCCATACTGGCAATCGTTGATCAGACGAAAGGTTTCTAGGTAGTTTAAGAGTTGGCGGTTAATTGATTTCTCCATTACTTGAGAAAGAGTAGAAGTAACTGCAATGGGACGATAACTTAATGGGAGGGACTTGTCACCCTTTTTAGGAACTGGCTGGATATGAGCAAATTTCCAAGCAGAAGGAAAAACACCTTTAGAATAAGAAAGTGAAAAAAGGCGGCAAAGAATAGGAGTAAGTTCAGGAGTACAGGTTTTGAGAACAAGTGGAGAAATACCATCGGGAGCTTTCTTAGCATCAAGATTCGTCAAAATCCTTCTGACATCCTTTTGACGGAAGACCACAGGGGACATTGAATGGGGCATGTTGGGAATGGTGGGAGGTGTTTTACCAAGATCATTAATACACGAGTTGGAAGAAAAATGGGATGCTAGCAGGTCAGCTTTATCTTTGGATGAAGTGACAACAGAACCATCTGGTTTTGACAGAGGTGGTAGTAGAACTGGGAAAAAGTTGCGGCCAATAGCTTTGGCAAGAGACCAGAATGCTTGGCTACCGTTAGGGCAAGAAGCAAGTTTACTACTCTTAGCCTGTTCAAAATTAAGTTGGACTGATTAATGACTATATTAATTAATGACTGGACTGATTAATGAGCATACATCATCCTGCCATCGCAGAAAGGAATCGACATTGTGGTAAAGAGGAGTTCGGATAAGATGCCACCTTGTGAAACTCCCGCATAGACTGGTCTATGGAGGATCTGACTGTCTGTATGCAAATAAATGGATTGCCAAGTTAATAGGGACTGCAGGAACTTGAGCAGGTTTCCTTTTATTTGGAAGACGTGCCGCAGCAGACGTAGTAGAGCATGTACATTGAGACTGTTTCTGTTTGCCATTTGCCAGTTTGTCTAGGTTCAAATATTCTAAAAATATAAATTCCATTACTAGATATTGATTTATAGATTTATTGATATAGATATATTTTTACTCTGAATACCTATATTCAATATTCTTATTAAATTTCATTGGGCATACGATTCCTTTGGTAAGGGTGTAAGGTGTATTTAGTTTCAGACGGCACCAGGGATTCCCCCATCTCCGTGTAGTTTTCATTGTGGGTGTACCAGTTCGCTGGAAATGCCAGCTGCTGGAACCCTGCCGTGGCCCAACATTGCCCCATGGAGGCAGACCAGGAACCCAGTAGTTTTAGTTTGACTCTGGCAGGTCCTGCCACCTAATTTCCTGAGATTTCAGTGGCTACAAAAAAAAAAAAAAAAAAATGGCAAATCGCTGAATAAAATGGAAACTTATTGGTAAAAGTTAATATCAATGCAGTTAGATTTGTACTTATGAATTTTGATAGCTGTGTGGAGCGTACGGTGTTTAGGCAGAGTAGGGGAGGGAGACTGAAGGCTGGAGGGAAAAGACGGAAATGTGGGGTCAATAGAGAAGGTGACCTCAGAGTTGGCAGTGGAGCATCCCGATGCCCCACCAGAAAAAAGGAGGGCAGGGGGGGGTTCTTCCCCCTGCCAGGGAGTGTGAAAGGAAAGGCACCGTGCTGGGTGCGGTACAGGTCATCGTATGGCACCTTTGCAGTGTTGCTGCATTTGTCTGGTCCGGTGTAGTCTGTTTCTTGATGGCTTCATTCCTGGAGTACAGCTCAGTCCAGTGGGTGTGACAAGTCATGTTACACGACGGCAGTATCTCTGCCGGCTTGTTGGGTCTGGCTTACCACAACACGCTCAGGTCCAAGTCCCCTCCAAGTGTGGTTTGTCTCTTCTTGCTTCGTAACATGGCTTTATGGTGCCAGTCCAGTGTCCCTTTCTTGTGGGGGGGTTTTCCCCATCTTTGTTCATTGAGTTTCGTGTTGTACTTGGCTGGATATGTCTCTGCTATCTGTCATTTTAGCCTGAGGTTTTTCTGTTTGGTAGATGACTATTAAGTCTTGACATTAATAGCCATCTACCAAACTGATGGATGGCTATCAGATTGCTATTAATGTCTATCTGAGAAAAACATTAATAGCCATCTTGGTAGATGGCTATTAGTATCTTTCTTCTGGAGAAGAGTTCTTGGACATAGTGGCTGAGGGCTGTAGTTTAGTAGGTGGTGTTCCTCATTGTTCGGTACTTATTGGATCCTTGTGATTAGGAGGCTTCTAAGGTCCTCATACAACTCACACTCATGCATAATATGCTGCCATGTTTCCTGTCCTCCACAGGTACAGCCAGAGTCTTCTGTGAAGGGCTGATTCTTGACCGTGAAAATTGAATTTGCGAGAAATTCTCCTAATCGCTGCTTATTCATCGTACCCCGGTGTTCTGGTGTTGCAGTATGTCAAAGGTGAGGGGGCAGTTGACATCTGCCCCCCATAAGGATTTTCTGCCCTGCTTTGTTTGATTGTATGGTCTGTAAGTAGGCTGTGGCAAAGTCAATTTCAGTTCCCGGTGGCGCCTCCGTAGCCAGGTGGGAAGGAGCAGCAGTGCATAGCACACGCTTCTTGATTAGACCGGGGTTCGAGCCCGTCACCACCAAATACGGAGAATGCGGAAAGGTCAGGGAATGACCACCGCATATCCCGGAGCAATATGGCCTTAGTTGCTAATGCTCCTAAAAACCAAATAACAAACAAACAAACAAACAGTTCCCGGTCTGCAGTAGAGAGTAATCGCATAGCTTCCTACAGAGCTTATGATATGGGCACAGGTGGCCCAGGGAATGCATAACTGGGGAATTTTTGTAACTATTAGCTCCGGGTTCCTTATCAATAGGGCTGCCCAGGGAGTATCTTCACTATTTGCACTATTTTATAACTGAGTGGATAGCCTTTAACTTGTTTATGGTGGGTGTATGGTTCAAGTACGATGATTTCTTTGGTATTCAGTTCAATAAATATTGTAATATATGTTTTACAGACTGATGATTTGATCTGATCCGATGCTCTTTTTATATTTCACTAATTCTCTGTTTCTCTAATTCTATTTTTTTTCTAAATTTTTATCACTTATTTATATATATAAGTTTGTATTAATATATTTGAAAAACCTTTTTTCATCCACTGTAACATTTAATATATATATGTATGTTATACCCAGATTGTGAAATTGACCAGTTCATGAAATGGGCAAATTTGTGTCTATTCAGTGAACTGGCCTCTTCTCTTGCCCATTTTATGAACCGGGCAAAATTTTGATTGTGCCCTTCCCATTTCTTGAACTGACCATTTAATATCAAATAATTATATGATTGAACGTGTCTTAGAGTATACAAACTGTTTATTGCCTGAACTGCCACAAAAGTTGTTTAGACACTGTATAGACTACCAGGTTAATCTAAGCAAAAAAGGAATAAACACAGTGCTATCGAGGTAGTAGGAGCTGTGCTTGCAAATCACTGCCTTGTCACATCTCATCCAAACCAATGTAACTGTACACTGTATTTACAAATACGTATTTGAGGTTACTGTTAATCCCAACCTGCTAGAAAACTAAGGGAGAAAACTATTAATCCCAACATGCTATAAGACTAAGGGAAGTCTTTCAGAAATCCGCCACTTCATGAATTGGGCAGAATATAAACCATCCAGTTCGTTACCTGGGCAAGGTTTTACCTGGTTCATGAAATTGGAAAGAGGAGAGGCCACATCACGGATTGAACAAAAAAATTTGCCCATTTCACGAACTGGTCAATTTCACAATTTGAGTGTAACTTATATTCTGAATAATAATGTTCTTGTTTATTATTATTGTTATGTTATTGTTCAGCACGACCATTAGGTCAGTAGAGTTTACAATAAACATCAACATAAATGTTAATCATATTTAGCAGTCACGGGCTTGAACCCCGTCCACTCAAAGAGTGGACGGAGTTCAAGTGTGTTCGGGGTTCGGTGTGCTACTGCACTCACACTCCTGACCACTCGGCTATGTCAGACATCATGTTAAGATCTATTTCAGTAACAAAATTACCCAGTTCTTACTTCTGGTAAATGAAGTTAATAATTTGACATGAAATACAAATATACAAAGCTATACCTGTGTCACATGTTGATTATTTTCACAATTTATTCCTATTTTGATTATTCAAAACCAATACTACAAAGTACTTTCTCACAACCACCCATTAGTTGGACAATGTCTGAAGCAAAACTAGTGGCTAAAAGAAGTCAGACCTTAATACTTCATAGGTAGTAAGCTTAGGAGAAATTTTAGAAGGGAAAAGCTTAAACCATCATCTGGGATGATGATGTACAGCCTCTTGTGTTAGTTTTTCGTAGCTGTTTTTGGTACTGTATATGCCTATAACTGGCTTTCACTGTAATGGAATTATTTAAGAGTAATAGTGATACACTGCTCATCATAGAAATTGCCCCGCCAAAGAGTGCAATGCTTTAAGCTCAAAAAAGTGGTGATATAGATAAGAAATGATTGTTTATAAACTTAGCAGTATTTACTTAAGAAAATGCCTTGTATATCAGTATGGAGTATGGCTTCCACGAACAGCAATACAAATGGTCAGTTGTTATAGTATGCTGTTGAGAAGGTGATAGATCAACCAGTGAGTTATGCTTCTTGCACTTTTGCTATGAGTTGGGCAACAGTGATAATAGGAGATGAGCGACAGAGTTCAGTGAACATCCCTTCATATCTCAAATGTGTGATAGGTGACAGATCTAATGAACATGCAGGCCAAGGAAGCTTGTCCACATCATATAGGCACTGTTGGGATATGACAGATATATAGGTGGGCTTGCTAGAAAGTGGTGTGTTAGTTGTCTGGTGACACCAGGGGTTTCCCCTATCTCTGCTCTAGAAAGTGGTTTTTAGGATGGATCATAGAAAGGGTAAAAGCATTGGCCTTAGAGTGGTTTCACTATAATCTTTTGCCATATCAACTTGGACCAACAGTGAACAACTATATTAATGTGGCTCCCCATACCATGATTCTTGGTGTTGTCCTGGAATTTCATTCCCCAATTCAAGCTGGATTACCTGTCCTCAGGCACACACACACAAAACCATGGATTCTGTCTCCAAACAACTCTTCCTGTGCGACTGTAGATGCTGACAAAAATGGAATGGCATCAGAGGCAGACAAGACAACTAATGGTGAGAATGCAGCTCCATTTCTGTCATCAACATAGTTGCAGACGGGGATGGCATTACACTGTTGGAAATATGACAGATTGTGAATTGTCCTGTTGCTAGTTGGCATATCCATTGATTCTCCCAATCTGACATTCTTCTGGTGCAACTACTGCCCTGAGGACATTTTTGACTACCTTCCTGTATCCTATCCCTTATTACGGATTGTTTGGTCATTCAAAAGCCACGCGAACAGCAATTTGCCACATTGACCCTCCATCTTCTTCTGTCAGCCTGGCGGTTATCCTATCCTTTTCGTGGTCTATCAGCTGCACATAATGGCATTGTGTGTGTGTGTGTGTGTGTGTGTGTGTGTGTGTGTGTGTGTGTGTGTGTGTGTGTGTGTGTGTGTGTGTGTGTGTGTGTGTGTGTGTGTGTGTGTGGATTCTTAGACAGCCCTTATCTGACCACTTCCTGCTAATGCTTAACATTTCTGTGTCAGGGCAATTGCAGATACATTTTATATTTTTTGTTCTTTCCATGTCAATGAGTTAATAGATCTTAAGGTCTAAATAAATCTTACTTGGATTAACATGATTGACCCTTATATTCAAATAATTTTAGATTCCTGAATTTGTGCCTTTAGCTTTAAAATTACATTGGAAAGGACTGTGGCTACCCTGGATATTTGCATATGTGTATTTTTTTTTCTCTCCTCTGAACATCATTGGTGAACCAGCCAAAATCCTGTGTACCACCATTAGCCATTCATGTTTCATATTTAAGACTCAAACTGATATTAAGAGAAAGAAATTAAAAAACAAACAAAAAATAAAATAAATAAAAATAATAAAAAATTGAAATAAAATTTTAAATTTCAAAGATTATTTGCTGGTGAAAGCTTAGACTGGCAGATTAAACATTGAATTACTGAAACAGCTTATGAGTATTTAATTTTTTTATTTTTTATTTCTCTCTTTTTTGTTTTAGATAAAGGCTATTTATGATAATGGATACTGCTGGTGATCCTGAGGTAGTGGCTGATCAGTATCATGTATGCGAACAGTGCTGGAAAATGTTTCCAGATGCCAAAGCTCTTCAGATTCATTTTCATGGGTGTTCAGATCATAAAAAACTAGCAAATTCAGATATAGACATCAACGAAGAGAAGAATGTGGTAAATAAGCAGTGTATCTCTGAAAAAATTGAAGAATATGATACTCAAGATCATTCTCTTTTCCGAGGTTTTGATTACTCCAAAGATTCCCTCCCTAAAGAGTTATCTGCATCAGATCCCATTACAGATTACTCAGAGATGTCAAGTCCAAGTCATCTACCATGTACACAGCTCACTGTATCAAATGAATGTGTTACTGGCATAGAACATAAGAATACTCCTCAAAACAGTACCACATTGTGGAATAAGCATGGACTAGAATATTTTTCACAACCATCCGTTTCAACATCACAAAAACTGGAAAACACATCTGAGACTCTCCTGGTAGATTGTCTTACAGAATCAAGTAAGGTAAATCTTGGTTGGGCGTCATATGGTAGTTATAGTAGATCAAAATTTTTGACAGGTAATGAATTAAACAGGCTACCAAGAAATGCATTGTATTTCCAAGGAAATAAAGAATTTCATCGAAACAAAACTGTAGACTGTTTACAGCGTTCTGCCCCATTTTCGTGCAAATTATGTCTGACAGTTTTTACAAATTATACAAGTTTCAGGCGTCACTTACGGGTACATATTGATGGTAGGTGTCACATATGTGAGGTCTGTGGTAAAGAATTTTACCGTCGCTACTTGTTGAATCAGCACAGGATGAAAGAACATGCAAAACATATTGATGGTATGTGGCAGTGCCACTTATGTAATCTGAAACTGAAGGAATTAGGGATATTAGAAAAACATTTTCAAAACGTCCACAGTAATAGCAGAAAATGCAAATTAAATGAAAAAACAATTGAAGAGTTTATTCAGACTGATTCTTCACCAGTGGATGAATCAGTAAAGGCAAATGTGTCCGATAGTATTAATTCTAGTATGAAAGATTCTCATAAAGTTCAAATTCTTCATTGTCAGAACAGCGAAGACCTTTTGAGACCAATGGAGACCTGTTGTGATTCCTTGACAAAACAAGGGGAAAAACAAGATAATTTTGTTTGTGAAGTGTGCAATAAAGTATTCCTTCAGGCAAATACTTTTGTACAGCATAAAAGAATGCATTCAAAAACAAAAATTTTTATGTGCCAGTACTGTTGTCAGAGTTTTTGTGGTCCTGTCTCCTTTGCTGCACATAGAAAGAAACATATGTTAAATCCTTATTATAGTTGTTATATGTGTGGTTATCAGACAGCAAATGCCTCATTATTGAAAAATCATTTTATCAAGCATTCTTCAAAACTGAATAAGAAACACAGCTGCATGAAATCTAGTAACCTAACTTCAAATAAGATTATTTTCCGGAGACATAAGAGTGGTAACAAAAAACATGCTGGTTTTTGTAAATGTTGTAGAAAATTGTTTCTGAATGCACATAGTTATGGCCGTCATATGTCTTTGCACAGAAAATGTTTACATTACTTTTCATGTGGATTTTGTGGTAAGTTGTCTTCTTCCTTTCAAGAACATAAAATGCACCGCTCTTCTCATTCTATTTCACATACCTGTTCAAAATGTAACATCCCTTTTCTGAATAAAGACTTGCTCAATGAACATCTTTTAGGTTGCCAAAATGAAAAATCTCTTGCAGAGGCTCAAATTTTGCCAACTCGTCGTAGCATGCGGTTGATGAACAAAGCAAAGAATGCCACAGAGAATAGGAATTCAGTGGCAGTTAATAGTTATTCAGAAAATACTACAGGAGTGAAAAAGAAGGTATTAAATATGAAAGTTATGGATTCCTTAGCTCTTCTAACAATGAAAGAAGCAACAGTTAAAAAAAACCTGAAAAACATAGGTTCAACAGCATTTCTGAAACCATTACAAAACTCTCATGTACACAGGTCTCCAGTGAGTAAGTCAAAACTGATGAATTCAACGGCAAAAATGTTCGGAAAGACACAATTAAAACCCTCTCGAGATGTTTCTGTTAATGTTCCAGTGAATGCTATGAAAATGATAAATGAATTAAAGAAAGTAGATGATCCTTCCACTTTACAAACACAGATTTCAGATAAACAGTCTGTGTATCTTTGCAAAATATGTGATCGCACATTTAAAAATAAAGACAGTTACAGAAGGCATAATAGGATGCACTTAAATATGTATAGACATTCATGCCAATATTGTGGAAAATATTTCTTCCGCAAGGATCATTTACGTCAGCATGAATCGGGTATACATTCAAGGAATATTGCAACCCTTTACTGTTGTTTCTATTGCAAGCTGAGCTGTGGTGATTCCTCCTCACTTAAAGAGCATGTAATCAAAGTGCATAAAAAGCCACCTGTGCAAACTCGAATACCTGGAATGTCATTTTCTGTGGCACATGCTTTGTCCAAGGATTCTCCATCACATAAAACAGATGTTTTTGATTCTTCAAATATTTCTCACAAGCTATCATATCCTTCATTATTCAAAACTCAGCATGAACAGAAAATGTCATTATTTAAAAAAGATAGTAAAACAAAGGGTGTTACCAGAGAGGTAAATCATACATTTGCTAATTCCAGTTCTTCACAAAGATATAATTGCTTTTCATCTTGTCAAGAAAAAAATATATTAGCAACAAGTCAACACCAAACAAATTTACCTAAAAACTTTATTGCTAATGAGGACTTGTCCAATGAGAACAGACATGTTTTAGTAATTGGACAAGGTGAGGAGAAATCTAATTCAACTAAAATTAGGGAAAGTAGTCAAATCTATAAATGTGGAAGATGTTATATTTCCTTTAAGGATTTGCAAGGCATTTTAGATCATTTTCAGGATGTTCATGGTGTTGTTAAAATGAAACATTCACCAGAAGAAGATATGCAAAACATGAAACAGGATTGTATCAAAACCGGTACACCTCTGAAACCTTGTCCAAGTTTTAACACAACCAGAAAACCATGTTTATTGACATCTATAAAAAATGACATGACTTCAGACCTTTCTAAGGTAAAGAATTCCTTTATGCCTCTATCATTTGAGAATGATACTAATGAAAAAGTAGTGTCTGAGGACTGCATACTTCAGAGTGAATTTGTGAATGCATTAAGTACAGATGATGCTGAATCACTTTTATTTGAATCACCACAAGGTCCTTATAGGCGCTGCTCAAATTGCAATAAACAGTTTAGAAGTGTTAGTAGTTTAATCAATCACCTCTGTGAAAAGATGCCTAGGACTAGTTCACAGGCTGATCATATATGCTCTTATTGTCTAAAAAATTTTCAGACAAGTGCTGCTCTTTCAGCTCATGAAAAGTTAACTCATATGTTAATTGATTGGTATCAGTGTCTTGTATGTAACATATCTGGTCCAAAAAATAAGATTCAAGAGCATATGGTTACTCATATGTGTAAAGTTGGAAGCTTTGTTGTTGATGACAGTGAACAAAATTTTGAATATATATGGCCATACATATCTGGATTATCACACAAAGGAAGTTTGAATAAAAAATTAGTTAACTGTCAGGCTGAAGAGGATATGTGCGAAGACATTGCAGATTTTAACTTAACTGAAGAACATCCAATGAAAAAAGTTTTTTGTAAAGTTTGTAATAGGCTATTTACTTGTTTATCCGTTCTTTTAAGGCATAAATGTATAGCACGCAAGTTTGGTCGTGGCCCCTTTCCTTGTTGTATAAGTAGTTGTAGTTCCAACTTTGCCACCAAAGGAGATATGATAACACATATTAAAAAAGTTCATTATGATCCACTTCCCAGTACTGGTTTGCCTCTAAATGATTTATCTAAAAATGAAATTGGAAAAGATTTAAAACTACTTGATACCTGTGATGAAAGTTTTGAGAAGAAAATTAATTTTAAAAAGGGTTGTTTTGTGGTTAAACAAGAATCTTCTGAAATTTGCAAGAAGCTTCCAAAAGTATTATCTGAAGAGAAAAATAAAAACAGCACTGAAGAATGGGAAGAAATTACAGTTGAACCTTCAGTAGACATCCTTGCAGATCTTTTAACATATAATGGTAAGGAATTCAACAAAGGTGTTGAATATGACAATGATTCTGTAAAACCACCTGTGCATTCAGTTTTAAAAATAGGGGAGCAAACAGTCTATAAATGTAAGGAATGTGTGCAAATATTTACTTATAATAACTGGATTAAACATTGTCAGCAACATGCAGAAGAAAACATACTTTAATAAGGCTGATGTAGGTTATATTTGTTATGTAACAAAATGGTTCATCATATGTGTAAGCCTGTTGAAATAAAAAAAAATAATAATAAAATAAAATAAAAAAATAGACTATCCTGATACTTTTTATCACTCTTCTTTGTGATATACTTGTGTTGTCACTTTCAGTTTTCATGTAATAACCGTTTTCAACTTTTTTCCAAGATAATCATAAACATGAAAAATTAATAAACCTGTAGTAGTTTTATTGTTCTAAAGGGAAAACACAAATGGAAGGAATGAACAAAGAGTAAGTCTGGGGAGGTTCGAACTCGATAGTGAAAAGATGGTGGCAATCAGCTGTATGCGTTATAAAAGATTTTAAAAAGTGGTGAATTCTGTGTTATATTCATTTAAAATATCTAAAAAGAGGATATATAGCAGAATCTGAATAAATTTGTGATAAGGAGAGAACTGGATTAATTAATTTATCAGAGGCCTTAAGTTAAATCTGTTATTGCAGATTTAAAAAGTAGTTCTAAGGCAGATTCATTTGGAGCTCAAAAGAACAGTGAATGCCTTGCCAAAAAAAGGTAAATCTATCATACTCTGATTTGGTTTTTCCAAGGAAAACTACAAGAAATGACATCTTGAAGTACAAACAAGATACCAGTTCACTTGTATAAAAATGTTTCGTCCTGGACAGTTGGTTGGCACTATCAGTCTCATTTTTCATCAATTTAAAATATGTTAGGAGTTAATAAGTTAAACGGGGATACACAGTGTGTCATCATTAAAGAATAATTAAAGAAAATACTATTGCACCACATAAATTGAGATTAAGATCTACAATGGACATTGATGACCATGATCTACAATGGCCATTGATATTGGCTGCTGAGGTTTCTTCTTAGACGTCGAAAACTATCTCTTTTGTTGTATTGATTTATTGTTTTGTTGATAACCATCAATCTTTTAATAGTCCAAGCCCAAATACTTGTTAAATCTGTGGCTAGAGCAATTACAGTACAATATGTTTAAAATATTTCCAGGTCTTAGCCAACTTATTAATAATGCTTTGTAAGTCTTGAGCAAAATACTTTTACTGAAATATATTGGTTTACCTGTATCAAAATTACCAATGACATGACTGTCTCTCGAATTGTAAATACAGGTATGGAAGGTTTCGATTGAAGAAAACAACGAGTTCTAAAAATGTAGCAAAAGAATTCAGATTCACACCCTTTATTAAATTTTCCACATTTTTGAATATTTATTAGTATTAGTAACGGCCACATGGTGCAAGAAAGCCTATGGCTTATGCTGCACCAGCCAAAAAAAAAAAAAAAAAAATCCGAACAAAACAATGATAAAAACAAAAAATAAATAAATAAATAAAATAAATAACTAAATAATAATAATTAAAAAAAAAATAAATAAAATATAAATAAAAAGGAAATTAAACCTATCATCCTATGCGCTTCCCTTACCCGAAAGTACTATCCAGATGACCTTTGAATTTCCCCAAACTGTCGGCCTCTATCACCCATGAAGGCAACTTATTCCAGTAATTTATAACTTGCTGGCTAAAATAAAACTTCCTGCAGTCCAATCTAAACATTTCCCCCCGTAACTTGAATTTATGTTCAAATCCAGTTTGGTAAAGTACCTTTTCATCTTCCCCCATCCTAAAAAATGTGAGCTGATGAATAACTACTTACTTTTATTAGTTTTTTTTTTTTTTTTTTTGTAGTAGTAGAATTAAAAAAATACTCAATTTTTTTTAAAAAAAAATTCACTTGTTAAAAAAAATTAACAGGAAAAAAAAAGTCTTAAAAGTACATTGCTATCAAGTGTTAAAATAAAAATCAGTGTATAAATATTTAAAGTTATGATAAGTTACTGTACCATATTTCTAAAATGTGGGTTATTAAAATGTTATACAGTATTTCTTATAAGTATAGTATGAATCTATACTATATTCATATACAGTATGAATCTCTAAACAGATATTTTTACTTTTATAGTAATGTTTTGTCATTTATTTATTATTGACTTTAAAGTTGATATTTAAGTAAAATCATGCATAAATTTGCTGCTTCTGTGTTACTAATGTATAGAAGTAGCAAAAGTACAATTATTTATATAATGATTATTTTTGAAATAATTTTCAGCAACATTCATTATAGGGAAATTTCATTACAACAGATAAATTCATGCACTCCCAAGGTTCATTGAGATTTTACTGTCCAGAATACATTCCAGGATCACATTTTTTGTGTATCTGCAAACTCCTTTTGCAAATTTCTTCACCTTCTCCAATATAAACATTTCATTTATTTAAAACTTGCAGAAACTGTCAGTTAATTACCAGAATGGGCAACACATGGTATTCATTGCCAACCACAAGGATTCTATGGTGTGAGACACTTAAAAATCTCTCCAGTATGTTACATTTTCAAATACGATGAAAATGTAAATTCCATTTCATTAGCTACTACACAGTTCGGCGTGGAACTCCGTACTAGCTATTGAATAATAAGTTTACATTTTTAATACAGTAAAGAAATACACTATTATAAATAAAATACAATGCATGTCTGGTTATCGACATTGTACCAGTGGTTGGGGACCTGTTTCAGTCTCTCTCAACACTTAATCATGAGTAAGTTTCAGTTGTCAACATAATGTGAAAATTGATCAATAATGGGGTTCAACTAAAGTTTGACAACAATACATGATGGTAATCTACTTAATATTTATGCTACATTAATTTCTCCATTTTTAAATTAATAAAAGAAAAATCAGTTTATCAATATCAGCAAAAAAATTTTTTTTCCATGAAATCTGTTGTACATAAATTGCGTTGGTCAACTGTCACAGACCCAAAATGTAAATCACATGAAGATGAAACAATTTTATACTATGAAATTTACATTTTGTACTAGAGGGGGGAAAATTAGGCATTGAATTTGCACTGATCTACCACTATGGTAATACCATACATTGTGTACTTAAATAATGGAAGCCTGTTCTACTGTTGATGCAATGGCCTTAAGCAAGCAAACTGAAGAACACATTTGGTCACAGGTTGATGTAATACTGAATAGAAGATTTTGATTTGCAGTATGATACACATACTTCGGGTAGCCCCACAAGCAATGAAAATCTCTGAAATTTTCAATTTTTGAAAATCTAAGCTGGTAGAGCACCTGGGCCAATTTTTTTTTCCTTTTTCTGGAGTGGGAGAAACTTGTGAAACTTAATATTTTTTGAAATAATGCTTTACTAGGTTAATTCAAATTAATAAACTTTGCAAAATAATTTACACATGGAATAAATTTTAGAATTGTACATATATGTGTGCTGAAATTGTGTGTTAATTACTTAATACTCAGTGTGGCAATTGAAAAATGAGACTAGTTCTGGTACTACTATCTACTAAAAGTAAAGATGAAATGAAAGAGTGATTGTTCTTCAAGTACAGTCAAGGTCAGCTGAAATTGCCACCATTTCAGAATGTAGCGTGAGCTGAACTGCATGTCTCATCTGTGTTGTGGAGGGGAAATGGAACAAGCAGAAAACATTAAGTTTTGTGTTCTGTTAGCCTGAAAGTTTTACTTTGTTCTGTTAGCCTGAAAGTTTTACTTTGTTCTGTTAGCCTGAAAGTTTTACTTTCCCTGGAATCAACCGAGCCACACCAAAAGGCAGCTGTTAATATTGTAACAGAAGAACATCAGGTCTGAGTCATGAAATCATAGGGAACATAGTGCCAGTCGAAAGAATGAAGAGAATTTTTCCATTGTAGCTAAGTGAAGTTTGTATCCCAGGGAATGTGAAAATCTCTCGCTCTAACTAGTTTATTCCCCCATAGCTGATGAGAAGCAAGATAAAAACTTCCCCAAAGACTATTATAAGACATGGGCCAAAAAAACGGTACATTTGGGGCTTATGTCGAACATAGGATACAGGGAGCCAGAGAGAATGTTATCTAGAATTGCACAATTAATGTATAATGAAAGAATGCGGTAAGCTAGGCTCTCTTCACCAACCGCCATACCCAAAAGTTTTTATGACCGGGGTAACAACGGAAAGCGTGGGAGGTTGGCAAGAAGGGAAGCTAGCGTGAAAAAGAGTACGTGGGCATTTTATTAATATCTCCAACACTATGATGCCAAGCAAAACACCCACAGACAAGGGGACCCATTTGGGGGCACGAGTCATCCCTGGTCCGTCTTGGATAGGAAACTCGTGACTTCCAGTGGCCAATGAGAGAGTTTTGCTCTCAAAGACAAAAGTGAGCACAAAGAATAAAAAGGGCCCAAAATGAGACCAAAGGGTTGTCTCCACCGCCGAAGGCTCTGCTGGGTCTGGTGAACAACATTCCCATGCCCCTAGAAGATTCTCGACCAGCATCAACGGAATCGCCTGCAACTCACCGCCATCGGCTTCTCACCTGAGCTCCCTCAGTAGCCACCTGCACCACCCTTTCTAGCAGGAGAGATAGAATTTTGAGGACCGAAGAGAACTGCCGCCAACTTCACTACAGAAGGAAGCCTTGCAACAAGCCCCAGGACGAACCCACCTAAACTGGTAAGCAAAAAAAAAACCATCCTTACATATAAATGTGAAACAGCCAAAATATATTTTAAACTCAATGCTTCCTTTCTGATTCTCTTTTATATGTGGAAATTAGAATTAAGTCAATAACATGTATCATAGTTTACATCCTAGTATTGTTTAGATGATGTTAGAAGTAAGGGACAATTTGTGTAGAAAGTTAAAATGTACAATCATATGAAATCGTGAGACCATTGATTTTTATTTCATAACTCAAATTATGTCTTTCTGTTAGCAGATCATTGCATTAGAATTGATGCATACTTTACTATTATGGTGCAAAAGCAGATTGTATACATGACCTTTTTGTTTATAATAAATATTAAGTGTTATTTGCAATGTCGCATTCTCTCTGTCAACATCTCAAACCACGCCAGGGTAAACAAATTAAGAAAATGGATTTCGCGGGAAGGAAAGATGCTAAGCGATCTTTCCATTAAAAACACAATGCGATCTGTTGCTGCAGAAATTGGGGGCCCCTAAAACCTCTGATTTCTGAGGGCTCAGATTATCCTAACTGATTGCAAAAGTAAAGCAGGATAGATGGCGGACCCCCAAAGAGAAAGAAAGAAGAAGAGAGAGGGGGAGGTGGTCAACGAGATGGTTTCCGTGTCCAGGATAATCTAGAATTGCTGTAATTATAGTCATGACCAGTAGAGAATTTTAGAGAAATCAAACATTTAAAATAACCCTGTCAACAATATGTTTTTAGTGATTGTGTTTAAATAATAAGGTTGGGAACAGAATGGTATATGGATGCTGATGTTCTTAGAAGTTGACAGGAAGAAGAATGTTATATCATTTTAATACTTTGTATGGGGATAACAGTGAAATATTTGTATTGTTCTCATTAATATTGTTGGGATATGCGAAGCAAGAAGTGGCAATATCCCCAATAACTAAGCAGCACAGTTTTGAGCCACTATTGAAAAAAACAGAGTTTAAACTAAAGATAAATTAAGGTTGCTGCTTGTTGCTGACAAGACCATTTTATATTGTCTTCTGTTAAAGTATTGTTAGTATGTTGGTATATATGTACTGAACACTTCAAAAGGTAAGTCTATTGTGTAAAATGGTTATTATTGTGTTTTGAAATACTCATTTGTGAATAGGAATATACAAGCAGTTTATTAAATTGGGATAGTGTACATTTATAAATAACGTTTTGGAAAAGTAACATTATATAAATAATGGAAGGACAGAATTTAGATGGGGGAAGGGGGGGGAGTTTAGCCATATCAGAAACATTTTTTCCCAACACAACCGGACCCAAGCCCCTGTATAGGCAAGGTTCACCCAGCTCCGATTGCTGGCTACATAAATTTAATCCCAATCTATTTGGGCAAAGATGACGAAGGATCCCCGTATCCTTTTTTTTTCGAAGCTTTAGAAGAAATTTACGAAATTACAAATTGGACAGATCGTGAAAAATTAGCAGTGGTCAGGGAGAGACTAAAGGGGATGGCAGTGGAATTTTTCTCACATTCACTCGAGTTAAGAGCAGAGAAAAATTACGAACAGTTTAAAAAAGCTTTCGTGAATCGCTTCGAGAGACCAATTCTGTTAATATCACAATTACAACAGTAGCACAGCCAGACGAGGGGAAGTCGTAATACAGTTTGATACACGCCTAAGGAATTTATGTAGGGCTGCGTTCAAATTTCAGAATGAAACACAAGAGGTGCTAGTATTAAGAGACCAGACTTTACTGGCCCACTTTTTAAACGGACTAAATCCAAAATTAAAAAGGTTAGTTCTTAGCCAGAATCCTACCACTTATCAACGAGCTTTAGAGGTAGCGATCAGGGAGGAGGAGAATGATAAATTAACACACTCGAGACAACATGTTACTATTAAATGTGAACCTGAATACTTTAGAAAAACATTTGTCCTCTCTCGGTAGTAAATTTCAAAATTATGCAATGGGAATAGATCAACAATTACAAGAAATGAGACGCGAGCAACACAAACTATTCACTTCATATGCGACCACCTGAAAAGTGTCAAAACACCTGGGAGACCAATACAGGGAAACTCTCCGCATAGAGAGAGAGAGAAATACAGCAAGCAGAGAGCATCACCATACCTTTCTCAGTAGGGGGCAAGCGTTTCAGAAACTGGCGAGCAGGAAAAGGAGCGATTGTTTGGCTGAGAGTCAGTGTACATTCACACCGAGGAGAGGATACTTTTATCGGTGGAGGGTGATGGCTAGAAACGAATACACTCCCTGTCCACAAGTTGAAAGGACTTTTTACAGCAGGACAACAAATCGTGGACCAGTCGGGCGAATTCCAATCTAGAGAAACATTTAACAAATCAGAATACCAAAAATCTAGGGTGATGAATCATAGACAGATAAATCATATGGGAATCTCTTCACGTTGGCAATACAGTGATATGTCCAGCTGACAGAAAAAGCTCTCAACAAGGCATGAAAGAAAATAGAGCAGAGCATGGTGTGTTCACTGCAGACAATGACACAAACTTACCATTGGTAAAAGGATTTATTCATGGCATTAAATCAAGGTTTTTGGTTGATAGTGGAGCATCCATCACTGCTTGGTGCTCATGTTTTTAATAAAATTAAACATAATAAGTATATTAAACAGACCTGACGTTACAGTATGTGGAATTGCTGGAAATTTTGTGCCTTTAGACAAAAATAACTTTAGATGGGAAGTCATTCATCATTGATGCTTTTGTGGCCTTCGATCGAGTCCTTGTTACAAACTGATATTAGTATCGGAGGTTTTACAAAATTTTTTGTTCATACTAGATTCAGGGAAGAGAATTCTAAAATCAGTACCACTTGGGATTTGTATTAGAGAGATAGGAGTACGAGAACGTATCATGGGTGACCAAAAACCATGTGTGGGAAAACTAACCTCAAAACACATTCCACCTAGCACAGAAACAGTTTTAACTATTCAGTGTGCGAACACATTTCACCCAGGACAATTGGTTCTGGTTGAACCCAATTATGGCTTAGGTAGTAACAAGTTAGCAGTTAGAAACTCTCTAGACAAGTTGTCCAGCCAAAAAAAAATTTCAGTTCTTGTAGCAAACACATCATCTGAGCCCTTGCACCTCACAGCAGGAATGGCAGCAAAAATTGAAAGTATTATTACACAAGAAATTCATTTTGCAAGAGAACGAAGGAGGGTTGAAAAGTCATCTCCAGAAACAATCGAAGATTTCGACCTGATCACTTTTTTTTTTTTTTTTTATGCAAACCCCAAACACGAGAGGCATTAGAACCTATCGTACTTAGTACCGTGCTTGGATTGGAGGTTGCAAAGATGAAAGAAGATATTTGTTGACATTGGATTTGGACTTCTGTAGACTAATTTTCAGAAAATACATATGACAAAAGGTTGTTCCAGAACACTGCAGTTGAATGAATAAACGAAGATGAAAAGTTGGTTCTGTGAGTTTGAAGTTGGATAGTAAATGGATGTTGGCTGGTGGCGGCATGTGTTCAGGCTGTTTTGAAAGAGAGAGCGGGAATTATAGAAGCCATTTCAGAAGAACAGTGCCCATGGAAGTATCTGTAGAAGAGGCATGCAGCAGAAACAGCACATCTATGAGACAGCGAGTGGAGAGACTGTTAGAGATGAATCATTAATTAACCTAACTGGCCTCTTCTGAATGGAATCAAGAAGCCTGAGAGAGGTTTTGGGGGCACCACCGAAGATGTGGGAACAATATTCCATGGCAGGGCAGATTTGCGATTTATACAGAGTGAACAGCTATTTGGAAGAAAACTAACGCCGAGAGCGAAAGAAAAAACCAAGTTTTTTAGATGCAGAGGAAGCAATATTTGTAATGTGCTTGTGCCAAGAGAGAGAGATTAGAAGTCAGGGTAATCCACAAAAGAGATATATCATTTTGCCTAGAAATTGGAGTGTCACTAAAGATAAACATAGCAGCAGAAGAATCCTTTTTGCGAGATATAAGACAAGACTGAGTTTAAGAAGGGTTGAAATCAACTAAGTTGTCTCTGCCCTACTGGAGAATTACCTGAAGTTCGGCATTTAAGGAATTGGTAGCAGATTTTCGAGAAGTTGAAGCTGATTGAGCAGGACAAGGTTTCTCAAAATGGAAAGTGGAATGCAATGTGCTATCATCGGCAAAACTATGCATAGGATTGCCAGTCAATGGAAGAAGGTCATTAATATACAAGAGGAAAAGAGTGGGGTAAAGATCTGAACCTTGGGGCATGCCGACAGTGGAGAAGCCATCTTACATCACCCTCAGTGAGCGATCAGAGAGAAAACTGGATAACCAATTACTAAAAACAGTTGGCAACCCATAAGATGGAAGCTTGTTTAGAAGACCTTTATGACAAACATGATCGAAAGCCTTTGAGATGTCAAGAGCAACTACTTGTGTTTCATTAGCATTAGCATTAGTAGAGGCATTTGATGCAAGAAAGCAAGCTTATGCAGCATCAGCCAAAAAAATAAATAAATAAAGTAAAATAAATAAATAAAAAATAACCACTTCCACTTCACCCCTCTGTTCGTTCGAAATACCTGTCCAGCTGAGCCTTAAACTTATTTAGGCTATCAACTTCCACGACAAGGGATGGAAGTCTGTTCCACCTACCAACCACCCGCTGACTAAAGGCAAATTTCCGCACATCTATCCTACATCTGTGCCGACCGGGCTAGCCGAGTGGGTAAAGTACCTGCCCGGCAACCCAAAGGTCGCGGGTTCGATTCCCGCCTCAGGCTTGGATCAGAGTACTGCAAAAACCTTGGGAGGTGCAATATGGCCACAGAAGCCGATGCGCCAACAACTACCAAATCAAAAAAAAAAAAAAAAAAAACCTACATCTGTCTTTCCTCAATTTGAATTTATGCCCTCTCAGGTGATTTTTCTGAGCTAGAGGAAGAATCCCATCAGCATTGAGCATGCTCAAACCATTCAAGGCTTTGTACACCTCTATCAGATCACCCCGCTGGTGCCTAGTTTCCAGACACTGTAATTTGCAAAACTTAAGCCTTTCTTCGTAAGAGAACCTCTTTGTCCCATTCACCAATCTAGTTGCCCTTCTCTGTACTCGTTCCAGCAGCTCTACATCCTTCCTGAAATGAGGCCTCCAGGCCTGTATACAGTACTCTAGGTGTGGCCTGACCATTGCCTTATACAAGGGAATAATCACCTCCTTATCCCTGCTAGAAAAATTCCTATATATCATTGACAATACACCATGAGCTACTCTTGCAGCTCGTCTGCACTGCTCAGAGAACTTCATATCTGCCTGCACCACCACCCCCAGGTCCCTTTCATTCTCTACCACTGTCAGTGTAGTACCACAAAGTTGATACGTTGCTCTGGGGTTGCTGTTTCCCATATGTAGTACTTTACATTTGTCAATGTTAAACTTCATTTGCCACCTCGAAGCCCATCTGCTCAACCTTTCCAAATCCTGTTGCAGCAGCATAGTGTCAGTAGTGTCCTTGACAACCCTGCCAACCTTCGTATCGTCTGCAAACTTGGACATTAAGCCTGATATACCATCATCAATATCATTTATAAATACAGAAAACAATAAAGGCCCCAATACTGAACCCTGAGGGACTCCACTAATAACATTAGTCCACGATGAGCAGTGTCCATTGATTACCACTCTCTGTCTTCTCCCCCTCAACCACCCCTTTATCCATAGCAGCAACTTGCCTCCAATGCCACACTGCTCCAATTTGTGCAGCAGTCTTCCATGTGCAACAGTATCAAAAGCCTTTCTAAGATCCAAGTATATAATATCAAAGTTATTCCCTGCATCCAGTTCTTTTGTGACTGCATCATAGTATCCAATCAAATTGGTCAGGCAAGACCTGCCCTTAACAAAACCATGCTGCGTCTGAGCTATAACTGAATTCTTGTCTAGATGATCCTGCAGTGCTTCTTTAACCAGTGCCTCCATTAATTTACCTGGAACAGAAGTTAAACTCACAGGTCTATAATTACTTGTGTCAGCCTTTGATCCCCCTTTGTGAATTGGGGTCACATTTGCACATCTCCAGTCAATGGGTACCTCCCCTGAGTCCAAGGAAGCTCTCATAATTATGGCTAAGGGTTTGCTTACCTCCTTTGCTGCCTCCTTTAATATAACTGGATAGATCCCATCCACCCCAGGTGCCTTTCTTGTGTTTATCTTCAACAATTTCTCCTCCACTTTGCTCTCAGTTATTACAAGATTCTCTAGCTTACTGCTAGAGTTGAATACACCTCTGGCATTCCCCTCGCTGAATAACTCCTCATGTGTGAATGTCGATGCAAAATATTCATTTAGTTTGTTAGCTACCCGAGCAGGGTCATCAACAGTTGACCCATCGATCTCAAGTGGACCAATCTGATTCATCCCCTTCCTTCTAGAGTTTACATAAGTAAAGAACTCTTTGCTGTTTTTCTTCGCATCCCTTGCCAAGGATCTCTCGTAATCTGCCTTCGCCTGCCTAATCTCCTTTGTAACTTGGTTACAGATCAACTTGTATCTATCATAGGCATCCGTGTCACGTGTTAATTTGTATGTATCCCATGCATTTTTCTTCTCTGCCATATGCCTCATTAGTTCATCTGACAACCATTTAGGCCTAAACCTTGAACAATATTTCTTAGTTGGTATGTAAAGCCTAGTAGCTTCCACGATAAGTTCTTTGAATGCTTCCCATTTTGAATTTGCTGTTGGCAATATCATCAGTTGATCCCACTGTATAGAATTTAAATACTGTCTCAGTCCATTGTAGTCGCCTTTACGAAAGCAATACCCCTTCCCTTTACCCCTAATGGTAGTTACCTCTTTGAGTAACTCCCACTTCAGCACACTGTGATCACTGCCACCAAGTGGTTCATTTATCTGCAGATTCTTAATGCATGAAGAATCACTACTGATAATCAAATCAAGAGTATTACTCCCTCTAGTTGCCTCCCGAACATGCTGATGTAGAAAACAATCATCCAATAAATCCACAAAAGCCTTGCTACTGTGTGAGTGACCAGCCCCCAAATTCCAGTCAATATCTGGGAAATTAACCGGAAAGTTTCACCGAACCTTTCCATTGAATTAGCCCATAAAGGGGTAACATAAGCCAGAACATTACCAGTGGATTGACACTGACAGAATCCATACTGGCGATCGTTGATCAGACGGAAGTTTTCTAGGTAGTTTAAGAGTTGGCAGTTAATTGATTTCTCCATTACTTTAGAAAGGGTAGAAGTAATTGCAATGGGATGAAAATTGGATGGGAGGGACTTGTCACCCTTTTTAGGAACTGGCTGGATATGAGCAAATTTCCAAGCAGAAGGAAAAACACCTTTGGAATAAAAAAGTGAAAAAAAGGCGGCAAAGAATAGGAGTAAGTTCAGGAGCACAGGGTTTCAGAACAAGTGGCGAAATACCATCGGGACCTGGAGCTTTCTTAGCATCAAGATTCTTCGAAATCCTTCTGACATCCTTTTGACGGAAGACCACAGGAGTCATTGAATTGAGCGTGTTGGGAATGGAGGGAGGTGTTTTACCAAAATCATTAATATGTGAGATGAAAGAAAAATGCGATGCTAGCAGGTCAGCATTATCCTTGGCTGAAGTGACAACAGAACCATCTGGTTTAGACAGAGGTAGGAGCAGAGATAGGCAAAACTTGCGGCCAATAGCTTTGGCAAGAGATCAGAATGCACCGCTACCATTAGGACAAGAAGCAAGTTTTCTACTCTTAGCCTTTTCAAACTCGAGTTTGGACGGAATAATAACTGCTTTACAATTGTTGCGAGCTTTGGTGTAGACAGAAAATGAAACTGAAGAATTAGAAAAAAGCCAATTACGATATGCAACATTCTTCTCTTGAACAGCCTTAGCACATTTATTGGAAAACCAAGGTTTAGATAAAGGACGAAATTTTAAAGTGGAATGTGGGATAAAGGATTCCATTCCTGCAAGAATAATTTCATAGATGCGATCTGTGCAAACATTGACATCAGAAGTTTTGAAACAGTAATCCGACCAAGGAAAAGAAGACAAGAATTCTCGCAGGTCATCCCATTTTGCATTCTTGTAATGCCAAGCATCACGAGGTTGGGAATAGCCATGAGATAAAGGCTCCATTGGAGAAGAGGCAATCACCAAATTGTGATCTGAAGTGCGTAAAGGACCTCTCACTTCGGCCGTGTACTTAAAGGGGTTGTTTGTGAGAAAAAGATCAACTTGTTGGCTGTATGATTAGGATTGTCCGGTATTCTTGTAAATGAACAATCTGTGCTAGGTCATTAGTAATTGCAAAAGCCTCAGCATCTCGACCAGCTGGGTCATTGTGACTAGAAAACGGAAGCCAGCTGGAGTTGTGACCAAGCAAAATTACCTCACTGTTAGGAAAGTTGGACTGGAGAAAGTCAAGTTGCAAAGAGAGGAAGTCAAAGAGGTCCAAGTGATTAATTGAGTTTGGAGAATGGTAGAGACAGTTGAATTTGACTCAATGAGGTAGATTTTAATCCAGAGAAGATCAAAGAGTAGATTCCAAATTGCCAAGTCTCTGACAGGGAATATCAGAACGGACATATGCACAAGTACCACCTTTGAGGTGAAAGGAATCTTACAGCGAATAATTGGGGCATCTGAGATCAGCAGTAGTTGAATCAACCGATAACTGAGATTCTGTCAGTAAACGTACATGGGGTTGGGCAGACTGCAAGTGGAAGTGGACATCATGAAAATTAGAATTGAGATAACGTATATTTGTGAAATGAATTAGGAAGTGTTTGGGAGGTTTAGATATTTTCGCAGATAAGCTTGTTCTATTAGTTTGACAATTCATGGTGTATTCAATAGTAAGAAAAAGTGGTGGGACATGCTGTATGAAGTAATGAAATTTTTGAATATGGCGTACACATGGTAAGAATATACCCAGATCCTTGACATAACGTGGCCTCGACAATGCTCCCCGCATACACACTACTCGGACTCCTTCCAGTCACTATCTGGCAGAGTAGAGGTAGCAAGATTATAAACTAGCCTCCTCCAGGAGGCTTCTGGATCAAGCCAACCAATAGGTTCAGTCCGGTGTACTAACTAGCGGCGAACACCGTTTTAGAGCTGTACCCTCGAAATGTAAGGAATATTGGATCTCACCACAATGTTCATTGTAACCTCAAAAGTCATCAATCATCCTGCATGAGGGAAGAGATAGGAAAGGTTTGACCGGAACTTAGCTCCAGAAACATGGGTTTCACCACTTCAAGCCTCCAATAAGGAAAGTGGTAGTATATCACCGGTTGATGAGAGTCGTCTTCCACCTGGTACTGCCTGATAACATAGAGGGGCGGCATTCCTCCATGTGGTGTGGGCGCCACACCTCGACCTCTGATTACGTTGGTTCACACCTAGGTACTTGTGCACCCACTATGTACTTGTGCATGGAGGTTATACCCAGGATTACTAACAGTCCTACCATCGTGAAGGTGCAAGCAGAGGATTTGGCTGTCACAGACCGACCGGTCTTCGCCGAAATTGGGTCCACTTGACTTGAGTGTCACCCGAATATCAGTTTCATCAGCGTTTTAGACTCCCAGGTAGCAAGTGCAGCTTGTCTGGCATATCAGAGAGAATGTCTTTGACAACCTCAAGGACCTCACTTGACTGTTAATGAATGCAAAGAACTCTGGTTGGGCTGTTATATAGGTGGTAGATGACTTTCATCAACCGGTGATTGTTGTTGTTGTTATTTGGTTTTTAGGAGCATTAGCAACTAAGGCCATATTGCTCCGGGATATGCGGTGGTCATTTCCTGACCTTTCCGCATCCTCCGTATTTGGTGGTGATGGGCTCGAACCCCGGTCTAATCAAGAAACGTGCTACGCACTGCTGCTCCTTCCCACCTGGCTACGGAGGCGCCATCAACCGGTGAAATACCACCACTTTGCTTATTGGAGGCTTGAAGTGGTGAAACCCATGTTTAGTCTCTACAGCAAAGTTTCCGGCATCCCCCACCCCCCCATACTTCTCCTTTAACCCATGCACGGTACTAAGTACTATAGGTTTTGATACCTTTCGTGTTTGGGGTTTTCATAAAAAAAAAAAAAAAAGGTAAAGAGATGTGTTTGCTAAATCACCTAGCCAATTGGGTCGTTGCACTGTAGTGCAACATATAATAAAATTACCAGACAATGTCCCAATCAAGCAAATGGCATCTTGAACGCCCTATGCCTTAATGGATCAGGTTGAATAATCAGATCAATTAAGACCTGGATGCTAATATAATTTCACCTAGTGTCTCACCATATTCAGCTCCCATTGTAATGGTGAAGAAACAGGATGGTTCACTTAGGATGTTCATTGATTTCCGTAAGCGTAATGGCAAAACTGTCGCAGATAACTTTCCTATACCTCAGATAACTGAGATTCTAGACATTCTGAGGAAAGCTCACTACTATAGTACTTTGGACCTCCAGACCGGATTCTGGAAAATTCCTGTCCACCCTGCAGACCAAAAAACATCTTTTACAATCGAGCACTCCTTATATGAATTCAAAATGTTGCCGTTCAGGCTAAAAATTAGGCCAGCAACATTCATGAGGGCCATGTCCATTATCCTTCAAGATCTAAGAAAAGAATCCATCTTTTGCTACCTGGATGATATAATAATCGCGAGCATGGACTTTAAAACCCATGTCTGGAGGCTACAGACTCTCTTCCAACGTTTGAGACAATATCTTAAGCTCAAGCCACCCAAATGTGAATTCTTGAAGCAAGAGATAAGTTATCTTGGGCATCGAGTCAGTTCAGACGGAATCCTTCTGGATCCTGAGAATGTGGCAGCCATCAAAAATTGCTTGCCACCTAAGACAGTTAAGCAGGAGAGAAGATTCTTAGGAATGACGGGATTTTACAGAAAGTTTATTAAGGACTATGCAGAAATATCTCTACCATTAACCAACCTCACGAAGAAAGATACATCTTTTGTCTGGAATGAAACAACACCGGCGGCATTTAAGAAACTAAAAACAGCATTAATATCAGAACCATTATTAATTTACCCAGACATCTCACAGTCTTTCTATATGTCTATTGATGCTTCGGCATTTGCGATTGCAGGGATTTTAAAACAGCAATCACAAAATGGCTACATGCAGCAATTGCATACACGAGCATTCCGCTAAAACAGGCCGAAAAATCATACAGCATTGTCAAAAAGGAGAGCACTAACCACTGCGAGAATGGATGAAAAGGCATCGACTCACCATATCGGCCACCAAGACCAAATCCATCTTACATAAGGGCTACCTAACCCCAACTAGACCACAAATAAGAATCAACAAAAGAACAATTAAGCTAGCCACATAACTAAAGTACCTGGGAGTTATTGTGGACCGTAATCTATCTTTCACCCCCACACCTAAAATATATACAGGCTAAGATGAAAAAAATATGCTGCCATGCTTGCCAGTGTGAGAAGTCACGACCGGGGCCTAAAAAGGTGCACCCTTTCAATCCTTTACAAAGCAGCCATTATCCCAGGAATCACATACACCTCCAGTGTCTGGTTCCACAAAGCCTCAACAGTGGTAAACCATAGACGACTGGATATTATACATAGACCCATCCTATTGACCCTCATCCGAGCACACAAGACAGTCTTTACCCATGCACTACAAGTGGTTACAGGTGCTCTCCCTCTTGACGTTGAGGTGACTCGCACCAGCATGCTTCAGCAACAGACGTGGCAAAGCCCCAACCTTCCAGGACCACACCACGGACCTGGCAAATAAATGTAAAGTTGTGACGTACAGGCTGCAAACCTACTTAACATCAATATGGCAACAATGCTAGATGATGTCTGACAAAGGAGACGAAGGTTTTTTCCCGAACTTGTAAGGAGTATACCCAAAATATCCGTCATGGCTCTGTCCTGGTCTCCATGTCACCAACCTTCTCACTGGACATGAAGCCATCCGCTATAAGCTAAATCCCCTCAGACTAACATAACCCAGCATGTGTATGTGGCTCCCTTGAAACCTGGGACCACCTGCTGCACGAGTGTGAGTTGTATGATGATCTTGGGAGTCACTTCATCACACGAGTCAGCTTCAACCCTAAAAACCAAGAGCAATACCTAGAAGACGAGGCAACCTACAGTGCCCTCGGTAACTTTGCACAGTGCTTATTTTGCAAGATGACAGACTACCTATTCCACCAAACCCAGAACAACCAGAATAAACAGCATACATACATACTGAAACTGAAGCCCCACGGAATTAGTGGTAGACTACAAACTGAGCGAACAGAAGCACAGTAAGCTCTAACAAACCAAAACGAACATATGCTGCAAGAATGAACATTGGAAACCACCTCGAATTTCACTACAACTGCAACAACCTGATGCACCAAGAGAAAGCTGCACCAATTAGCTGACTAAACCTCACTTCTAAATATTGATCCATGGATGGGACATCAATCCCATGAGAGAACTGAAACAACGAATGACATCAATGACATCACTTCCATAGACCGCAATCAGACTTACACCCAAATCCTGGCTGATTGTCAGGATTTTCTACTTGCCGATCTATGGACAGATTCAACACCGATGAGGACAAACCCATTAAACAACAAATGGGACTTGTGTCCCATGAATGAATACCTAAACAGGACTTACATAAATCACTACCAAACCTAGACCAAAACCTTAGACAGAAACACCCGTGCTGGACCTCCCCGGTTCCCGAATGGCACAGCCCTGGTGAATCAGCACCTGACCTGCAGCCTCTTGCATTCACGCCTTATTGGCAATCTGGGCCAGTCCTCTTGTCTGGCCTACTATTTTTCCCTCTTCCAGCGGGGAGAGGAGCCAGTTTTTGCTGTCTCCTCCCTCTTCTGCCACCCCCTTTTTCCCTGTCTTCAGCCTTCTGCCACCCCCCCAGTCTTCAGCCTTCTTCCCACTCTATCTGACAGCATCGTGAACACGCCACACAATCTAAAGTCACCAATCTAAATTAATTTCGCCAAACAATTTGGACTTCTAGCGCTTCCCACAATGCGTACATGATCATGATTATTTTTTAGGTCCTAGCCACTGAAATTTCAGGAAATTAGGTGGCAGGGACCTGCCAGAGAACTATATACTAATGGTACCTGGTCTGCCTCCACGGGGTAAAAGTCGGGCCACATCGAGCCTCGGTAGGGGTCTAGCGGCTAAACGACCAGAAGAAAAACAGTACATGACACTACACATGTATAATATCCATACACTTTTAAATATCTGGCTTCTCCAGTGAACTGGCACACCCATCACATTGTAAACTATACGGCAATGGGGGAAAACCCCTGATGCCGTCTGACACTAAATACACTTTACAACTACCTCCGTATGTCGATGTAAGGTGGGTGGTAGGCTACCCCCTACAATATAAAGTGATCCACACAGAGCAAAACACCCCATGGGTGGCGGTACTGGTCAGAAACAAGACTATTACCCCAACAAGAATAACAGAAATATGCACGGCTTGGGCAGCCTGTGCCCAACTCATCACAACACTGGGTGCCCTCTACATGGTGGCTCTATACAGTAGACCGGGACAAGAAATAGAGATCGCCGACAACTACCTACAGAACACTCTGCCAAACGAAAGAATCATAATAGGAGCGGATGTAAAAAAAAAAAATGCCACTCCCCGCTATGGTATAGCACTACAGATGTTAGAAAAGGGACAGCAAACGGACAACAGCTTGAGAATTCCATGACAGGATCACAGTTAGTGGTCCTAAACCAGCCACACTAGTTACCGACATTCTGTAACAACCTCTGGGAGGCCACTATCGATATATATCATTAGCCACTTGGAACCTGGCGAACCGACTGGAGGATGGAGGAAGCCTGGACAACCTCGGATCACCTAGTTATAACGTGCAAAATAACAAGAACAATGACAGGAGCAATAACAATCAACCACAATGCCATAGATATGCAGTTGCCAAAGCTGAGTGGCCACTATTCAAAGAACTACTGACCACAGCCATCAACAGTAACCCACAAATCCTGAACCTACTGAACAGCCAGGACAAATGCCGAACAGTACTACGGAACTGATGACAACTATCAGTAACCAAGCATTAAGAAAAAAACACCCCAAACTGGGGCCAGTACCCTGGTGGACTCCAGGAATTGCCACGCTCTGGCAGAAAATGATAAAATCAAGGAAGGACCTTCAGGGGGCCGCTGATAATGGCCTGGAAACAAAGTCGAAGCCCTGAGACAGCAATATAGAGAGATAAGAAACCACTATACTGATGCCATTAAGAAGAGCAAAAGACATTCTTGGGAGCTCTTATTATTTACAGAAGGAAACACAGATCCCTGAGGATCCCTAGTCAATAAGTTAACCACTGACAAAATGCCCTGAGGGGAGGTGAATGCCACCACCAGGACCGGCAGGAAAAACTTACCATGACTTGGGAGCAGTCGATGGACAACATACTGGACGCAATCAACCAGAAACCAGTGACGCTGTGACTACCAACACAGAGCCAAATATGCAACAGCAAAGATAGTTACACCAATCATTCGATGGAGCCCCCTTTCACATGGACGAGCTCAGCGCGGCCACTACTCAAGTAAGAAGCAGGAAATCCCCAGGTCGACATGATTGAGTGTGGACTCTTAAAGAAAACTGTTGAATACACACTGTAACTGTTGCTCACCCTATATAACAGATGCCTGGAAGCAGGGCACTTTCCAAAGGCATGGAAAACGGCCAACTTAAAACTAATTCCAGAAAGCCCAGATGCATATCGACCCATCTCACCATTCTCGGTGGTAAGTAAAGTATTTGAAAGATTACTCCACAGAAGAATTGCCCACTACAAAAAAGCTGGATTGCATGCTGCAAACCACTATGGCTTCAAGCCAGGGACATCAACAGTGGACGCACTGAGAAACCTACTCAGGACGGTGCAAGAATGCAGAAACAAGTACCAGCTTCTTAGCTTGACTGACTTTGTTGGGGTGTTTAACTCACTTTGGTGGCCAAGTGTCCCGGCGAGGTTGAGGGAGGCAGGGATGTCAACCAACCTATTCAAGGTTATGGAAAATTATTTATTACACAGAAGAGTGGAGATCAATGTAAGAGTGTCAAAAGATCACAAGAGAAGTGCACAGAGGCTTCCACAGGGGTCGGTGCTGGGACCACTCCTGTGGAACATAGTCTTAGATGTGCCCTCTTCAGATCACCAATAGCCATATGGCAATTTGAAGAGGGCACTCTAGTCCCCTTCACCTTTATATCTATATCCGTGGGGGAGGGGGGGGAAGTTTCGTCCTCTTCCTCTCCACTACATATCATCCACTCTGGTGAGGCAAGGGCATGCCCCACTAAAAATGGAGCTTACCTACTCTATCAGCCCCATATTTCTCTTTCTCCCCCAGCCTTCGGCCTCCCCCGTCTCTACCTATACGCTAGCAAAAGCCGTACACACCAAAATCTTAAGATGTCTAAATTACCTTATACCCATAACTTGGCCTAGCAAAACTAAGCGATTCTACCCCTATGTCGACGAGTCTTTTTTTTTAGGTCGTAGCCACCAAAATCTCAGGAAATTAAGTGGCAAGACCTGTCAGAGTGAACAGACTACTGGGTTCCTGATCTGCCTCCATGGAACGTAAGTGGAGCCAAGTTTGGCCTCCTTAGGGGCCAAGCGGCTAAATGACCAGATGAACAAGGCATCACACATATTCAAAATCAACACACTTTTAAATCACTGGCTTTTTCAATCAACTGATTTACACACAATGTAAACTACGTGCAGATGGGGGAAACCCCTGGTGCTGTTTGACCTTAAACACACTTAGTGTAAAGTATTTCGTGTCAGACTGCACCAATGGTGTCCCCCCATCTCCCCGTAGTTTACATTGTGGTGTGATACAGTTCGCTGTAAAGGCCGGAGATTTAAAAGTGTGTGGATCTTGGAATGTGTGCTGTCATGTACCATTGTTCTTCTGGCCATTTACCCACCAGACCTCTACTGAGGCCCAACGTTGTGCCCCCTTCACCCGTGGAGGTAGACCAGGTACCTAATAGTTTGTATTTAGTCTGGCAGGTCCTGCCACCTAATTTCCTGAGATTTCAGTGGCTAGGACCTTAAAAAAAAAGGAAAAAAGTAAATAAAAAAAATAAACAATAAATCTATATATACATATAGTGATTATTTTATAATCGATATCGTGGGGCGAGTGCTTGAACTCTGAGAGGCCAAAATGTGAGCGAAAAGTAATTTGAACAAAGTGAGATTTTGACATGTGGGGCGTACCTAGCGTGAAGATAGGGGAGGGAGACTGAAGGCTGGGGGAAGAGAGGCAGAAAGATAGGGTCAATAGTGAAGACGACTCCAATAAGATGTCATTGGGACATGCCCATGTCCCACCGCAGAGAAAAAGAAGGGTGGCGAGGAGGGGACGGGAGGCCTGTCAACCTCCCTGTCACCAGGGAGGCTAAAATGGGCCAGACAAGGAACTGGCACAGATCACCAATAAGGCTCGATGACAATATACTTGTTATTTGGTCAAATATTTGTGTCAAGTTCGTGAGTCCAGTCCGTGGTTATCACGTCGAGGTGTTTGGTCCAGTCCGTGATTGTCACGTAGTAGCAATATGTCTGCTTTTGGTCAGTTACTTGCGTCGAGTCCATGGGTCTTGCCCGTGGTTGTCACATCCAGGGTCTGGCCGAGCCCAATCACTGTTTATCTTTCATGGGATGTGGTCCGATCCTAAGTAGTTTGGTTCAGCTGGCTGAGTTTCTGTCATGGAAATTGTGTAGTGGTTTACATGGCGAGGTTATTCACGGTTGGTTTGGTAGATTCCGATGATCTTTGGTGGTTTTGTTGAGGGAGTTAGTTAGGGTTTACATTGGTTGTGGTGGCTGGGATTGTGGCACAGGGAAGGATCGTCTTCTGTCAAAGAGGTCCTGTGCATATTTTGTTAGTGCCCTGTAACTACCCTCCTCCTCCAGTATATGGTCCTATTGGTTCTGTAATACATATTGGATTTCAAGGATAAGGCAGCATCGCAGGTCGTCATACAAATAACAGTGATGCATAAGATACTCCCATGTTTCTATCATTCCACAATAGCATAGGGGGTTTCACTGAGTCCAAAGTTTGATAGTTTATATCTGACTGTGCCGTGACAAGTAAGCAGGTACGTAACCAGCAGTTCTGAGGAGAGCCAGTGCAGATATTCCGGGTAGACTGCTTGTATTATTGGCATGAATTTCTGTGTAATTTGTCCTTTTGATGATTTCTCACAGCGTGTTTGCCAGATTTTTTGAAGACATAAGGTGACTCTCCTCTTCTCTATTTTGGGGTCATTGGTTAAGTCGTGTGAAATCTTGACAGGTAGCAGGTTTCTCTTTGGAAAGGTTGTAGAGGAGGCAACAGCAAACTATCTCAAGGTCCAAGGAAGGGCTCCCATAACGACCTGGAGTGAATTAGTGCTGATTGTGTTGCAGGCTCGGGAGATCATGAGCAGGGTGTATCTCTGTACAGTTTCAAGCTTTCTTCTGTTTGTTGCAGTTGTCACTTTTTTATACCAGACTCCCGACGCATACAGGATGACTGGCAGAAAGACAGTTTTGTGGAAGAGGGCGAGGGTCTTTTTCCTCAGACCACAGTCCTAACGGATGATTCTTGCAAAGAGAGTGGACAAATTTCTAATTTTGTTCCTGAGGTAGTTTATTTAGGGAGTGAAAGATAAATTTCTGTCTAGAATGACACCGAGCTGCTTCATTTCTGTTGTGAGCTTGATAGTAGTTCCATTTACTTTGATTGTTGAGTGGTCTCCTGACGTCCAGGGTCCCCCAGAGTAGGATCGAGCTTGTTTTTGCTAGCATATTGCTAGGTTGTTTCTATTGGCCCATTGTTATAGGGTGGCAAGTGCCTGGTTTGCTGTATTTTCCAAATTTGCTTTGCTGTCCTCGTCCAGCATCAGAATGAGGTCGTCTGTGTAGGCTTGGGATGTGACATTTCCGAGATTGCGTTTTAGAAATCCATCCAGAACGACGTTCCAAAGAAGTGGGCCCAGAATGGAGCCTTGTTGGCATTCTCTGTAAATTGATCTTGTAACTGTGTAGTATGGAGTAGTGACTTTGACAGATCTGTGTGGATAGATATGTACTTATGCGCTTAAATAGGTTGATTGGAGGTTGGCCTGCCGAAGATGCTTGGTAGCCAATGGGGGACAGTGCCATTTGCTCCAGTGTCTTCCTCGGGAGACTGTCTGTGAGGCCTGAACGTGTGTGACTTTATCCTGCACCACACATGCTGCAATATGATTAATTATTATTATTATTGTTGTTGCTCTTATATTATTTCTCCCTGATTGGGGGATTCCACTCTGTGACCGGTACTACTACCAGGTAATTGTAATGTCTGGTGTTACTGTTGGTGGAGAAAATCTCTAACTGTCCTACAGGTGTTCAGGATTGCGACTTTCTGAAGTTCCTTGTAGGTGTTCTCTGGGAGACCCATTGCTGTAATGCTGCTATGTAGAGACTTTGGTACCATACTGGTGGTTGACACGATGATTGGGATGGTTGATACTCCTTCCATATGCCACATCTTGAAATCATGTCTCAGGTTCGTGTACTTCCTAATTTTTCTCTCGTGAGTTTTCTGGACGTCGCTACTTTTGGGCACTGCTATTTCAATCAGGTAAGTAGCAGTTCTCATCTTGTCCACAAAGGTTATGTCCTGTTTGTATGTTGTGCGGGATGGTCTTATCTGTTATTATGGCGTGGTCCCAGTACAGCCTGGGGTTTGTACTTAGTATAGTACACTTCCTTTGGTCAACTGCTATTTCCTCGCTAGCTTCTGATGTGTTATCCTGGCTACCTGGTCTTGTCTATGAGTGTACTCAGTCTGGGTGATCACCTTGCATCCCGTGGTGATGTGTTGGTCGTTTCCAAGGCCAGGTGGCATCTTCGACATGTGTCATCTGATGTTATGGGCTCCTTTGCGATATATTTTCTATAGTTTCTGATGTTGATTACCTGGTCCTGGATGGCCAGCATGAATCCTCCAGTCTTGAGGAAGAGCGTCCCACTCAGGAGCCATGTATTGGAAGCAATTTTATCAATGTGATCTTGATGGAGGTCATTGTGGTGTCTGCCATGGAGTGTCTTCTTTGCCCATCTTTCTAACTTCGTTTCTTTTCTTGTGCTGTCTGTGTGGGAGAGGGCTCGTCGCTTAGATTGAATGGGGTATACCACTTATCTATCTATCTTCCTTATGGCCTGGTAGAGCGGTGCTGTGTTGTTCTCGAAGTAATCCTTCAGGTTAACTATCGCTGTTTTCTGTTGCTCTATCAGGCCCCTTCCTCCATCCCTCTTTCTGAGCTATTGTTAGTCTCTCCACTGCTGACTTCAGTTGGCGTTGGCGAGTCTTGGTCACCATTGTCCTTGTCTTCCGCATGATATCTTCTAGCTCAGTGTTAGTCCAATCTGTGATCCGGAAAGTATATGTTAGTACTGGAGCTGCATAGGTGTTTATGGCTTTAACTGTGTTCTCTCCGTTCAATTTTGCTTTCAGCAGGCTTCTAATCTCTGTTGATATTTTTCGGTCAGACACTTCTTGATTTCCTTGTGCTCTAACTGCTGAGCCTGCATCATCCGTAGGTATCTGTAGGTCTCTCCTTCTGTCATAGCTTCGATCTCCTTACCAGTCAGCAGCTGGTAGTTTCGGGCAACTAATTTTTCCTGGTGCAGTGTGTGGGTCTTCCATTGGTCTAGACCAAACTCCATCCTGATATCCTTGCTCAATTCTTCGGTGATCTGGTGTAGTTGTTGTTGCTTCTCAGTTGCCGCGTAGAGCTTTTCATCCATGTGCATCAGGTGGGTGAGGGTTTACAGGTTCTTCCTTCTTTGAGGTTATATCCATACTTACTGCAATTAAGCATGGTGGGTAGTGGGTTGAAAGATAGACAGAACCACAGTGGGCTCAGAGCATCTCCCTGAAAGATTCCTCTTCTAATGGCGATTGGCCTGGATTTGATGTTCTCGACTTTAATGGTGGTACTCCGTTTCACCATTGTTGCTTCTAGGAAGTTTGTCACTATTGGATTGACCTTGTAGATCTTCATGGTCTCTATTAGCGCGCTATGAGGTATTGAATCCAAGGCCTTGTTGTAATCAATGTAGGCTGTATATAGATTACGGTACTTCTTGTAGGCTTGCTCCCTAACTGTGGCATCTATGATTAATTGCTCTTTGCATCCTTTGCTCCTCTGCTTGCATCCTTTCTGATGTTCGGCCATTATGTTCTGACTCTCTAAATCGTCTGATATATTCTTGGTTATGCAGCTGGTCAGGATCTTGTACATCGTTGGGAGACGGCTGATTTCCCAGTATTTCGCCGGGTTTCTTGTATCTTCATCTTTCGTGATGTGAGAAATTTCGGGATTGTCTCCGCGTGTCTTATCATTCGAGTGAACTGCTCTGCTAGGTGTTTGTGTATGCAGGTGAGCTTCTTGTACCAGTAGTTGTTGATGTTATCAATTTCTGGGGGTTCACCACTTGTGGGTGTTCCTGACCGACTGTTTTACTACTTCTTCTCGAGTCTCCCACTCTCTCATCTCTTGTATGTCCTTGGTTTGCTTCTGTTCTACTTCGATCTAGGGTGCGCTGCTGTTATGTCTTATTTCACTGCTGCAAATATTTCCTCAGAACTCCTCGATCGTGCTTTTCTCGTGTGGTACGTTTCCTGCTTTCTCATCTTCATCCAGTTTCCTGTAGAAGGCTCTTTCGTCCTCATCGAAGATTCGGCTGTTTATTTTCCTCTGGGAGCTCTCTTTGTATCTGCATAGTCTCTTGCTAAGTGCGAGGAGGTTCTGCTTCAGTGTGTTCAAGTATTCTCCTATTCTCTGATTTCTGGTCTCATGTTTGCTGTGGATGTTTTCTCTCTTGAGGATGCTTTTCACCTTTACAATCAATTTCTTACTTCTATTACCACGTTGGTACTGGGTCAGCTGACCTATCTTGACTCTTATTTCTTC
Source organism: Mastigoproctus giganteus (assembly GCF_048544385.1). Classification (NCBI taxonomy): domain Eukaryota; kingdom Metazoa; phylum Arthropoda; class Arachnida; order Uropygi; family Thelyphonidae; genus Mastigoproctus; species Mastigoproctus giganteus. Next base: position 140,426,556 of record NC_143577.1, read on the forward strand.
TATCTTCTGCTGAAGTCTTCTTTCCCAAGCTGGCGGTTCCTTTTGTTTTCGGTTCTTCTGCTGCTGTCTCACTTTTCTTTTCCATTAATCGTAGTAGCTGCTATGGCAGCACAGTATATGGCTGTGTGGATAGCCTTCAACGTTGCACAATTGTTGTCAAGGTATGTGGCATTATTTTCTGATTGAGGTGGTCTGTTACTCTCCAAAGGATATGATTTGGCCTCTGCTTACGTATCACGTGGGTTCTTGTAGGGTTCATTCCTTCGAATTCTGTTAGGTCCTTTTTCCACTCCTCTTCTATTCTGGATATCATGACTTCGTCTCTTTCCACGTCAGCTACTGTGGGTTGTATTTCTTCTTGCTGTTCCTCCTCTTGTTCCATGGTATGAATGTCCTCCTGTGATTCCATATTGACTATATTCTTTGTACTTTGTAGTTGATCGCTGTCATCCTGCATGATTTTTTCCAAGATGGCAGAAGCTATTAGGTTCTTTGTGACGATGGTCCTTCTCTGGTCTGCTAATCGCTGTTCGGTGACCTGAATATCCGGGTATCGTTTCAAATCTTTGTATCTGCATAGTCTCTTGCTGAGTGGGAGGAGGTATCTAGTCGCGACCTGTACATTGTCATATCGGTCTCTAGCCTGGTTATTTCATAGTATGTTTGCATGATGTACGTATTTATTTCAAAGCTCCACGCGTTGGCGTTTTCTTTCTTCCTGAGTGGTCAGTAGCGCAGTTGCGCAGGAAGCACTTCCAGTTGGTGGGGTTGGATGGTCTTGCCGTTCTCTTGTGGTAGCCCACACTTTTTCTGGCTTTTACAGAGATTCTGTAAATTCTTCACAAAGTACCATGGCGCAGATGTGGGAAACCACTGGTGGCGCCTTCCACAAAACACTATGCCACTAACACTATGTGGTAGCCCTATAGGAGACAGCGCCACTTGCTCCACTGTCGAATCGGAGACTTCTAATTCTATGCCTCTTAGAGTACCTGGCAAATCCTCAAAGAGAAAGAAGTCCAAGAGAAGGTCCAGAGCTCGTCCTCTGCACTCCCCTTGCTCTCCTCTTCCTGCACACACCAATAATATTTGTATATCACCTTTCATAGACCATAATTACTCGGCTTCCACCATGGACCAAAGAATCTCTACACCAATAGCTGCCTCCATCCTCGAATCGATGGCAAACTCCACCTCAACTGCAGCTTTACCTGCAGCTCCAAACACTCCTGTGGCTGCTGCTCCTGAAACGCGAGTCTCCTCAGGTGCTCACCAAACTCCATCAGCTCTGCCACTTCAAACTGCCCCAGCAGACTTCTTGGCTACACAACTACCACCTGCTGTGGACCAAGTGGTCTCATCTGGGATCCCACCATCCAGTATGCTTACCATTCCTGCACTACTTGTTCTGGCTGGCCCCTTTAATGAGGGAGACACCACTTCACTCCATCAGATCATCTCAGTCCATCAGATCATCTCAGTCTTGCACAGGAACTTGGTGGCACTCCTCAACCAAGACTCCATAAGATTCACCAAAGCCACTGGAAACTATGTCCAGGAGCTTTGGACAAGTCTAGAAACAATCACAACAGCTCTTGTAATTGAGAATGAGAAGCTAAAAGCTGTCAACAAAGAAATCAAGACAAGGTCTACAATACTGGAAAAGACCTTAGACGTCTGTGCTAAGCTTTCCCAGTCTTCATCCGAGCGGGAACTGGGCCAAACCACAGAACCTGAATCATATACAGTGCCCTCTTAAGCCGGTGCTGTACTTAAGAACCTTTCAACCTCTAAACTGGGTGCATCCATCTAAGGGCATCCAACACAGACCAGTCAACAAAACCCCCAGCATATAAGAAAGAAAACCCTGATAAAACAGCAGAATCTGGTGGTTATCAGACCCATTAACTCCAAAGAATCACATACAAGTGAACAAATCAAGACCAAAATAATGACAGAGTTGAAAGATGATCTCAAAACTACGAAAATAAAAGCAATAAGAAAAACTAGAAATACAGGCATAGTGATCGTAACGGAAATTAGACAAGAAGCTAACAAAATTATGACCAATGCAAAAATAACGACAATGGGTTTAAAGGCAGAGGCGCCAAAAAAAGTTGGGGCCCTCTATCATCATTTTTGACCTCAGTGACAACCTGACCCCACAGCAACTCACTGAGGAACTATCTGTAGGAACTTGCAGGAGTACTTCCCAGACTTAGAGGCAGATGCTTTAATCACACCTAAATACTCAAAGAAAAAGTCAAAGGAGAAGGATGAGGCAAAAACTGGATTGTTTGACTCAACCCAATCGCCTCGAAGGTCCTAAACAATCAAGCAAGGGTATACATAAACAGGGGCAGCCACCGCTTTCGCGAACACGTGGCTGTGCCTAAATGCTTCAAGTGTTGCATGTTCGCCCACACCTCACACACATGTATCCAGACAGTGCCAACGTGCGGCCATTGTGCTGAAAAAGTCCACGAATTTAACAGCTGCCTAACAAAACCAAAGATCCTATTTGTGTGAACTGTAAAAGTTTCAAACTGGACTCAGCACATTCCATCAGAGACAGAATAAGTCCAACATATATAAAAGCCAAGGGTCAACACCAACAACGGATCGATTATGGGGAGACACCTTAAAAAATTTAACTTCCAAGAGGTAAAAATAATGCAAATTAAGGCACAACGGGCCTGTTTTATGCACCTGTTCTATCAATATCATGGATAGCCTATGATAGATATCAGCTGGTCTGTAACCAAGTCACAAAGGAGATTAGGCAAGCAAAGGCAGATTGCGAGATATCCTTGGCAAAGGATGCAAAGAAAAACAGAAAAGAGTTCTTTACCTATGTAAATGCTAGAAGGAAACGGATGAATCAGATTGGTCCACTGGATATTGATTGGTCAACAGTTGAGGATCCTGCTCAGGTGGCTAACAAACTAAACGAGTATTTTGCATTTACATTCATACATGAACAGATATTCAGGAAGGGTAATGCCAGAGGTGAAGTAACCTCTGGCAGTGAGCTAGATGATTTTGTAATAAGTAAGAGGAGAGTGGAGGAGAAATTGTTGAGGATAAACATAAAAAAGGCACTTGGGGTGGATGGCATGTATCCAGTTATACTGAAGGAGGCAGCAGAGAAAGTACGCAAACCGTTAGCCATAATTATTACAGCTTCTTTGCACTCAGGGGAGGTACCCATAGACTGCAGATGTACAAATGTGACCCCAATTCTCAAAGGAACATCAAAAGCTGACACAAGTAATTATAGACCTGTGAGTTTAACTTCTGTTCCAGGAAAATTAATGGAGGCACTGGTTAAAGAAGCAATGCAGAATCATCTAGACAAGACTTGAGTTACAGCTCGGACCCAGCATGGTTTTGTTAAGAGAAAGTCTTGCCTGACCAATTTGATTGGATACTATGACGCAGTCACAAAAGAACTGGATGCAGGGAATAACTTTGATATTCTATATTTGGATCTTAGAAAGGCTTTTGATGCTGTTGCACATGGAAGAATGCTGCACAAGTTGGAGCAGTGTGGCATTGGAGACAAATTGCTGCTATGGATAAAGGGATGGTTGGGGGAGAAGACAGAGTGTGGTAATCAATCGATACTGCTCATCGTGGACTAATGTTATTAGTGGAGTCCCTCAGGGTTCGGTGTTGGGTCCATTATTGTTTTCTGTATTTATAAATGATATTGATGATGGTATATCGAGCTTAATGTCCACGTTTGTAGACGATACAAAGGTTGGCAGGGTTGTCAAGGACCCTACTGATGCTATGCTGCTGCAACAGGATCTGGAAAGGTTGAACAGATGGGCTGAGAGGTGGCAAATTAAGTTTAACATTGACAAATGTAAAGTACTACATATGGGAAACAGCAACCCAAGAGCAACATATCAAATCTGTGGTACTACACTGACAGCGGTAGAGAATGAAAAGGACCTGGGGGAAATTGTGCAGACAGATATGAAGTTCTCTGAGCAGTGCAGACGGGCTGCAAGAGTAGCTCATGGTGTCTTGTCAATGATATACAGGAATTTTTCTAGCAGGGATAAGGAGGTGATTATTCGCTTGTATAAGGCAATGGTTAGGCTACACCTTGAGTACTGTATACAGGTCTGGAGGCTTCATATGAAGAAGGATGTTGAGCTGCCTGAACGAGTAAAGAGAAGGGCAACAAGATTAGTGAATGATACAAAGGGTTGTTCTTACGAAGAAAGGCTTACGTTTTGCAAATTACAGTGTCTGGAGACTAGGCACCGGTGAGGTGAGGTGATCTGATAGAGGTGTATTGTATAAAGCCTTGAATGGTTTGAGCATGCTCAAATGGAGCGTGCTGAATGCCGATGGGATTCTTCCTCTTGCTCAGAATAATCACCTGAAAGGGCATAAATTCAGATTGAGGAAAGACAGATGTAGGATAGATGTGCGGAAATTTGTCTTTAGCCAGTGGGTAGTTGGTTGGTGGAACAGACTGCCATCCCTTGTTGTGGAAGTTGATAGCCTAAATAAAATTAAGGCTCAGCTGGATAGGTATTTCCAACGAACGGAGGGGTTAAATGGAAGTGTTGGTTTTTTTTTTTTTTTTTTTTTGGCTGATGCTGCATAAGCTTGCTTTCTTGCATCATATGCCTCTACTAATGCTAATGCTTGTGTAGATGTGCTGAAATTTGCCTTTAGCCAGCGGGTAGTTGATTGGTGGAACAGGCTTCCTAAATAAAATTAAGGCTGAGCTGGACAGGCATTGGAACGAATGGAGAGTTTTTATTTTATTTATTTATTTTTTGTTTTTTTTTTTGGCTGATGCTGCCTGATCTCTCTTTCTTGCAGCGTATGCCTCTACTAATGCTGATGCTAAAGCACATAGACTGATGAGCCAAAACATTATGACCGGCGAGTCGTTATGCAAATCGAAGCGACTGCAGGTGATTCTTCAAATGGGAAAGGCAGCGGACATAAGTGAGTTTGACAAAGGCGAAATTGTAATCGCCATACGACTGGTTCAGAGCATAACCGAAATGGTACGGCTGGTGTGGTGCTCACATACAGCCATTGTTGGGTGTGAGCACCACACCAGCCGTGCTCACATCCAACCATGGCATTTAATCCACGAACCGCCGGTGAGGTGTTATTATTATTATGTCTAATGTGGCACCTAGTCTTCCGTCTATCTCCACCTGATGAATTGAATTTGTGTAGAACCTCCAAAACAGACCTATATGGCAAGTCTCTTTGCCATCAGGGAGCAGCTGGAACCTGCACAGCTACTCCCTAATGGCCACCCATAGTCACTTGGTACTGGGTCTGGTCTACTATTTTAACAGTGCCTCATGCACAAAAATCCCGCACCCACCGGAAGTAGTGCTATACCGGTGGGTGCTAGCAATCCCGCTCCCAGGCTGCCCACACCTGAGAGCCAGCAAAAAATAAAAAAAATAAATAAAAAAATTATATATATACACACAAACACATATACATACAATATAAACAAACTAGAAAAAAAAAACACAGATAATCAAAGTGTATATAACGAAATCTTAATGTGTAAGCATTAGATTGTTCCAATGTCTTTTCCGTTGAAAAACAGTTGCACAGAACTCTTGCAGTGCTTCAAATTTATCCTAATTAGCAATAAGGTCACTTTCACAACCTCTAACTAAATTACCAATCTTCACTTTTAGCCTTTCTCTAAGTTGAACATACAAACTACAATCATATAATAAATGACTCCAAGTCTCAAGGTTGACTGCAAGTACATAAAGGAGAGCTTACTAGACCAAAGTAATGTTGTTTAAAATTTAATGACCCCTGGCCAGTTAAATAAACGATGTTACCATAGGAGGGAAAAAAACCATTTGTTGTTACCATCATAAGTAAATGTAACTGTTGGAATGAACAATCTAGTCACCTCCCTAGTTACACTTAGATCCCATCTCTGTTGCCACATACCAATCAACTGCGTTAGAACATTTTTCTTAGCTTTAGCTATCTCTATAGTGACATCAGATGTAATATTCATGAAAGAAACAACTATGCCTTTTTTTAAGTAATAACAAAGAGCCCGATATATAATGTGCAAGTCTAGAGGCAAATGCACGGCCAAAACCTGCATAGCATTCGTTGAGACTGTTCTGCACAAACTAGAAATGACATAAAGCATTGAGCGCTGAATCGATAAAAATTTCTGTTTAAATTTAACGTTAGTTACTCTGAAGTACCATGCTGATGCTCCGTACGCAACTATGGGTAAGAAGATTGCCTTGTAGTACAAATTTTGTATAAATTTAAACTCTCCTTTTCAACCTCCAATCTGACCTAGTTAATCGAATTATTGCTGCACTAAATTTTTTAACTTTTTCATGTAAGTAATTTAAATGTGGAAAAAAATAATCCATCATCAATTCTTATACCTAGATATTTCACCTCAGATACTAGGGGAATCTGCCTCCCCTTAATTAAAGCTTTTGGCGGTCGCGCATAATTCAGTTTCCCCTTAAGAAGCATCATAACAGTTTTAGTTGTAGATATCAATAGTTTATGCAGATCAGCCCATGGCACTAGACTTTCTAATACCTGGACCACTCTTCTTTCAAGCACAGACCTGGATTTACCTGTAACACATAAAACCAAATCATCTGCATGCTGATTTTCAACTGATTGTTCTAGCCATAAATTAAGTACTAAGTTCCAGAAAAGTGGGCCCAATACAGACCCCTGAGGACACCCTCTCGAAAGATTCCTATTAAACTGTAGATGCTTAGTTTTCAGTATAAGTTTCCTACCACAAAAATAACTCTGTATCGTTCTATACAATAAGTCTGGACATTGCATACTTCTTAATGCAGACAGAATACTCTCATGCCACACCATGTCAAAAGCTCCAGTAAAATCTATAAAGATGGCTAAGACATACTTATCCTCTGCCTGGTTGGTGAAATTCATGAGATCATTAATGGCATCCTCCGTAGAATGCCCTCTCTTGAAACCATACTGATAAGGCAGTGTCAAACCATTTTTATCCATGACTTGGTTCAGTCTTAAAAATAACAACCTTTCAAAAACTTTGCCAAGATTAGCCAATACCGAAATTGGTCTATACCATAGGTTCCCAAAGTGGGCGGTACCGCCCCCCAGTGGGCGCTGAAGCCTTCTAGGGGTGGGGGCGATAGTGGGTTCAGAAGCAATTGGGGGCGTTCAGGCGGTCTAGGGGTCGGTGGCTCCTTATCCATATTTTTATCTCCAGTGGACCCAGTTCATCTAATAAATTCTATAATTTTTACTCTATGGACACGGCTGAAATTCGCTATAGGTGAAGCCAGAACTGTTTTCTTCGATTTTCCCACTTCAATTTTCGAAACCTTCTATTGAATTTCACGCACATGACAAGGATGTGACATCAAGTATGTATTTTTTTAGGCCTTTTTCTGTTATTTTTCTAAACCCACCCTAATTGGCCTAGGGCCTTTGAAATGCGACAACGCGAGCTACTGTGAGTTGACATAAGAAGCAATAAAGCGAAACAATAGCAACAACTGTAATGCTAATGACGTAAGCTTGACCAGTCAATTATATCTCCGCGTCTGTTGATTCGTTTGAGACAGATTAAGCACGAATTTTAAACTAATTCCGTAGCGTGTTTCATCTTCAAAGCTTCCAAGGCTGTTTTGCTGACGTAATAATTCATGAATTGATATGTGATCGTACATTTTTGCTGTTTAGGAATAAGTTTCATTATTTTTTGTGTGCTTTGCCAACAACTATCAGTCGAAAGTGTGATAGATAAGTGGAGTCATATGAAGTGTAAATTAAATCTTTTATTTTGGGAATATTGTTGCAAATTTTATTACTTCATTATGTCTGAATCTAAGAAGAAATATCGACAGTACAGTATTGAGTATTTGAAATATGGTTTTATTCAGTCTCCTACGAACCAATTATTACCTATGTGCTTGATTTGCCAAAAAAGTATTTTCAAATGAAGCAACGAAGCCTTCTAAGGCTACAAGTGCATTTGTAGCATTTCTAAAATGCATGCTGATGAAAAGGATAAAGCTATCTAGAGTTCCTAGAAAAGGATAAAGATTTGTCCTATTTTCAAGTACTAGAAGAAAAATATTTTAAACGTCCAACTATATCAAAACTTTTTGCGTCGTCCACCAAACAAGATGACGGATTACAAGCTTCTTATAGTATTTCATTATTAATCGCAAAAGTGGGAAAACCACACACATTTGGTGAGGAATTAATCTTGCCGGCAGTAAAAGAAGTAATAAACACTGCTTCATAAGCCAGCATCAGATATCAGGAAAATTCCTTTGAGCAATAATTCAGTGCAAAGAATAATCGATGAAATGGCTGAAGACGTTGAAAAATCATGGTGCGATTATTTGAAGACATACCAATTTTCCATTCAACTCGATGAATCAACTCTCCCAAATAATGAAGCACTACTCTTACATACGTACGATTCATAAAAGAAGAAAAAGTTTGTCAAGAATTATTATTTGCTAAAAATTTGGAAGCGGATACAAAAGGAGAATCTATATTTAATACCACAAATAAGTTTTTTCAAGAGAAAGACATTCCAATTCGTAATATTTTGTCTGCTGCTACTGATGGTACTCCAGCAATGACAGGGTGCCACAAGGGTTTCATAGCGCATTTGAAACAAGCAGTAACAAATGTACTTGCTATACATTGTGTTCTTCATCGCCAACATTTGGTTGCGAAGAATTTAAGTGAACGCCTGCATACGTCGCTCCATTACGTTATTAGAGCAGTCAACAAAATTAGAAGAAATTCATTGAGTGACAGATTGTTTAGCCAACTTTGTAGTGAAAACGGTGAAGATTTCAATCATTTGCTGCTTCACACAGAAGTTCGTTGGCTTTCAAAAGGTATTTGTCTGAATCGATTTTACAATTTGTTTGATTCAGTACCAGAGTTCCTAGAAAACAGAGACGACGGATTGCTGGCCAACCTGATTACATCCAAAAATGACATCGTTTATTTGACAGACATCTATAAAATATTTAATGAAGCCAATCTACAATTCCAAGGTGATGAATTGAATTTAATTAAAACAAAAAACGTTATTGCCGCTTTTATGGGGAAACTTCTGTTCAAGCGGAATCTAGGCGGAGGGGAATATAGCCACTTTCCAAATTTATCAGCAGTGTCTCTCAAAAAGGAAGATTTACTTACATACTGCCACACTTGGAGGTTCTCCATGGTGATTTTAATGAGCGATTCAAGGATATTCTAAACATGAATATACCAAATTAATAAAATTTAAAAAATAAAATTTAGAAATGGAACTCATAGAACTCACAACAAATGAAGAACTAAAAATAAAATTCAAAAGTGGATACCAAGAGTTCTGGCTTCAGAAACCAATACCGACACTGTACCCTGGATTATGGAAAATAGTGAGAAATTTTTAATTGCATTTCCATCTCCTTATTTGGCTGAGCGTGGGTTTAGTGCTGTAGCAAATTTACTATCTAAGAAAAGGAACCGATTGCATATAACTGAGCGTGGTGATTTATGACTGTTTTTAACGAAAGTTGAACCCGATATTAACAAACTTTTAAAAATGCATCAGGCTCATCCTTCACATTAATTTGTTATTTTTTCTTTGTATTTTTACTTTGTAAGTTCGAAATAAACAATTTTCTAATACTTTGATGGTGTTTTAATTATTACAATAAAATTTTTACTAATGTAATACAATCTCCTAATATGTATTCCGAATTTTCATATTTAAACAATTGTATGAAACTTCACATTAATTTGTTATTTTTGCTTTGTATTTTTACTTTATAAGTTTGAAATAAACAATTTTGCAATTTATTTAATGATGTTTTAATTATTACAATAAGATTTTTATTAATGCATTTGCAATCTCTTAATATGTATTCCGAATTTTCATATTTAAACCATTGTATGAAACTGTGCATAATGTTATTGGAGCATACACTTTACAATCTTTACATATGGGCTATGTTTCATCAAAATTGGTATAGCAATAACTGTGTTCAAGATGAAGCATATATTGGCCACTACTTTTTCAATAATTTAACGGCATAAGCAGTAATGTATCATTAGTTGCTATTTACGTTGAAGATATCAAACGGCTTGAACGCGGAAAACTGTTATAATGGGGGGGGGGGGCGTTACAAAATTTGTCTTGCAAAGTGGGTAGTGGCCCGAAAAAGTTTGGGAACCTATGGTCTATACCGTCTTGGGTCATTTGATTTTTTACCCGGCTTAACTAACAGCTTGATCAAACCAGCTTTCCAGATCCCAGGAAAGGTATCTTGAAGTAAGCATTTATTATATAAGTTTAACAAGATATTAGGATAAAGCTCAATCACTTTAAGAACAGCGATATTCTCTACTAAATCAATCCCCGGAGCTTTGGAAGTGTTAATTTTCTTAGAAACGGCTTTCAATTCCTCTAAAGTAAATAAGCTAATATCAACAGACCCAAGGTATGTTACATTAGAGTCCTTGATAACTTCCTGCTCTGTTATCTCCCCCCACCCTTCTTCCTCATGAGGAAACAACTCCGATGTTATTGCCTGCACTGTTGTAATCCAATCAGTTGTTTCCACACCACTGACGATTACTGTATTCATTATCTCTCGTCTTACTTTATTCATAGTTAGTTTATAAATTAATCCCCAAGGATCTGTATTGCCCACACTAGTAACTAGATTTCTCAAAGCCTTTAATTTACTCTCATAAATAGTCCTATAATAAATTTTCTTTTTATACCTACGACATGCATGATAAAATTGAGCCTCATTCAGCCCCACCGCTTATACCTCTGATATGCCTTCATACATAAAAATACTTCTTTCCTTAACCTGGATAATTCCCCATTCCACCAATTAAAAACTCGCCTCTTAACCAATTAAAAACTCGCGTCTTGTTGAGGCACAACTGAGGGCTCTAAACAATGAAGACTGGACGAAAGCAGCATACTCACAAGCATTTAAAAAATTCAAATTAACCATATTGTCTCCTGAAAAATCTAAAGCCACAGACCGTGCAAAACTAGACCAGTTAATCTTCTTATAAGTAAATCTAGTTAATTCAAAATTATCAAAATCTAAAGTAGTATTTAAATCAACCAAATTAATATGAAAAACCAAAAATCTATGATCACTATTCGTATAGTCTGTTTTCACATGCCAATGACAGATTCGTCTGGATAACCCCTGAGTAACTAAAGTCAAATCATTGTTCGACCTGCCATGAACATTGTTAAAAGTATAAGGCTGACCTGGTATATTGATTACACACAAATAATTCATTAAAATAAAGTCCCCCATGAAGCGACCTCTCTGATCAGTCATGCCGCTAAACCATAAGTTAGACTTTGCATTGGAATCCAATGCAATAATTAAATTACTACAACCAATTTCACTGAAAACTGTTTCCATATAATGGATAGAGTTAACAATTTCGTTTTGGAGGACAATAAAGAGATATTAAATTAAAAGACATATAATGCATAGAGTTAACAATTTCGTGACTTGGAGGACAATAAAGAGATATTAAATTAAAAGACTTAAAAGACAGCCTAGGAGTACTAATTTTCACACATGTTGAGTTCTGACTACACAGCCCGGAGAGGACAGTTATCTGCAATAACTTATTAAAGACCACAATTGCTGTTTTAGGTTTAACATCAACTACACTTATAACTCTGGCATCAGCAGGAAAACCAACAATTTTATGTCCATGTACAAAGGAACCAACATACGGCTCCTGCATACACAAAATGTCAACACTTTCTTGCACAGCCACTATTCTAATTTCATCAGTAACCGCACGACATCTTTGGGCGTTGAGTTGAACCAACTTAAGCACACTACCTTTATATTTATGTTGAAAACTACCATTCACATTAAAAGTACTACAGTTATCCATTATAAGTACGCATACTTGCAAACTATAGAGCCTTTTTATACTCAGGACAACTACTACTCCTTAATGAGTGATCATAAGCTCTACCTCTGCGCTTGCAGTTCACACAGAATGGATCTTTATTTTTATTTGGGCAAACAACAAAAAGATGGTCACCCTGAGCACAATGACCACACGACACGATCTTGTGTGTGCAGTGTTGTATAGAGTGGCCATACTCCAAACACTTAAAACATTTAGTCACAACTGTAAAACGCCTGAATTTGTGTGACGTATATCCAAAATACAACCTGTCATTACACATCAAATTTTCCAACATGTGAGGAGCTACCCCAATCATCCAATTATTAAACCTTGCCTTGGAACTGTTACTGAATCTAAAAACAATGCCCTCTCTGACCTCTTGCTCCTCATATCCATAATCTTGAAGATTTTTTCTTATATAAATCCCTAATAACATCTTCCTGAGTTAATTTCTTAGGTACATCATACACTAAGATGGTAGGGTTCTGTAACTTTACTTTATCCAGATTAATACCCTTTTGAAAAAATACCTCTGCCTTACTGAGTTTATCCAAATCCTTATCATTATCTGTCTCAACTAAGACTCCTTTATTTCGTATAGCTCTTAGATTTCTAATTTTTATTTCTTGAAACTTTTCCTTTAATGTGTTAAGAACAACCTCTTTAATTTCTTGGCTTGACTTATACTGTTCTGAGGACTCCTCAGCCCTGAAAATAACCTTATTATTTAATCTTTCCACTTTTCTCAGCTTCCTGTTATTATCCACCATACAGATATCATTTAATATTACCTGTTCACCTAATCGAGGCTGGCTAAATCCAGCCCTAACCTTGTCCGCATAAGTCCCCTTTTGTTCTGCAACATTAAATAGAAAAGGCTGCCCTCTTACAATGTCATCTAATAAACTGGCACGCACCTCCATCTCCTCTACCCTTGTTTTAAGACGTTCATTGTGAATGACTAATGCTGTTGATATAGTCTCCATGTCAATCCCTACGTCAAGTAAAAAATTAGTTACAGCTTTAGTCACTTTATTATTTTCACTAGTCATGTAGTCAATGACTTTTTTCTTCAACTTTGTTACAAGCTCAAAAATAGTAGACACATCAGGGTACCTCTGCCTTTGGTCCTGTATGTTAGCAACAATTATTTCACTCTCACGCACGTCTGTGCCTGTACTTCTTCTCCCCGATTCCGAATAAAAACTATCTACATCAGAAACCATATTATCAGACTGAATATCCGGAAAATCAGTTATCTTAACATTTGACAAATAATTTTTCAAATCTGTTACGGCATCATTTTCTTCCACACCACCTACCTGAATATGAGAATCAGCATTACCAGACGTCTCACGTTTAGTATTCACACTAACAGTACTCATTGCACCACTACTCCACTACTTTCTTTAATATTTTTAACTTTATACGATTTCTCAGAAGTCTGCTTTACAGAATCAGTATTGTACAACATGGGAACTCTGGAAGGAAGTGGGGGAAAGCTCCAATCTTCTCTTCCTCCCCCCCTCCTTTACCAAGCTTCTTACTATGAATTCTGCCTTCCATTAACTATAATAGTCGGTTCAAAGCAACAATATTATTAACTGAAAATTAGTTAACTACCCCAAAAACTACAACGTCAACAAATAAATCTATCAAGAATTAATGTTACAACACAAGAAAACAGTAGCAATCGAGCTAGCAACCTTCACGCAACACAATCTCGTTCACCTCTAAATGCCTCAGTATCCCAGTGGTTAAAACAATTGCTGCTAAAGGTGTTATTATTTATTATTATTATTATTTTAAGGTTGCCCGTAATTAAATACATTAACCCATATTTGTGTCTGTAAATTGCGTATGTTCCATGGTTGATTTGCCTGTTTTCCTGGACGGAAAAACATCAGTTACTGGGGAGAAAACCTTGCTATCTACGCCTCAGACCGACTAACTCAGCCACGGAGTGAAAAAACCCATTAAAGTTCCTCGCGTCATCGACGGGATTCGAACCCAGGCCTTTTCCACCCGGTGTGGGGAGGACGGTGACGATACCACTGTGCTGCCCGCGCAGACTGCTAAAGGTGTTAGATGACCATGGCTCAGCGATGTTCGAGGTGAGCGCAGGCTTTCCGGATGGTACATGGTAACACAAGGGCGACTGTGGCGCAACTCGCCGGTCATTGGAATGCTGGTGAAGGGAATAATGAGTTACAACACACAGTGCGTTGAACCCTGCTGAAAATTTGGCTGTGTAGCCGCTGGCCACTCTGAGTGCCCATACTAACCAGAGTTCACCGGCGACAGCGTCTACAGTGGGTACGCGAGCATCGACACTGGACCTTGAGTGATTGGAAGGTCGTCTGGTCCGAAGAATCATGTTTCCGGTTGCACCATGTGGACGGCCGGGAACGTGTGCGTCATATGCCTTGATATGGTGCCTGGGTGCATCGTGGGACGAAAACAAGCCAGTGGCAGTGGTGTCATGCTTTGGGAGATGTTCTGCTGGGATACCCTGGGTCCAATCATACATGTGCTGGTAAATCTGACGTCTCACACCTACCAAAACATGTCGATGGATTGCCAATATGGCTGCCCTTCAGTGTGCATGCGCTAATTAACGCTCCGTTAATTTCAGTATAAATTAGTGATTGTAACCTGTGCTACAACTTAGATTTTCTGCATAACAAGGCTTTTAAGGACGAAGAACAACGTGACAAGGTTTGTCTCTTGATTTATGGATCTATTCATGTGTTTCAACGCGTTAATTACTCAACGATAACGTGTCTCACTATTTGACGTGAAGGTCGCAATATGTCTGCCGCTACAGTCGGACACGTGAAACCTTGCTCCGTAAATATTGCCTAATAAGATGTGTTTAGATTATAGTCAAAGTTTGAAAAAGTGCTCCCATAAGAAGATATCAACTCAGTGTCCAGTGGTGAGTAACGTTTGGTTAATCATTGGGATTTACGCCAGATACTAGCATTATTTTCTGTTCTCCTTTGTTTGCGAGACTACATGATCCCATGTGTCTTGACTGGGAAGGGTGCTCAATCTGTGTAAACCAATAGACTTCTGCTCCAACCTAACAGTGTTAAAAATATTGTTTCTAATACTGCGAAACATGCTCTTATTGATTCCCACTTCCATCATAAACTTACCATGGTATCATCAAAACTTCTTTTTAGCGCATTTGACAGTAATTTTAATGTCGTCATCATCTCTGCAGCCCCCAGAAAGCCCATAGGGAACTAGCTCTACCGATACCGGGCATTTCGGCACCTAACTGATCTCCCCCCACCCCCAGAAAGTGATAGAAGGGAATAGTCCATATCTTTAAAGGCACACCAGTGGCCACCAAACACACCCACAAACTTGTGGCTGGCATTATTTGCCAGCCTTTTACAAACCCCAGCAAAATTTATCAATAATTTTTCACTTATTCGAACAGCCTCGCTAATGCGATCTGTAACAGAATGGTCGTCAGCGCGGGTAGCAGAGTGGTATCATCACTGCCCTCTCCATACTGGTGGGAAAGGCCTGGGTTCGAATTCCATCGATGACGGGAGGAACTTTAATCGGTTTTTTTCACTTCGTGGCTGAGTTACTCGGTCTCAGTCATAGATAGCAAAGTTTTTTCCCTAGAAAAACTGGGGTTTTTCGTCCAGCAAACAGACAAATCTATCATAGAACATATGCAATTTTTGCCGATGACAGCTTGAACTTCTCGAAAATCTGCTACCAATTCCTTATTCTTCAGGTAATTCTTCAGTGGGGCAAAGACAACTTAGTTGATTTCAATCTTTCTAAAACTCGGTCTTCTCTTATATCACGCAAAAAGGATACTTCTGCTCCTATGCTTATCTTTGGTAACACTCATATTTGGTAACTACATATCTAGGCAAAATGATATATCTCTTTTGGGGATTGCCCTGACTTCTAATCTCTCTTGGCACAAGCACATTACAAATATTGCTTCCTGTGCATCTAAAAAAACTTGGTTTTCTCTTTCGGTCTCGGCGTTACTTTTCTTCCAAACAGCTGCTCACTCTGTATAAATCGCAAATCCTCTCTGCCATGGAATATTGTTCCCACATCTGGGGTGGTGCCTCCAAAACCTCTCTCGCTGTCTCATAGACGTACTGTTTGTACTGCATGCGCCTCTTCTACAGATATTTCCATGGGCACTGTTCTTCAATTGGCTTCTATAATTCCTGCTCTCTCTTTCAAAACAGTCCGAACACGTGCAGTCACCAGCCAACGTCCATTTACTGTCCAACTTCAAACTCACAGAACCAACGAGGAAGTTGAAAAATCTTCCTCGTTTATTCATTCAACTGGCGTTTTCTGGAACAATCTTCCTTCATACATATTTCCTGAAAATTACAGTCTACAGAAGTTCAAGTCCAATATCAACAAATATCTCTTTCGTCTTCTCAACCACCACACCAAGCACGGTACTGAGTACTATAGGTTCTAACACCTCTCATGTTTGGGGTTTATAAAAAAAAAATAATAATAACAGACATAAGACAGCACAGCAGATAATATAATAGTTTGGTTTTTTATTTTGGAATGGAATGGGACCGTCCTACCCACACCTGGTGCAAATGGCCCGGGTTCGAATCCCGTATGACGCAAGGAACTTTTTGGGGTTTTTTCACTCCGTGGCTAAGTTAGTTGGTCTCAGGTGTAGATAGCAAGGTTTCCCCCCCAGAAACTGGGGTTTTTTCAGCAAAACAGGGAAATCAACCAGAGAACACGCAATTTACAGAAATATTACATAAACGTGTATATGTAAGAAATTATGGGTGACCCTAATATAATAATTTGAATTTAATTTGAATTGTACCGGAATGGAGAGGAAAATGGAAAATAACAATGGTTCCCAGCAATCAAAACAAACCAACGCCATTCAGATTTTAATGGACCAACTGGATGACCTGGAAGACAGCTGTTCTGGGGCCTGGTGTCTTCCTGATAAGAAAACCTGATTACACAGTCACTAAGCTTCCAAACTACTGTCTCCCTTGGGGCGCATGTGCCCACATAATTACACTGTTAGGAGAATATTATGCAGTCTCTCTACAGTCGAACGGGAGCTGACATCCTTCTGACCATGACCTACCTACATACCATTCGTACAGAGTTTCCAAATACAAGAATCATCATAGGTGCTGATGTTAACTGTCACTCACTGGTATGGTATAGTGAAACCCCGGAACGACGCGGTGCGGGGAACAGACAGCGCCTTGAGGAGTATCTTGCAAATAGCTCTATTCAAAACTAAACAAGCCAAAAAATCTCCCGACATTCTTTAGTACGATGGGGAGGCCACGATAGACATCACTCTGGCCACCAGATCTATCGCGGACGGCATCACCTCTTGGACTGTCACTGAAAACAACTACATCAGACCACAGAATAATTACTTTCCAGTAAATCGATCAATCGATCAATAGTCAGAAACAGAATACCCAAACAACTGGAGCACAGGTGTACTATTGAAAAGGTCAACTGACCCTTATTTACAGGAAAACTTACGGACGACTGCACATACACTGAAAAATCGAAGAATCAAGCCCAGACCAACACCAAGTTGAACTGGTGAAGCTCATCACAAAGGCTGCAGACAAATCCATAAAAAAGAAGAAACCATCTCCAGGAGTTGTACTCTGTTTGGTGTAGTCCCGAGCTGCAACAGCTAAGACAGACAGACAGCAAACGCCTGCTGTAAAAATTTCCAAGGCGCCAGACGTAGCTGGCCAGCTACAGAAGTCGAAGCGCTACGAGAGCAATATCGTACAGCAAGGAATCGATACACAGTCAAAATTCGAGAAAGAAATAAATGCACGTGGGAGCATCTAGTCTCCATGGCAGGAAATGAAGACCCCTGGGGAGTGGTCTATCGGGTGACCACTAACAAACTCCCAAGAGGAGAAGTCATCCCCACAACCAGGATACCACAAGGATAATATACAAAGACATGGCAAGGATCAATTAACAATATCCTAGACGCCATGTTTCCAGAACATCTGGATCCATCCAGCCCGGAGCAAACACAGCTTTGCCAACAAAATATCTCCTACATAACAACACGGAAGAGGAACCCTTCACAAGGAATGAGCTGCAGATTGCTGCTGCCAAGCTGGGCAAAAAGAAGTCCTCAAGAGATCTCTTAGAACCAGAGATTATTAAGAAGACAATTGAGACCATTCCAGAGGAAATATTAAACTATACAACAAATGCCTAAAAGAAGGATACTTCCCCCGCACTTGGAGGGTGGCAATGCTCTGAGTAATCTAAAAATATCCAACCAAGTGGAAGGACCTCCGGGGGTCCTACCGACCCATAGCACTCCTGACAGTACTTTGCCTGTTCAGCTTCCAGAGAGGACAAAAAAAAACAAAAACAAAAAAAAACACACCAAACTATTATATTTAGGTCACCCGAATAATTAAATTCATCTGCTGTGCTGTGTCTTATGTCTGTTAATTGCGTGTGCTGTATGGTCGATTTGTCTGTTTGCTGGACAAAAAAACCTCAGTTTCTGGGGGGAAAACCTTGCTATCTATGCCTGAAACCGACACCCCGGAAAGGACATTATTATAGGCCACCCGAATAATTAAATTCACCTGTCGTGCTCTGTGTGTGTGTGTGTGTGTGTGTGTGTTTATGTCTGTTAATTGCGTGTGTTCTATGGTCGCTTTTGTCGGTTTGTCTGTTTTGCTGGGCAAAACAGACAAACCGACCATAGAACACAGTTTTTCGCTCAGTTTCTGGGGAAAATCCTTGCTATCTACGCCTAAGACCGACTAACTCAACCACGGAGTGAAAAAAGCACATTAGTTCCTCGCGTGATCGACGGGATGCGAACTCAGGCCTTTTCCTCCCGGTGTGGGGAGAACGGTGACGATACCATTGTGCTATGCGCGCAGACACCCGGAAAGGACAAATCAAATTATTATATTAGGGCCACCCATTATTTCTAATATATATATCCATATTTGTATTTTGTCTGTAAATTGCGTGTGTTCTCTAGTCGATTTGCCTGTTTTGCTGCACGAAAAAAACTGCAGTTTCTGGGGGGAGGGAACCTTGCTATCTACGCCTGAGACCGATTAACTCAGCCATGGAGTGAAAAAAGCTCATTAAAATTCCTCGCGTCATCGACGGGATTCGAACTCGGGCCTTTTCCACTCAGTGTGGGGAGGACGGTGACGATACCACTGTGCTACCGCGCGAACACCTTGAGGTAAATAAAGTTTCAGTCAACCCCTTCCAACTTTAATCTGTAGATATCATTAATGAATATTGCATTTCATGCTTGTCTTTTTCATGCAGAAAACAACAGTATTAGATCTTCAAAAACAACTGTGTGAGACTAGATATTTACATAACTAGTGGGAGAAGTAAAGAAGGTAACCTTGAACTACAGTATAAACAAATTTTGAAAACTGTAGCATGAACGAAAAATTTTTCACTGTGAACAAAAAAAATTTGGGCAGGTTTCTTTTTTGTGGTTGGAGCGCGAGCACTGTTGAATTTTAATCGTGAATGGATAATTGTTCAATGTATGAAGTTCTGTATTTATATTAAGTTTCTCAAGCTCAGCTATCTTCACTTTTGGAAGTTAGAGCCCAGCTGTTCTTAGTAAATCGCAGTTTAAAAAATTTCAGCCCAACCAAATGCTACAGAGAAGTATGTTACTACTCTGTGGAAATGCGGTTAGATTTGTGAGAAGCGTATCTCTTAGTTCATCGTGTTTGATTTAGATATTGGTTGCTATGTGTTCTATTGACATTATTCCGTTAAGCATGTAATATAAGGATACTTAATTGTGCAGTAGAAGCATAGATTGAAGAGCACCGTAAAAATTCAAATTTACAAATGAATGATAACGGCTAATTCTGTTTTCATTTCTGAGTTCAAAATATGGCTTCTGAGAAAACCACAGCTGATGCGGGTGGCTGTGCGGAACAGACAACACAAGTTTCTTCCAAGAAGAATATTTTCAAAGAAGGTAATTTTTTTTTAATGTAACCAGTCCCTCGCATTTAATTAATTACAATTCGAAATTAATCGCATTAACCTCATTTCGCCTAAGATACCACACACGCAAGGAGACCGAGTTTGCCTGCTCTTTTGATAAAACCGCGGAAATCTGTTAGCTCATTCTCAGTGTTGTGTTGTTTTTCTGAGTTATAGAGGGATAGAGAATCAAGAATTTCCATTCGGTTTTGAGGCAAATGTGATATTAGGCTGAACTGCACGTTATTAGTACACCTTGTCACTAGTTGCGGGCATGGGAAAAATGTGGGATGGATTCAAGCAAAAGAAGTGTTTTTTTTTTTTTTTTTTTTGATTAGTCAAAAATGAGTCTGAAAAACCCAAGTGTGGGTTTTTCAAATAGACTCATTTTTGGCTAGTGAAAAAAGGTTAATTAGTTTATGCCAGTAATTCGGGACGAATTCAAGCTAAAGAAGCCACTTCCTCTTTATGTAATAGTAATAGAGGCATGTGATACAAGAAAGCAAGCATATGAGCTTATATGGCATCAGCCAAAAAAAAAAAAAATTCACACAACCATTCCCTCTAAAAGTTTGTCCAGTTGCTCCTTGAATTTCTTTAAGCTATCAACTTTCACAACAAAAAATGGAAGTTTGTTCCAGCAATTAACCATCTGCTGGCTAAAGGCAAATTTCCACACATCTATTCTACAGCTGTCCTTCCTCAATTTTAATTTATGCCCCCTTAGGTTCGTAATCTGAGCAAGCTGAACAATCCCATCAGAATTCAGCGTGCTCAACCCATTGAAGGCCTTATACATCTCAATCAGATCACCTTGCAGGTAATGTGATTGAGATTGTCTACCCATAATCTGGAGTATAATCCCACAATATTTTGAGCTATGGTTATGATAAATTCCTAAATTGGAAATTAGCGATCTGTATAAGTAAATCATATTCACAAAAAAAAATTCATAGCAACTTTTTTCTTAATGAAAAACATTTAACAGATTAATTTTTTCGTTACAAAGTAATCAAAGAATATGTATTTTACGTGAAAAAATTTCAGGATTGCCTTCACCATCTTTTCGTCTTCCTTCCTCCCTACTGATCTCTAGGCCAGAGATTTTCAAGTGGAGACAAAGGATAGTTGTTAAGTCAGTATGCGGAAATTTGTCTTTAGTAGTAATAATCACAAATGATGCAAGAAAGCAAGCTTATATAGCATTGGGGCAAATATCCATTTAATTTGTGTGGAATTGGGGAGTTTGAATAAATTTAAGGAAGATGATTGGACCAATTACTATTAACAAAATAAGCAAGTGTAGTGGGTAAAAGTTTTTTTTTTTATGCTGTTGAAGCTTTGCTTTCTTGAATCATTTTACCAATACTAATCTGCCCTGGTACTTCCAGTAGCAATCAGCCTGTGGTTCTTGTACTTCTGGGGGATATGCACAGTTATAGTGCTGTGTTATCCTATGGTACAGCTACACAAGGGCCATGATCTTATGGGGAGCCCAAAAGGAAAAAGTTGCTCAAGGACCCACATTTGTATTAATGCATCACTGACTACAATCATGATGTGCCAGTGGCATATCTTCAGGGGGATGGATTTTACATGAAAATTTCAGGATTTCTGTCACTACCTTTTAATGTCTTCCTCATCCCCTTCTTCCCTACTGATCCCCCCCCCAAGAGCTTGAGTAAATTGAATTAGAATGTGTTTTATGATATGAAGAATGGTAAGTATTATGTATGTAAGTTAACCCCAGTGATTCACACCTGGTGAGTATGGGCTTGGCACACCCAGGGTCCTGAGCTG
Organism: Mastigoproctus giganteus; assembly: GCF_048544385.1. Lineage (NCBI taxonomy): Eukaryota > Metazoa > Arthropoda > Arachnida > Uropygi > Thelyphonidae > Mastigoproctus > Mastigoproctus giganteus. Next base: position 140,448,366 of record NC_143577.1, read on the forward strand.
GATATCATCATTCTTCTCTTTCTTGGTGATTCCCTTTTACTTGTATCTCTCTCTCACTTTTTTTTTTGGCTGGTGCAGCATAAGCCACAGGCTTCCTAGCACCATATAGCCAATAATAAAAATAATAACATAAAAAGCTTGTCAAACAAAAAAAAAAAACCAGCATAAATTCTAAGTTAAAGTTTAATTTTAATTTACTGTCAGTCGCATAAAATCATTTATCCTCTTCTACCACAGATTTAATTTCTTTTAAATTATATATATATGTGTGTATATAAAATACAGCAAAACTTCAATATTCTTAATGCAGTTATCAAAAATTTCAATTAAGTGAATATTTTATTCATGTTTATATTTTCCCCTAATTTCACTCAAAGAAATTAACACAGTTAATATTTATAAGAAACAAAATAAATTTTCACATGAATTTAATAAAATCATAATACCACTCAGTATAAAGCATTATGAATGAAATAAAGAGCAAATTTCGTCCATGTTACCATATGTTCTGATATTGACCGGGCTAGCCAGATGGGTAAAGTGCCTGCCTTTAAATCCCGCCTTGGGCTTGGATCAGAGTAAAATGCAAAAACTTTGGGAAGTGCATTATGGCCACAGAAGCCGATGAGCCAACAACTAACAAAAAAAAAAAAGATATTGACCACACTGCCATAGTGCATAAAAACTATTTATAAAATTCACTATTACATAAATTACTGCAAATAAAAAATTATGCAATAGTAGGGTTGTTGTTGTTATTTGGTTTTTAGGAGCATTAGCAACTAAGGCCATATTGCTCCGGGGATATGCGTTGGTCATTCCCTGACCTTTCCGCATCCTCCATATTTGGTGGTCACGGGCTCGAACCCCAGTCTAATCAAGAAGCGTGTGCTACACACTGCTGCTCCTGCCCACCTGGCTACAGAGATGCCCAATAGTAGGGTAGAATTTTTCTTAGCATGCTGTGTGCTTGTTAGTAGGAGAGACTACGACGGGGATGGGATACAAATAAATAGAAAAGGTGCAAGAATATTCACTGATGCTATTGAGGCAGTGTTAGTTGGGTTGGAAAATTGCTAGCTTTGACAGATACACAGACTAATAGATTAATAATAGCCACAGGCAGAGGTGAAAGTGATTCTTGCATTGCTTCTATTAGAATGAGCAGCAGCCTGCAAATCAAGGTGCTGGGGATTTCAAGGACTGCTGGGAGTCATGGAACAAGTAAATTCATGGTCTATGTTAGGGTAACTAAAATTAAGAACAGGTGAATGTATACTTGCATGTGCAGTAATGCTACGAGCATAGTAAATCAATTTGATGAATTTCAAGACATCAAATACAAACATTGTTGGAATATCAGAGACGTGGTGTCACTCAGATATAAGGAATGTAGAATTTGAATGTGGCTAGTATAATTGTCCCCAGGGGCTCACATCTGGTGAGTATGGGCTTGGCACACCCAGGGTCCTGAGCTGGATATCATCATTCTTCTCTTTCTTTGTGATTCCCTTTCTCTCTCTCTCTCTCTCTCTCTCTCTCTTGGGGTAACTCGGAAATTTCTTTTGGCTGGTGCAGCATAAGTCAGGCTTCCTTGCACTATGTGGCTAGTAATAATAATAATAATGTCTATAGAAAGCACAGACAGGTTAGGAGGGGAGTTCTGTCCTTAGTTAAAAAGCACAAAATCTAAGGTAGTGCATCCAGTTGACATGGGTGGCCAGTGCAATGTCGAGGCAGTTTGATGCAACATAAGTGCTAGGAAATCAAAACTGAGAGTGGCAACCCTAACGACTCTGATAAGTACAAGGAACAGCTGTACAGAGAAAGAGTGGGCCGGTAAATCTGAATATCTTAATCTGAATATCTTATAATGGAGGATTTTAACTCTCTCTAGATATTGACTGAATTTGTGGGTTAACATTAGCATTAGTAGTGGCATATGATGCAAGAAAGCAAGCTTATATGGCATCGGCCAAAAAAAAAACAATTTCACTTATCCATTCCCTCTAAAAGTTTGTCTAGTTCTTACTCAAATTTATTTAAGCTATCAACTTCCACAATGACAGACGTAAGTTGGTTCCAGAAATCAACCTGGCTAAAGACCAATTTCTCCACATCTATTCTGCATCCATCTTTCCTTAATTTGAATTTATGCCCCCCCCCCCCAAGTGTGTAATCTGAGCAAGGGGAAGAATCCCGTCACCATTGAACAAGTTCAGTGCTGATGGGATTCTGTTTTGAGATTTGTTTGAGCCTTCACAAATTTCATTAAAATATATATCATTTTAATGTAGTAGTAGTAGTGGCATGTGATGCAAGAAAGCAAATGTATGAGCTTATGCAGCATCAGCCAAAAAAAAAAAAAAAAGTGATTGAATTATTACTATATATTTATTAATATATAAGTTTGTGCAATGGCATCATATCTATACATAGCCAACTACTAAGTAGTTACCAAGTGGCATCATTTAAGTATATCTTATATTGTGAATACCTTCACGAGTTACCATGATATTGCACTACCTCAAATAAGTAATGCTTCACCAATGGAGAAGACTACTGTTACTTATTCTTGGCGGGTAACACCATCCAGACAGCACTGTTTCAGAGCTTATTGGCTCTTTGCCAGTGGGTTGGCACGTACCCTGGTTGCAATGATGACAACCCAGTTGCGAAGTATAACTCCACAGTATGAGAGATGCCTGAAGGCCACTTTGTAACTGCTTAGTAGTTGGCTGCATATAGACATTATGCTATTTCACAAACTTATACGTTAGTTAACTTCTTTGTAACCTGAGGCAATTGCCCTAAATGAATTATGTATATATTTATTATTATAGTCACAGCAGAATAATGAAAATACACGATATATTTCAATTGTTATTAAAATCCAGAAGAAATAAGAAAATGCATAAGAAAAGCATTGACAAAATGGTACAAAGTAAAAATTTATTAAATCATAGCCTGAAGTATGTGTTGCATTTCATGTGCTGTTGATTACTTAAGTACTACAAAATATGGAGATTACGTTGGTGAATATAAGGGGTGAAGTGAAAAACAATAATCTTATTTATATTATTAATTAATGGTAACAAGATAATTGATTATTTACCCTTTACTTCTATTTATCATAGAAAACAAAAAAATCCAATTATTTTCAGAAATAAAAATGTAACGTGACTGAAATGTGCACATCAACTAACTTATTTCAAAATAAAATAGACTGTTCTATTTCATCAAAACAAATTTTAATCAATTCTTTATTTTCCCTCCCTTATTCTTATTAGCAAAGGCACATGATGCAACAAAGCAAGCTTATATAGCATCAGCCAAAAAAAAAAAAAAAAAAAAATCCTTATTTCACCCATCCACTCACTCCAAATGTTTGTCAAGTTATGCCTTGAATCTATTTAAGCTATCAACTTCTACAACGACAGATGGAAGTTTGTTCCAGCAATCAACCACCGCTGGCTAAAGACAAACTTCCCCACATCTATCCTACAACTGTCTTTCCTCAATTTGATTTTATGCCCTCCCAGGTGATTATTCTGAGCAAGAGGAAGAATCCCATCCACATTGAGCATGCTCAAACAATTCAAGGCTTTATACACCTCAATCAGATCACCTCACAGATGCCTAGTCTCCAGACACTGTAATTTGCAAACTTAAGTCTTTCTTTGTACGAGCAACCCTTTGTTCCATTCACTAGTTTTGTTGCCCTTCTCTGTACTTGTTCCAACACTCTACATCCTTGTTAAAATGAGGCATCCAGACCTGTATACAGTACTCAAGGTGTGGCCTGACCAATGCCTTATACAAGGGGATAATCACCTCCTTATTCCTTCTAGAAAAATTCCTGTATATCATTTGACAAGACACCATGAGCTACTCTTGCAGACTGTCTGCGCTGCTCAGAAAACTTCATATCTGCCTGCACAATTGCCCCCAGGTCCTTTTCATTCTCTACCACTATCAGTGTGGTACCACAGAGTTGATATGTTACTCTGGGATTACTGCTTCCCAAATGTAGTACTTTACATTTGTCAATGTTAAACTTCATTTGCCACCTCTCAGCCCATCTGCTCAACTTTTCTAGATCCTGTTGCAGCAGTCTACTGTCATTAGTGTCATTATCAACCCTGCCAACCTTCATACCATCTGCAAACTTTGACATTAAGCCTGATATACCATCATCAATATCATTTAAAAATACAGAAAACAACAATGGACCCTACACAGAACCCTGAAGGACTCCACTAATAACATTAGTCCATGAAGAGCAGTGTCCATTGATAACCACTCTTTGTCTTCTTCCACTCAACCATCCCTTTATCCATAGCAGCCATTTGCCTCCAATGCCACACTGCTCCAATTTGTTTAGCAGTCTTTCATGTGCAACAGTTTCAAGGCTTCTCTAAGATCCAAATATATGATATCAAAGTTATTCTTTGCATCCAGTTCCTTTGTGACTACATTATAATATTCAATCAAATTAGTCAAACAATACTTCCCCTTAACAAACCCATGCCGTGTCCAAGCTATAACTGAAGTCTTGTCTAGATGATCCTGCAATGCTTCTTTAACTAGTGCTTCCATTAATTTTCCTGGAACAGAATTTAAACTAACAGGTCTGTAATTACCTGTTTCCCCCTTTGATCCTAATTTGTGGATTAAGGTCACATTTGCACATCTCCAGTCCATGGGTAACTCCCCTGAGTCCAGGGAAGCTCTCATAATTATGGCTAAGGGTTTGCTTACTTCCTTTGCCGCCTCCTTTAATATAACTGGATTTCATCCACCCCAGGTGTCTTTCTTGTGTTTACCTTCAACAATTTCTCCTCCACTTTACTGTCAGTTATTACAAGATTATCTAGCTTACTGCCAGAGTTGAATACACCTCTGGTATTCCCCTCCCTGAATAACTCCTCATGTGTGAATGTCAATGCAAATTATTCATTTAGTTTGTTAGCTACCTGAGCAGGATCATCAACAGTTTAACCATCGATATCAAGTGGACTGATCTGATTCATCCCCTTCCTTCTAGAGCTTACATAAGTAAAGAACTCTTTGCTGTTTTATTTTGCATCCTTTGCCAAAGATTTCTCGTAATCTGCCTTTGCCAGCCTAGCCTCCTTTGTAACTTGTTTACAGACTAGCTTATATTTATCATAGGCTTCTGTGTCACATGTTAATTTATATGTATCCCATGCATTTTTCTTCTCTGTCACATATCTAATTAGTTCATCTGACATCCATTTAGGCTTAAATCTTGAACAATATTTCTTTGTTGGTATGAAAAGCCTAGTAGCTTCCAAGATTAATTCTTTGAATGCTTCCCATTTTGAATTTGCTGTTTGTAACATCATCAGTTGGTTCCACCATATAGAATTTAAATACTGTCTCAGACCACTGTAGTCACCTTTACGAAAACAAAAACCCTTCCCTTTACCCTTGATGGTAGTTACCTCTTTGAGTAAATCCCACTTCAGCACACTGTGATCACTGCCACCTAGTGGTTCCTTTATCTGCAGATTCTTGATGCATGAAGAATCACTACTGATAATCAGATCAAGAGTATTACTCCTTCTAGTTGCTTCCTGAATATGTTGCTGTAGAAAACAATCATCCAATAAATTCACAAAAGCCTTGCTAGTGTGTGAGTGACCAACTCACAAATTCCAGTCAATATCCGAGAAATTAAAATTCCCCATTATATAAGACACTAATTTACTGGTCCACTCTATTTCTCTGCACAATTGCTCATTATAGTCATCAGATTAATTAGGCCTATCATACACACCTACCTAATTTTTCCTTTCCCAGTGCTTATGTTACACCAAACAGACTCAAACTTGCATTGTCCACCCACATCAATTGGAAGCACTTCCTTAGATTCTGTGTTTCTTAACTAACAGCATAACCCCTCCTCCTTTCCTGTCTTCTCTATCCTTTCTGTACACGTTGTACTCCTGAAATTCCAGTTCTGCACCGCTTATGTCTGTGTGACACAATGTCTCTGATATCCCAACAATATCTGCCTTTGATGTCTTGTCGAGCACTTCAAGCTCATCAAATTTATTAACTATACTCCTAGCATTGGTGAACATGCAAACATACATGTACCTGTTTCTACTCTTAGTTACCCTAACACAGCCCATGTATTTACTTGTTCCACAATGACTCCCAGCAGTCCTTGAAATTCACATTGCCTTGCTTTCCAGGCTGCTGCTCAATTGCATTTCAATAGAAGTAGTGCAAGAATCACTTTTACCTCTTCCAGCGGCTACTGTTAATCTATTAGTCCTTGTATTCCACCAAGCTAGCAGTTTTCTGACTCGCCTAACTCTGCCTTGATAGCATCAGCAAATATTCTTGCACCCTCTCTATTTAAGTGTATCCCATCCCTGTAGAAGCAGTTTCTCCTGTTAACAAGCACAGACCAGGCTGAGAAAAATTCTACCCCTTGACCCTTGCACAGTCTGTCCAGGGCCAAATTGATCAACAAGGCTCTCATCATATACTCCCTCCTATCGTGTCTGGGCAGAATTGCAGACACTTTCAAATTCAACCCTAACTCACGCCTTTTTTTCAGCATTGTCTTGTATTTGTTAAGTAATTCTGCTGGTCTTTTGATCTCTTGTCAACATTTAACAAGATTTGAAATTCTCCATTTTTGAAATTCTTTTGGTTTTAGAGTAAATGAAGATGGAACAATATAATGAAAGAGGCCTACGTGCTCTGGATTCATACTACGAAAATTTTTTTTTTATTTCTCAGAGCAAACTAAACTAAAATTACAATTAATTAGCTTTCGGCTGAGTGGACAGCCTTCTTCAGATGGAAAAATACTTTGAATTTCCAAGTATTTTTCTATAGATAGAAAATAGAAAAATCTTCTTCAGATAGAAAAATACTTTGAATTTCAAAGTATTTTTCTATCTGAAGAAGGCTGTCCACTCAGCCGAAAGCTAATTAATTGTAATTTTAGTTTAGTTTGCTCTGAGAAATAAAAAATAAAAATTTTCGTAGTATGGAACAATATGGCCTTAGTTGCTAATGCTCCTAAAAACCAAGTAACAAACAAACAGTAAATGAAGATGTAGAATTCAGTTCTGACTTCCTTGAAACCTGCAATGTTTTTGCCATCAAAACAGTGTTGTAAACTCTGGAATAAATGGTATTCCAATGGTGTAAGGCTGTCATTGTTGTTAGATTTTAGATGCATTAGCAACTAAAATCTAACAATAGGTAGGACTGGACTACCAGCGATCATAGATGTATCAGTTTCGAGATAAGAGATGAGAGGGTAGAATTTAATACAGGGTTTGAAAAGAGGTTTGCAGTGAGTTCTGCAAACTGGCAGTGTTTTGATGTAGAGATTACAAAAAAACAGAGATAATAGACAAGAAATAGATAGCTGCCTGCCTGGAGAAAGGGCTGAGAAAATAGTTAGTATTATATATGAAAGTTGCTGTAGCTAACCCTGGGGGGGCTCACATCTGGTGAGTATGTGCTTGGCACACCCAAGGTCCTGAGCGGGATATCATCATTCTTCCCTCTCTTGGTGATTCCTTTCTACTGCTGACACTTGTTTTCTCTCTCTCTCTCTCTCTCTCTCTCTCTCTCTCTCTCTCTCTCTCTCCCTCCCTCTCTCTCTCTCTAGTCAGGGTAAGTCAGAAATTTTTTTTTTTTTTTGGATGGTACAGCATAAGCCTCAGGCTTCCTTGCGCCATATGGCTAGTAATAATAATAATAATAAGAGGAGCACAAAATTAAAAAGGGTTGTTCCTTGGTGGAATGGGATATTAGCAGAAATGAGGAGGAGGAGAGCGAACAGGGCTAGGAGGAATTTTCAGAGGGTACAGAGAAGAGGAATAAGTGAACAAATGGAGGATTTAAAGAGGCGATACCAACAAATAAGACGGGAATATGTTGGTAGAATTCAAAAAGAGAAGAAAGAAGCATGGGAAAACTATGTAAAAGAGGAAATGAATAAGAATGTATGGGGGATTACCATACAAATTATTATTTGATAGAATGAAAGTTGATCAAGTTTATAGTACTATTAAAATAGAAAATCAGAGTACGAGGGACTGGGAGTCCTCCATGCGTGGTTTGCTCTCCTCATTGTTTCCTATAGATCAAATAAGTTTGGATAGTAAAGAACAAAGACAAATCAGGAAATTAAATGATGAATATGTGGGGGAGCAGGAAATTGAAAGTTTAATTACGGAGGAAGAATTGAAGATAGTATTGGAGAGACATAAGACAAAGAAAGTACCAGGCAGAGATGGCGCCTCCATAGCCAGGTGGGAAGGAGCAGCAGTGCGTAGCACACGCTTCTTGATTAGATCAGGGTTTGAGCCCGTCGCCACCAAATACGGAGGATGCGGAAAGGTCAGGGAATGACCACCGCATATCTTGGAGCAATATGGCCTTAGTTGCTAATGCTCCTAAAAACCAAATAACAAACAACAAACAAGGCAGAGATGGATTGCTACCCGATGTGATAAAAAAGTTTGGTTTGAAATTTGGAAAGGAACTGGGAGAGTTATACAGGGTGTCTCAAAAATAATGGTACAAATGTTTAGGGGAGGTAGGTAACATCTAAAGGAATGTGAATCGCATAGGAACCCACAACCGGAAACGTCACCGTAAGTCGGTACACTGCGCTGTTCATCAGTTCGCGAAAGGGAAAATTTCTGGTTTACTAAACCAAGCAGCAGTCGCCGCACGAAGAGCAGGCATTGATATACGAACTGTGAGCTGGCAGACATGCACCTAGTGTATGGATTAGCAGAGGGCCCACACGGTGTGCATCCCTATGTGGCACAACATTGCTTCACAATAAATGTGTGGGCAGGTATGGTCGGTGACTGCTTAGTCGGCCCATACCTGTTACCATCCTGCATGAACTCTGCTAAATACAGTCAGTCCTCGTATAACACGTGTTTACACTACACAAATTCGATCATACACGATTTATAAATAGGGCAACGATATCTTATATAACACGAACCGAATTCGCTTATGCACGATTCGCCTTTGTATTTACAAGAAATGGCAGTCGGACCGGAATCACTCCAACTGAACGCAACAAGATAGGAATGAAGAGAAGATTCTGATAATGTATTTGTTTTTTATATCAGTGAAGGGGAAACACATTTCACCATAATAACGTAAAAACCAACACAATTCCAGCTATCGGTATAATCGCAAATGCAATTAGATCGAGTTTACTACCAGATTCCACTAGCAGAAATGCAACTGGAAATTGTTTTTATTGTTTCATGTTAGTAACCCCTAGAAATTTACGTTAGTAAAATGTGAGGTGTTAATAGTGTATCTCTGCCTTTACGGTGTTGTTTATTCAGTTGCTACACGCGTGCAGCTTTGTTTATGTGTATCAAGTGTGCCTCCTCGTACAAGTTTATCAAGTTTGTTTATCAAGTGTGTAATTGTGCTTTTTTCCCTAAAAATGAGTAAAATACTTAAAAGGTGGGAAAAGGAAGCGTCCTGGTGAAGACACTGCAGATTCAGAGAGAAAAAGAAAAGCAATATCGATAAACAGAGGCGGACTGGATCAAAAATTCTTATCCGGGAAAATTTCTAGTGGCCTCATACTATGGTTTATGGCCAAAATCACAGCGGTCTCCGGCCCACCGTGGTTTCCCCAGTAAGGCTTATTGCCAGTCCGCTTCTGTCAATAGAGAAAAAATATGAAATTATGAAACGCTTTGAGCGAAATGAAAGACCATGTGGTATTGCATGTGCTACAGACCTAAATGAGGCAATGTCGAGAATTACAAAGAATGCAGAGAAAATAAAAACAACTATCATAGCAGGAACAACTCAAAGTGTAATTAAAATCCATTAGATTAAGACACAAAGAACTAGAAGAGATGGAACGGCTGTCGTCTGTTTGGATAGAAAATCAAACAAAAAACAAGTTTGCTTACGATAGAAGCAAAAGCATTAGCAATATTTTATTACGTAATAGTCATAATAAAATACTTATGTATTTTATTACGATTATTTATTGTGTTTGGTAATGTTTTGGTTACAAATGTGTGTTAAATCTTGGGTGGGCGGCACCTAACACTATTTTTCCCATAGGCCCTGTTGTTTATATTGCACGATTTTGCATTGCACGAGGGTTTCTAGGAACACAACTATCGTGCTATACGAGGACTGACTGTATCGGATCTTTCTTGAACAAGTTCTACCAGGGTTACTCGACGATGTTTCAGCAAATGTGAGATGCAACATTTGGTTTCAACATGACGGGGCGCCTGCCCATTATGGAAGGTGTATTTGTGACCATTTGAACAGGCGGTTTAGGCGTCGATGGATTGGCTGTGGTAGACCTATTGCCTGGTCCTCACGCTCACCTGGTTTATCGAGCCTTGATTTCTTTCTGTGGGGGGCCCTCAAATCTATTGTGTATGAATCGCCTGTGGAGATGGAAATGGATCTCGTGGCGAGCCTCGTCTGCGCTGCTGCTACTGTCAAAGAAACTCCAGGTGTGTTCGACTGTGTCCACCAATCCATGCTGTGTCAGTGTCATGCATGCATCACGTCTCATGGTGGAACTTTCGAGCATCTGTTGTAACATCATGAAATGTATCCATCTCGTACTCCATTGTTAATATTATGTCAAATAAATGTTTGCCACTAATTACTGTCTTGTGTCATTTTTGCTTCTTGTGCCTCTGCTACTACTTTTCTGTGACGTTTCCTGTTATGGGTTCCTATGCGATTCACATTCCATTAGATGTTGCCTACCTCCCCTAAACGTTTGTACCAATATTTTTGAGACACCCTGTATAATGTGTGCTTAAATGAGAAAATCTTTCCTAGTTGTTGGAAGGAGGCATACATTAAAATATTATTAAAGAATAGAGAAAAAGAGAGGACGGATCCTGGATCATATAGACCAGTGGCATTATTGCCAGTTATCACAAAAGTTTTTGAAAGAGTGTTGATGAATAGATTGGAGGGATATTACGAGAGTAGCGGAATGAGCAGCCCTAGGCAGTTTGGCTTTCGGAGGGGCAGATCTACTGAAGATGCTGTGATTAAAATGGCGTCATACGTACAAGAGACTTCAGAAAATTATGGCCTGGATATATTTCTTGACTTTAAGGGGGCATGTGATCATATGTGGTGGCCGAGCTTTCTAGCAAGAATGAGAAAAATGTAGCGTACTGGGCAGTTCTATGTAGTTTTAAAAGATTATTTTAAAGATAGGAAAGTTACAATTGTAACAAAATATGGGAAAGTTACTCAGGAAGTAACAAGAGGTGCTCCACAAGGTTCAATCATAGGTCCCTATAGTTGGAATATTGTATTGGATGAGCTACTGGTTCAGGAGTGGGTAGGATGTGAACTGGTAGCATATGCTGATTGTTTGTTAATAATGGTGGTGGGAAAGTCTAGAAAAGAATTGGAGGAGAGAATTAAGAGGGCTATGGGACAAGTGGAGAAATGGGCTGAGGCCCATAAAATGGAGATATCACTGAAAAAAACTCACATGGTTCTGCTCAAAGGGAAGCTCAGTGAAAGAAGGCCAACTGCAAAAATATTTGGTACGACGAGAGCATATGCCCCCTTGGTCAAGTACCTAGGAGTTTATGTGGATGAAAGGATGTCCTTTTTGCCTCACATGCAGAAATTAAGAGATAAAGTGAGGATGATTTATTTAAAAATTAGGAAAGTCACAAGGGTAGAATGGGGAGTGAAAAGTAAGCCCTTGGACTTCCTCTATAAATGTATATTTCTTCCGATTGTGACATATGCATGTGGGGCTTGGGGTCATAGAGTGATTAATAGCCACATTAAAAGAAGTCATATTTCAGCACAGAGATTTGCACTTCTGGCGGTGACACGGTCCTGCAGTACCGTTTCAAATGATGCTCTGCAAGTTATTGCAGGGAAGGACCCAGTGGATCTGATTATACTTAAAAGGACAATGGAATATGCAATTAAGAATAATAAGAGAATAGAACTTATGAGAATAAAATCTTGTAGAGAAGAGGGAAGAGAGTATGGAAGACACAATTTGAAAGTAGAAAAGAAAAGGTTGCAGCAAGATATAGATTGTATATGGCAGGAAAGATGGAACGGTTCTGCTAAGGGGCGTGTCACCTTTGCCTTTCTGCCTGGGGTGAAAACTATGAAAGAGATTTCATTTTGGTCTGGTCTAGGAATGTTCCAAACAGTGTTAATAACTGGACATAGGTTAAAGAAAAGACTGGTAGAGCTTGGTGTAGGAAAAAATCCAATGTGTATTTGTGGGATGGTAGAGGATACAGAGCATATTTTAGGGCAGTGTGTAAGATATGATATTATTATTATTATTATTATTATTAATAATAGCCATATGGTGCAAGGAAGCCTGAGGCTTTTGCTGCACCAGGAAAAAAAAAAAGTTCCCGAGTTACCCTGAGAGAGAGAGAGAGAGAGAGAGAGAGAGAGAGAGAGTCAAAAGTAGAAGGGAATCACCAAGAAAGAGAAGAATGATGATATCCAGCTCAGGACCCTGGGTTTGCCAAGCCCATACTTACCAGATGTGAGCCCCCGGAGTGATACCAAAGGATATGTTAATTAGGCAGATTGGCTCCGACTCATACACCTGGAGTGACTTGTTTAAGAATAGAGAATGGAATAAAACTTTTGCTGTGTTCACTAGAGAAGTAAACAGGATTTGATAATTGTAAAAATTTGTATATATGTAGATAGTTTTTTTTATGGAGTTGAGATTTAATTGGAATTTATTGATCTTATAGTTTATAGTTGTATAAAAAGGAATTGTTTAAAAAAAAAAGTATAAAATACAAAAATATATTGATGAATTTTAAATGTTTAGAGTTTTAATTTGGCTGGAACAAGAATCACAATTTATAGAAGTTTGCCTCTGAAGTTTAAAGTTTAATTGAGTTCTAGATAGTTGATATCTGCCTCTTCGGGGCAGGGGTGGTAACATCCTCAATGTTTGATTTATCATACGGAGGATATGATTAATGATCAAAAGACTAAAATTGATAGGATAGAGGAATATAGTGCAGATGAGCTTATTGCTCAGGAAGCGCAGGTACAAGTAGGTGTTAGGACAGTGATGATGATGTCTCCTGTGACCAAGTATATTTATGGCTATCCTTGTGTTGGAAAAATGTGTTGTTTATTCTCAAGTCGAATTGTTCACAAAGATTGCATAGTCTATTTCCGTTGTCGTTTCTCTCCAAATCTTCCAATAACTTTGCTATTTTGTTCAGTTCCTACTCTTGCATTGAAATCTCCCATTAGAAATATCTCTTTGTTCTTAGGGATTATTTCTATTAGTTCTCTCAGTCCTCCCAAAATTCATCCTTCAAGGTATCGGCGGTGTCATTAGTCAGGGCATATATTCCCAAAATACATATTTCTCTCCCATACACTGTCAGTTCCAATGAGATCAGTCTTTCATTAATAAATTGCCAGTTTTTGATGTTGTGTCTCAATTTCTTTTTAACATTAGCAATAGTTTACTTTAACTTTCTTCATTAAAGGTCTTATATCCTCATTCACCACTGCTTCAACTTGTTCACTCGTAGTATAGGCGCCTCCGTAGCCAGGTGGGAAGGAGCAGCAGTGCGTAGCACACACTTCTTGATTAGACCGGGGTTCGAGCCCGTCACCACCAAATACGGGGGATGCGGAAAGGTCAGGGACTGACCACCGCATATCCCGGAGCAATATGGCCTTAGTTTCTAATGCTCCTAAAAACCAAACAACAACAACAACTCGTAGTATATTTATCTGTATTCGCCTTAATGACGGGGCGCCTCCATAGCCAGGTGGGCAGGAGTGGCAGTGCGTAGCACACACTTCTTGATTAGACCGGGGTTCGAGCCTGTGACCACCAAATACGGAGGGTGCTGAAAGGTCAAGTGATGACCACCGCATATTCTCGGAGCAATATGACCTTAGTTGCTAATGCTCCTAAAAAAAAACCAAATAACAATAACCTTAATGAAGGCCACTATAGTTTCACCTCCCTTTTTAACTTCCTTCACTTTTTCTCTTCCCTTTTCTAATACAGAAGCATAACTTTCAAATTGTTGTTCTTGATCCTGAATTAACTGTCTCAGTCTTTTACTCTAGATACCATTACTTGATTTTCCACAAACAATCTAATTGCTCTATCTTCCAGTGTATCCCACATTGAAAGAATCTTGTTCATGGCAGCTCTAGTTACTTTATTTGCATTACAAAATAAATTTTTGGAGCCTAGTCCATACTTGTCTTATTTCCAAAAACTCCTCCCAAATATCTTTTCCTGTACCCATATGTTCACTATCTCCATTATCTATCTCTTCATCTTCTATTCTTACCTTTTCTGTGCCCTTCTTTCCTTATTCTCTTCTCCACCTTCCCCTTTTTCTTCACTTTCTATTCTCTCTAAACTACCAACTGCCATCTTTAACTGTTCTTGAAACCTCATCTCCTCCAACTCTTTGTCATCCATCGCCAGCAAATCCTCCTCAGATGAGGACTCCTCACTCCTTCTATGAGCCATAATAACTCAAACAATAAGATTTTAATACTAAGCAATCAAAAGTGCTGCATATGGGAAACAGTAACCCCAGAGCAACGTATCAACTCTGCGGTACTACACTGACAGTGGTGGAGAATGAAAAGGACCTGGGGGTAATTGTGCAGGCAGATATGAAGTTCTCTGAGCAGTGCAGACGAGCTGCAAGAGTAGCTCATGGTGTCTTGTCAATGATATACAGGAATTTTTCTAGCAGGGATAAGGAGGTGATTATTCCCTTGTATAAGGCAATGGTAAGGCCACATCTTGAGTACTGTATACAGGTCTGGAGGCCTCATTTCAAGAAGGATGTAGAGCTGCTGGAACGGGTACAGAGAAGGGCAACAAGATTAGTAAATGGAACAAAGGGTTGCTCTTACGAAGAAAGGCTTAAGTTTTGCAAATTACAGTCTGGAGACTAGGCACCGGCGAGGTGATCTGATAGAGGTGTATAAGGCTTTGAATGGTTTGAGCATGCTCACTGCCAATGGGATTCTTCATCTTTCTCAGAATAATCACCTCAGAGGGCATAAATTCAAATTGAGGAAGGACGGATGTCGGATAGATGTGCGGAAATTTGCCTTTGGCCAGCGGGTGGTTGGTTGGTGGAACCGACTTCCATCACAGGTTGTTGAAGTTGATAGCCTAAACAAATTTAAAGCTCAACTGGACAGGTATTTCGAACGAACGGAGGGGTGAAATGGGAGTGGGTTTTTTTTTTTTTTTTTGTTTTTTTTGGCTGATGCTGAATAAGCTTGCTTTCTTGCATCATATGCCTCTGCTAATGATAATGATAATGATAATGAAACTTAGCAATCTAAATATTTAGCTAGCTGGATTCGCTCCAGGACCGGAAATGCTCCTGTCCCAAAAAACAAACACTGATTACTAAATTCCTAAGCACTCGGGTGCGTGTATAGTAATTATTACTAGACCACACCTACAAAAATAATACAGTAAAACTTTTAAAATTCTACCAAAACACTGAAATTCACAACAGTCCAGACAATTGCAACTTGTCTACTATACTCAAAATGTTTATTCATACACACTTATAGTGTCCACTTATCCTTTTAATTCTCACTGTCCAAATCTAGTTCTGACTCCACTTCGCCGGCCAGGACTTGCCTGGCCACCCACCCCAGGCCATGTGGAGGCGGGAGTCTTGGCAATTGTATCTTACTGCTTCCTTGTAATTTTCTGCACTAAAAACAGTAAAAATATACAATAGTCCGTGCATATCTCTCACTAATAGCACTTTATAGCTCACAAGAATCACAATCCAATATACGCTTGCCCTGAGGCGATCACAGGAGACAAGACAAATTAAATCAGTTATAGATTACATTATTTCAAAACATTCAGGAGTTTATAGAGGAGCCGAATGTGGATCTGACCATTTTCTTGTTAAAACAATAAGGTGGAACTGGATTAAGAAAATGTGTGGACAACCAACAATGCCGGGAAGGAGAAATGCTACAAGTGGATCAATTAAACGTTGATCTACTCCAGGACGACAGCATTAGAAACACCCAGAGACTGGATGCTGCAATTAACAGAGAGATAAAAGGTAATACTAAAGAAAAAAACTGACTCGAGTAAATAATACAAGGGTCTTTGAGATAACAGAAGAGGAGAAAAAGCAGTATGTACAGGAACTTAAGAACAAGTTTGAGCTTCTGCAGACTGTTCAGGACAGAGATATTGACGAGGAATATTACAAAATCCTGAAAGTGATAAAGCCCAAGAAACCTACAGGGAAAAAGAAATCCAAAGAAGAACAAATTAGTCAGGAAACACTCGTTACGATGAACCGAAGGCGAAAAATGAAGAGCAAGTTAAACACTGACAAGGAAAAAATTAAGTATACTGAGTTATGCAAAGCCATTAGAAAGATACTCAGAGAGGACATAAGAAGATTTAACACAAGAAAAGTAGAACAAGCATTAAGGGAAAACAAAGGATTTAAATCAGCAGCCATGAGCAGTAATACAGAAAGACAAATGATACTGAAACTGAAGAATAGCTAGGGTGTACTTATAAACAGCAGAAGACTACTATAGAGAATTATACAAGGAGTGAGGGAATGATACCAGCAGTGGGGAAGATGGATTGCAAAGTAGCAACACATACGACATATCCGATATTCTTCCTGATGAGATAGAACATGCGTTGAAGAAAATTAAATCAGAAAACCCCAGGGGAAGATGAAGTTACTGTAGAGTTGTTAAAATTGGGAGGAAGAGACATAACACAAAAACTGGCAAGGCTCTTCACAAAGTGCATTAGAAAAGGTGTGACGCTTAAGCAGTGGAATAATGCAATCATAGTTTTGCTGCATAAGAAAGGAGATAAATCAGAAATTGGAAATTATAGACCAATTAGCTTGTTATCCCACATCTACAAGTTATTCACAAGGGTCATTACTAACAGATTAGAAAGAATACTTGATGAGAATCAACCGAAAGAGCAAGCTGGCTTTAGGACAGGATTCTCAACTATGGATCACCTTCACATAATATCACAACTAATGGAGAAAGCAAATGAATATAAAACACCATTATCCTGGCATTTGTGGATTGTGAAAAGGCATTTGACTCCATACAGCATAAGGCAATGTTTCGGGCACTGGAAAGATAAGGCATAGATACCCCACATATTATGATTTTGAAGAAAATATATGAGAGTGCTACTTCCTTTGTTAGACTAGACATAGACAGTAGAAAATTTAAAATCGAGAAAGGAGTTCGACAAGGAGACACAATATCTCCGAAGCTGTTTACTGCTGCCCTTGAGGAAGCTTTCAGAAGATTAGACTGATTGCAGAAGGGAGTCAATGTGAACGGAGAGTACCTAAACCATTTACGATTTGCAGATGACATTGTGGTCATAAGCCACGATCCTAAAGAATTAGAGGAAAATCTTAATCAGTTATGCACAGTTAGTAAGGATGTTGGACTAGAGATGAATATGACTAAAACAATAGTAATGATGAACAAGTATGCCACAGAAAGGGAAATAATGATTGAAGGAGCAGTAATTGAAAAGGTGGAGTCGTATACTTATCTAGGACAAGTTATTAGCTGTAATAATGATAAATGGCTGGAAGTCAAGAGAAGAATAAATTTTGGATGGATAGCATTCAGGAAATATAGTCACATACCGAAGAGCAATATCCCAGTTTGTCTGAAACATAAAATAATGAACCAATGTATACTCCACACTATGACTTATGGAAGTTCAACTTTGGCACTCACCAAAAGAATGGAAGAGAAGCTGAGAACTACACAGCAAAGAATGGAACAAATTATATTGGGAATTAGACTGTTAGATAAGAAGAGAAACACATGGATTAGGCAGCAAACTCAAGTAAAGGACATTCTTATCAAAACTAAAGAACTAAAATAGTCTTGGGGACACATAGCTCAAATACATGATGACCGATGGACTAAGAAAATAACAGAATGGTACCCAAGAGGAGCTAGAAGAAAACCTGGAAGACAACAGCAGAGATGGATAGATGAAATTCATGAGTTTGTGGGTAGTAAATGGATGGCCAGTGCTCAAAACAGAAGGAACTGGAAAGTTGCCGGAGAGGCCTTCATTCTGCAGTGGATTGAAAATGGATGATGATGATGACTAAAGAAATCTCCGAATATTTAAAAAATACTGTAAAAAAAAATAGCTCATGAAATCCTAGGCAAAAAGAAGAGCCAAGGACCAAAAAAGACCTGGATTACAAAGAAAGTAGATTGCTGTAGAGGAAAAGAAACTTGCATATCAGAATTGGCTGGGTTATAGGAATGATGCATATAGGAACATTTATGTTGAAAAGAAGAAAATAGCCAATCGGTTGGTAGTAGAAGCGAAGAATGGGAAAGGAAATGCGCAACTATTAATAGCAAATTGGGCTTCAAGCAATCAGCGGAATCGTGGAAGGTCCTTAAAGACTTGAGAAAACAGAATAAACACAACGCTAGTTTGCAATTAATACCTTTGAAAGACTGGACGGAGTACTATGAAGGACTTTTAAAAGAAGACCTTGAAGAGTTCAAGACAATGGAGAAAGTGGTGTTGAAGACTCGGGCTTAAAAGTTTCCGTTAGGGAAGTGGAACTTCTGCTAAAGGAAGGAAGGAATGGCAAATCACATGGACCTGGAGGAGTTTACATAGAACTTCTGAAATATGGAGGAAGAGGAGTGGCTGTTCTGATACAAAAACTGTTAAATAGTATACTGAGAGGAGAAGAAATACCGAAAGAAATGATAACAGGATATATTACATCAATTTATAAGAAGGGCGATTGGAAAAGCTGTTCAAATTATAGAGAGATATGCATCCTGAACCTGCTGTTAAAGATCCTTGGAAAATGGATCAGGAACCATTTAGAAGCCTGAATAGAGGTGTCAGAAGAACAGATCAACAGTACAACAGATCCTTGAAAAATGCCAATCAAAAAGAAAAAAAAATCTTTGATTTTCATTGACCTTGAAAAGGCATATGACAGTGTTCCAAGAAAACTTATGGGAAGCACTGAAAGAGGCAAATATTGATGGACAATTGATTAACATTATTAAGGCAATTTACAAGAATTAACTAGATGCAGAATTAAAGTGTGATCAGCTTTGTCACCTGAATTCCACACTTCAAAAGGTTTATTACAAGGTTGTTGCATGTCACCAACACTTTTCAGAATTTATATCGACATCTGCCTAAGATACTGGTCAAAAAAATTCAATAAAATGGGATTGCCAATTAATAAGAACACCTATATTCACAATTTGCTTTTTGCAGATGATCAGGTGGTGATAGCACAAGACTTAGAAGATGCAAAGTATGCATGTCGTCAATTGTTTGAGGAATATAAACAATGGGGTCTAAAAATCAATTTTAGCAAGACTGAAATGTTGTCTTCAGGGCCAGGAAACGTTCTAAATATTGCAGGTTTTAAAATCAAACAAGTCGATAAATTCAAATATTTGGGATCAATCTTACAAAGTGATGGATCATCCCAAGCAGAGATCAATAAGAGAATTGCAGACAGCAGAAAGGCTATCGGACATGTTAAACTCTGTTCTGTGGAGCAAAAATATCCTAAATAAAATAAAGAAACTTATATTTCAAACGATTGTACAAAGTCTTCTATTGTATGGAGCAGAAACCTGGACATTGAATAGATGAGCGGAAAACAAATTGCTCTCCACAGAAATGGATTTTTGGTGACGCTCAGCAGGAACTTCTAGAAGAGACAGAAAACGGAATGAAGACATAAGGTAAAAAATGGAAGTGAAAAAGACTATTATTGACACCATCAGAGAAAAGCATCTAACATGGTATGGACATGTAAAATGGATTCAAGAAAACAGATATCCAAAGGCTGTCCTGGAATGGATACCTCCTGGAAGAAGGAGAAGAGGATGACCTAGGAGGACATGGATGGATGGAGTATGGGAGTGCATGACAGCCTGAGGCGTAACTGACCAAGACACCCTGAACCACACTTTTTGGCGGGAAAAAATTCCTACTAAGAAATAACTTGTAGGCTGAGGAAACCTATTGTAAATGGAAATGCTCCTCTTGAAGAAGAAGATCTTGTTAGTGCAAGAAACAGACATTACTTATGGACAACTTGATAGCATGATTTCAATTTTAACACATTCCTCCTTATTCAACCACTCCCTTCCCCTTCCCTCTAAAGAAAGGTTCACTTTCACGTCAGTAATAAAATGCACAGAAAGATCACTGGGCCACCAAAAATATGGCACCAGACTGCCTTACTGGTAACTAGGGTTGTTATCTCTCAT
The DNA here is from genome assembly GCF_048544385.1 of Mastigoproctus giganteus. NCBI lineage: Eukaryota > Metazoa > Arthropoda > Arachnida > Uropygi > Thelyphonidae > Mastigoproctus > Mastigoproctus giganteus. The sequence goes on from NC_143577.1 coordinate 140,468,745, forward strand.
GGAATTAATGCACAATACGGCCTCCGTAGCCAAGTGGTCAGGAGCGGGAGTACAGTAGTACACGCTCCTTGAGTAGACCGGGGTTCAAGCCCCTGACTGCTGAATACGGTCGATCTGCCAACCCGCACTGGACCAGCGTGGCAGATTATGGTCCATTTCCCTCAGCGTGAATTGTTGAGGAGGCTTCCATCCTGCAGTGGGTTGATAATGGCTGCACTTTACTTTTTTACTTTTTTATGTATATCTCTTCTGGTAATAAATGAAAGCAGTGCAGAAATATATATACTTTTATTGGTTGTGGAAGTAAATTTGAGCTTTTCAATAGAGCTAGCTTATCACCTTGTAACATCTAATATACACTTCCCTACAGCTTATAAAGTAACCGCTCATGTGGGACTGAGTCAAATGGTTTGCTGAAATCCAAATAAACAATGTTGAAATTATTCCCTAGGTCCAGGCTCTTGAGTGTCCCTGTCAAAATAGCTAACCAGATTAGTTAAACATGATTTTTCCCTTTACAAAACCTTGCTTAGTATTCCTCAGAATTCCATTTCTATCTAAATGATCCTAAATTCCACCCTTGATCATTGTCTCCATGATTTTCCCTACTACTGAAGTTAGGCTAACCGGCCGTTAATTTCCCACTTTACTCTTAGAACCGCCTTTATGTATTGGAGATACATTGGCACTTTTCCAATCCAACGGAATCACTCCCGAGTACAGTGATGCTCTCATAATTAGCATCAGTGGTTCAATGCACTCACTTGCTGCCCCCTTTAAGATTATAGGGTTTATGCCATCAACCCCAGGAGCCTTACTGGCCTGTAGGCTTGAAAGTTTTTTCATTAAATAAACACTTGAAATTTCAGCATCATTAATTACATTGTTTTCAACTTTGCTCCCATAATTTCTCATTGACGTAAAGGGTTTTTCTTCTGTAAATTTTGATGCAAAGTAACTGTTGAGTTCATCTGCAACTTTAGATGGGGTATCTAATACTATCCCACGTCCATTACATAAGGGTCGAATCTGCTTTTTCCTTCTCTTCTTTGAATTTATATGTGAAGAATTCCTTATCCTCCTTCTTTGCTCTCTTTGCCAGCGATTTCTCATAATCTGCCTTTGCCAGCCTAATCTTTTCTTTCTGTGGCACTATTACAGATCAATTTGTAGCTATAGCTTTTTCCCTGCCATCTTTTTCTGCTCAAATAATCCAGCAGCTTTGTTATTCATCCATCTTGGAATCCTCCTCATGGAGTATTTTTTTAATGGTATATAAGCATTCAAGGCTTCTGTGATTAATGTTTTAAAGGTATACCATAATTCAATTGTATTTGCTCTTTGTGAGATGTCTACCCAGTTAGTAGAGGCCAGATAGCATCTTAAGCTGTCGTAATTTCCTTTCCTGAAATTATAACACATTTCTTTGCCTTTAACTACTGCTACCTCTCTCTTCATCGTCCACCATAGAACTCCATGATCACTTCCTAGTACTGGTTTCTGTCCGTTACCAGTAGCAGGAAGTGATCTGTCCAGGATCACTTCCTGCTACTGGTTTCTATTATGTCATCTGGTTCGTGGGTGATGATGAGGTCTAGAGCATTGATCTCCAAAGTTGGGTGCGTGCACCCCTAGGCGTATGCGAGATGATCCATGGGATGCGCGAGATAATCCGCAATAAATCAATATTTATTAATTATGAAAACTTTAGTTTATCAAAACTTAATTGAAAATAAAAATTATAAATAAATGTTTTTTTAATACTTCCATATGTGACTTTGTTTGATCATGCCGTCGGTTTTTTCCATGTCTGAAACGAAGCAGCCATGTGCTCACTTTGGTCTCGGAGTATATCCTCCATCCTTGTTTAACTTACTGAACAAATGTAGATCAAGAAAGGATGGAATGTGCTTGCGGCTGTGGCTGAGCTGTACCGCCACCATGAAATTTGTAGCTGTATTTGTCCGTAGGCAATCGTTACTTGCAGAACTGTGTTTATATTTTAAAAACACACCACAGTAAGAATCATGATGTACTTATTGCCAGAGCTGGGAAGCATTAAAATAATATTAAAAACTTTTTAGTAACTTAAATACTTTTTATTCTCAGTATCTTGTATTTAAAATGAAAGGTAATTTTGAAAAATATCTGATATCTCAAAAAAAAAGTATTTAAGGTACTTAAAAATTATTTTAAATACTTTGTATTTTAATTACTTTGAGAGTACTTATCTTATCTTAAATATTTAAAAAGTATCTAAACTACTTTAAATTATTTAGATACTTTCAAGTATTTAAATACTTTTTAAGTATTTAAAACACTTAAGTTTTTAAAATACCCGTGGAAAAAAGTTTTTGTATTTAGTATTTTAAAATATATTTGAAAAAAAAAAGTATCTTGTATTTAAAATACTTTTAATAAGTATCTTTCCCAGATCTGCTTATAACACGTTAATTCACTAATTAAATTTATTTCTTATTAGACACCACCACAAAATGGACAGCTGGCGTATTAAAATAGGTGCAAAGAAACCTCGAATTGATACTTCTGCAAACAACCAACAAGAACATAGGGAAACTGATATTTCTCCTAGTACGAGCACATCATCAACCACATTGCAAACTAAGAATGATGACAACCTAATTTTGAGTAAGAACCTTTCTAAGAAAATTTGAAATTATCCAGAAGACTTTTTAAATTTGGTTTTACATTTATCATCATCAACGATGAACGATGTCCCAAATGTGTATTCTGCCTTGAGATATTAGCTAATGATAGCATGAAACCATCACGATTGACAAGACATTTAAAAACTTAACACCCGGAGCATGAAGCCAAACCTGTAAAATTTTTTCAACGACATTTAAAGTCATACAATAATCAGACCATTTGCAAAACTTTACGAAAATTAATGACAAACGTTTGCAAGCATCTGTTGAGATTTCCGTTGAAAAGAAGTCAAACACCATTGGTGAAACCCTAATTCTGCCTGCTGCAGTAGGAATGATGGAAGTCATACACAGTAAAGAGTACGCTGACAAACTTAAGTCAATTTCGTTGTCGACAAATACTGTTGGAAAATGAATAGAAACCATTGCAGAAGATTTAAAGATGCAGATAATAGAACAAATAACTCTGTGTGGAAAATTTGCTCTGCAGTTGGATGAAAGTACAGAAGTAGCTAACATGTCTCAGCTTTTGGTATTTGTTAGATTCTATTTAGATAATGAAATACAAGAAGAACTGCTCTTTTGTGAGCCCCTCAAAGAAAGGCGTACTGGAGAAGATATATTTTCAACAGTGGACGATTTCTTCAATAAAAACAAAATTTTGTGGTAAAACTGTTTTTGAGTATTACTACCGATGGAGCAGCTGCTTTGACTGGAACAAAAAAAGGATTTAAGGGCAATGTTCTTGAAATAGCACCACACGTGAAATTCATTCATTGTCTCATCCATAGGCAAGCTATTGCAGCAAAGAAGTTGGAACCCAAAATACATAAAGTGCTGCAAGATGTGATTAATGTGGTTAATTTTATTAATAAAAGCCCTTGGAGTAATAGTTTTCAAAATACTTGGTAATGAGATGGGGAGTGACCATGAAAATCTTTTATATCACACAGAGGTGCATTGGTTATCATGCAGTAAAGTTCTCAAAAGAGTTGAACTCAAAGATGAGTTATGGATTTTTCTTTTAGAAAAAGGGAACGATTGCAAATTGGCAGATTTTTTTTTGTCACTTGAAGTGGTTTTCAGTAGTGTGTTACCTCATAGACATTTTCGTAAAAGTGAACACCTGTAATCTGTCTCTCCAAGGTAAAGGCGATGTTTTAAGGATGTGCGAGCAGGTAACTGCTTTTAGGAAAAAACTCGCATTCTGGAGAGAGCAGTTTGAAAAAGGTTGTTTGGAAATTTTTCCATCGTTAAGTGATTTTTCTGTTGAAAACAATTTGAATATATCACTAATAAAAACAACTATACTTGGGCACTTACAAAAATTGGAAACAGAATTCTTAAATTTGTTTGGAAATATGTCAAATGAAGAATATCAATGGGTTTTGAGTCCATTTTTTTAAACCGTAAAGATTCAACACCTGCCGATCACTGCCCAAGAATAGCTGAATGACAATAGGGAAGATTAATTTCATGAAAAATCATTGCATAATTTCTGGATGGGTTTGAAAAATGAGTATCCTGATTTGGTATTCAGAGTGAGTGATGCAGTCTTTCTATTTGGATCACCGTACCTATGTGAGGTGACTTTCTCTGTAATGACTATTATTAAAACTACATTTAGAAATGAACTTAACTTGGAACCAGATCTTCGAGTAGCTGTGTCCCAAAATATGAAATCAAGATATACAGCAATAATGAAAAATATTCAAGCATATTGTTCCCACTAAAAGTGCTGTTGATTTGATTTATACACTTGGTACTTTAATTTCAATTTCTGTTTTGTTTTGTATTTTTGAATCAAATTAGATTGTGATCTTTTCAAATTATATGTGATTCTAGATATAATGCATACCATGTAAATTATTTATAAATAAAACAAATTGTATTACATTACATTTACTACACTTGTTACATTAATGATTTCATATCATTTTCTACTTGAACTTCAATTTAATTTTGTTTTGTATTTTTTTCTTTGTGATCTTTTAAAAAAGTTTGGAAATCACTGGTCTAGAGTATTCTTTTCCCTAGTACTTTCCCTGACATGTTGATACAAATAGCAATCCTCTAGTTGATTTAAAAATTTTGTCCCCTATATGGAGTTTCCTTCCATTTGCCCAATCAATTAGAAGCAAATTAAAATCACCCATAATAAGACATTCATGCTTGCTTGCCCATTCCATTGCATGTAGAGGCTCTCATCATAATCTTCAGTTTGGTGTAACATAAGCACTGTGAAAGTAAAAATAAGAGTAGGAGAGTGTTATAAGCCTAATGAATTGAATGAGTACGATGAACAGTTGTACAGAGAAATAGTGAGCTAGTAAATCAGAATGCCTTATAATGGGGGATTTTTAACTTCCCAGGTATTGACTGGAACTTGTGGCTTGGTCACTCGCACGCTAGTAAGACTTTTGTGGATTTATTGGATGATTGTTTTCTGCAGCACCATGTTCAAGAGGCAACCAGAGAGGTTAATACTCTTGATCTGGTTATCAGCAGTGATCATTAATGTATTAAGAATTTGCAGATAAAGGAACCACTAGGTGGCAGTGATCACAGTGTACTGATGTGGAATTTACTTAAAGATATAATTACCATCAGGGGTAAAGGAAAGGGTTTTTGCTTCCGTGACTACAGTGGTCTCAAACAGTTTTCAAATGCTGTACAGTGGGATCAACTGATGATGTTACCAACAGCAAATTCTAAATGGGAAGCATTCAGGGAATTAATCGTGGAAGCTACAAAAAGGTTTCATACCTATTAACAAATATTGTTCAAGGTTTAGGCCTAAATGGTTGTCAAATGAACTAATGAGACTCGTGGCAGAGAAGAAAAATGCATGGGATGCATTTAAATTATCAGGCGACACAGAAGCCTCTGGCAGATATAAGCTAGTCTGTAATATCAAGTCACAAAGGAAGTTAGGCAGGTGAAGGCAAATTACGAGAAATCTTGGGCAAGGGATGCTAAGAAAAACAGCAAGGATTTCTTTACTTATATAAACTGTAAAAGGCAGGGGATGAATCTGATTGGTCCACTTGATATCGATGGCTCGACTGTTGATGATCTTGCTCAGATAGCAAACAAACTGAATGAGTATTTTGAATCTACATTCACACATGAGGAGTTATTAAGGATTGAAAATGACAGAAGGTTATCAAATTATAGCAGGGTGCTTAATGATTCTGAAATAACTGAGAGCAAAGTGGAGGAGAAATTATTGAAGTTAAACATAAGAAAGGCACCTGGGGTGGATGGGATCCCTCCAGTTATATTAAAGGAGGTAGCAAAGTAACTAAGTAAACCCTTAGCCATAATTATGAGAGCATCCTTGGACTCAGGGGAGGTCTCCATGGACTGGAGATGTGCAAATGTATCCCCAATTCACAAAATGGGATCGATGGGTGACACGAGTAATTACAGACCAGTTAGTTTAACTTCTGTTCCGGGTAAAATAATGGCGTCACTGGTTTAAGATGCATTGCCGGATCATCTAGACAAGACTGCAGCAATAATTCAGGCCCAGAATGGGTTTGTTAAGGGAAAGTCTTGTCTGACAAATTTGATTGGATATTATGATGTGGTTACAAAGGAACTGGATGTAAAAAATAATTTTGATATCATATACTTGGATTTCAGGAAAGCTTTTGACACTGTTGTGCATGGAAGACTACTGCACAAATTGGAGCTGAATGGTATCAAGGGTAAGTTGCTACAATGGATAAAAGGATGGTTGAGTGGGAGAAGACAGAGGGTGGTAATCAATGGGTGCTGCTCTTCTTGGACTAATGTTATTAGTGGAGTCCCACAGGGTTCGGTGTTAGGTCCACTGTTGTTTTGTATATTTATCAATGATATTGATGAAGGTATATCAGGCTTAATGTCGAAGTTTGCAGATGATACAAAGGTTGGCAGGGTTGTTAATGACAGTAATGGCAGTCTGCTACTGCAACAGGATCTAGATAATTTGGGCAGATGGGCTAAGAAGTGGCAACTGAAGTTTAATCTTGACAAATGCAAAGTACTGCATACGGGTAGAAATAACCCCAGAGAAACGTACCAACTGTGTGGTACTACACTTAAGGTGGTAGAAAATGAAAAAGACCTGGGAGTAATTGTGCAGTCAGATATGAAGTTTTCTAAGCAATGCAGACAGGCTGCCAGTGCAGGTCATGGGGTTTTGTCAATGATATATAGGAATTTTGCTAGCAGGGAGAAGGAGGTGATTGTCCCTCGGTATAAGGCAATGGTCAGGCCGCGCCTTGAGTACTGCGTACAGGTCTGGAGGCCTCATTTTAGGAAGGATGTAGATTTACTTGAGCGTGTACAGAGAAGGGCAACAAGAATCGTGAGGGGAATGAAGGGATACTCTTACCAAGAGAGAGGCTTAAGTTCTGCAAATTGCAGTGGTTGGAGACTAGACACCTGTGCAGTGATCTGATTGAGGTGTATAAGGGCTTGAATGGGTTGAGCACGCTGAATTCTGATGGGATCCTTCCACTTGTTCAGTTTACGAACCTAAGGGGGCACAAATTCAAATTAAGAAAAGACAGATGTAGAATAGATGTGCGGAAATTTGCCTTTAGCCAGCGGGTGGTTAATTGCTGGAACAAACGTCCATCTGTCGTGGAAGTTGACAGGTTAAATAAATTTAAGGAGGAACTGGACAGGCATTTGGAGGGAATGATGTGATTTTTTTTTTTTTTTTTGGCTGATGCTGCGTAAGCTCATACACTTGCTTTCTTGCATCACATGCCACTACTACTACTTCTACTACTATTGCTACTTGGGAAAAGGAGGTGATTGTCCCTTTCTATAAGGCAATGGTCAGGCCACGCTTTGAGTACTGCTTACAGGTCTGGAGGCCTCATTTTAGGAAGGATGTAGATTTGCTTGAGCATGTACAGAGAAGGGCAACAAGATTGTTGAGGAGAATGAAGGGATCCTCTTACCAAGAGAGCATTAGCATTAGTAGAGGCACATGATGCAAGAAAGCAAGCTTATTTAGCATCAGCCAAAAAAAAAAAAACAAACATCACTCCCATTTCACCCCTCCGTTTGTTCGAAATACCTGTCCAGCTGAGTCTTAAATTTGTTTAGGCTATCAAATTCTTCCAAAACATGGGATGGAATTCTGTTCCACCAACCAACTACCTGCTGGCTAAAGGCAAATTTCCGCACATCTGTCTTTCCTCGATTTGAATTTATGCCCTCTCAGGTGATTATTCTGAGCAAGAGGAAGATTGTCATCGGCATTGAGCATGCTGAAACCATTCAAGGCCTTATACACCTCTATCAGATCACCTCGCCGGTGCCTGGTCTCCAGACACTGTAATTTGCAAAACTTAAGCCTTTCTTCATAAGAGCAACCATTTGTTCCATTCACTAATCTTGTTGCCCTTCTCTGTACTCGTTCCAGCAGCTCTACATCCTTCTTGAAATGAGGCCTCCAGACCCATATACATTCTCAAGGTGTGGCCTTATACAAGGGAATAATCACTTCCTTATCCCTGCTAGAAAAATTCCTATATATCATTGACAAGACACCATGAGCTACTTTTGTAGCTTGTCTGCACTGCTCAGAGAACTTCATATCTGCCTGCACAATTACCCCCAGTTACTTTTCATTCTCTACCACTGTCAGTGTAGTACCACAGAGTTGATATGTTGCTCTGGGGGTTACTGTTTCCCATATGTAAAGTAGTACTTTACATTTGTCAATGTTAAACTTCATTTGCCACCTCTAAGCCTATCTACTCAACCTTTCCAGATGTAGATGACTTTCATCAACCTGTGAAATACCACCACTTTGCTTATTAGAGTCTTGAAGTGGTGAAACCCATGTTTAGTCTCTAGAGCAAAGTTTCCGGCATTTCCCTCTCCCCATACTTCTCCTTCAACCCATGCATGGTACTAAGTACTATAGGTTTTGATACCTTTCATGTTTGGAGTTTTCATAAAAAAAAAAAAAAAAGATACTGTTGCAGCAGCATAGCGTCAGTAGTGTTCTTAACAACCCTGCCAACCTTTGTATCGTCTGCAAACTTGGACATTAAGCTTGATATACCATCATCAATATCATTTATAAATACAGAAAACAACAATGGACCCAACACTGAACCGTGAGGAACTCCACTAATAACATTAGTCCACGTTGAGCAGTGTCCATTGATTACCACTCTCTGTCTTCTGCCACTCAACCATCCCTTTATCCATTAGCAGCAATTTGCCTCCAATGCCACACTGATCCAATTTGTGCAGCAATCTTCCATGTGCAACAGTATCAAAAGCCTTTCTAAGATCCAAATATATTATATCAAAGTTATTCCCTGCATCCAATTCTTTTGTGACTGCATCATAATATCCAATCAAATTGGTCAGGCAAGACTTTCCTTTAACAAAACCATGCTGTGTCTGAGTTATAACGGAAGCCTTGTCTAGATGGCCTTGTAGTGCTTCTTTAACCAGTGCCTCTATTAATTTTCCTGGAACAGAAATTAAACTCACAGGTCTATAATTAATTGTGTCATCCTTTGATCCTCCTTTGTGAATTGGGGTTACATTTGCACATCTCCAGTCTATGGGTACCTCCCCTGAGTCCAAAGAAGCTCTCTTAATTATGGCTAAGAGCTTACTCACTTTCTTTGCTGCCTCCTTTAATATAACTGGATAGATCCCATCCACCCCGGGTGCCTTTTTTATGTTTATCCTCAACAATTTCTCCTCCACTTTCCTCTCAATTATTACAAAATCTGTTTACTTCACCTACGGCATTCCCCTTTCTGAATAACTCCTCATGTGTGAATGTAGATACAAAATACTCGTTTAGTTTGTTAGCCACCTGAGCAGGATCCTCAACTGTTGAACCATCAGTATCCAGTGGACCAATCTGATCCATCCCTTTCCTTCTAGAGTTTTAATAGGTAAAGAACTCTTTTCTGTTTTTCTTTGCATCCTTTGCCAAGGATTTCTCATAATCTGCTTTTGCTTGCCTAATCTCCTTTGTGACTTGGTTAACGACAAGCTTATATCTATCATAAGTTTCCATATCACCCATTAATTTGTATGTATCCCATGCATTTTTGCCATATGTCTCATTAGTTTATCTGACATCCATTTGCTGAACGGCCTGGCAACCCAAAGGTCGCGGGTTCGATTCCCGCCTCGGGCTTGGATCAAAGTACTGCAAAAAAAACCTTGGGAGGTGCATTATGGCCACAGAAGCCTATGCGCCAACAACTACCAAAAAAAAAAAAAAAAAAAAAGACATCCATTTAGGCCTAAACCTTGAACAATATTTCTTAGTTGGTATGTAAAGCCTGGTAGCTTCCAAGATAAGTTCTTTGAATGCTTCCCATTTTGAATTTGCTGTTTGTAACATCAGTTGGTTGCACTGTATAGAATTTAAGTACTGTCTCAGACCATCGTAGTCGCCTTTACGAAAGCAAAAACCCTTCTCTTTACCCCCAATGGTAGTTACCTCTTTGAGTAAATCCCACTTCAGCACACTGTGATCACTGCCACCTAGTGGTTCCTTTATCTGCAGATTCTTAATGCATGAAGAATCACTACTGATAATCAGATCAAGAAAAAACTCCCTCTAGTTTCCTCCCGAACATGCTGATGTAGAAAACAATCATCCAATAAATCCACAAAAGCCTTGCTAGTGTGTGAGTGACCAACCCACAAATTCCAGTGAATATCTGGGAAATTTAAATCCCCCATTATAAGACTCTCTGATTTACTGGCCCACTCTATTTCCCTGTACAGTATCTTATTATACTCATCGGAGTCATTAGGCCTATAGCACACTCCTACTCTCAATTTTGATGTCCACATGCTTATGTCACACCAAACTGACTCGAGACTGATTGTTCCAGCAATTAACCACCCGCTGGCTAAAGGCAAACTTCCGCACATCTATTCTAAATCACTTTCCTCAATTTGAATTTATGTCCCCTTAAAAAAATGTTAACAACCTGGGGTGTAATTGCGCAGACAGATATGAAGTTCTGTGTGCAGTGCAGACATGCTGCCTGGACAGGTTATGGGTTTTTGTTAGTGATATACAGGAATTTTTTTAGCTGAGATATGGTGATCATTCCATTGTATAAGGCAGTAGTCAGACCACATGTTGAGTACTGTATACAGGTCTGAAAGCCTCATTTTAGGAAGGATGTAAAGCTGCTGAAATGAGTACAAAGAAGGGCAGCGAGATTTCAGAGGGAGGGAAAAAGGGGTGCTCTTGCCAAGAAAGGCTTCAGTTCTGGAAATTGCAGCATCTGGACACAGCGATGTGATCTGATAGAAGTGTTTAAGGTTTTGAATGGATTGAGCAAGCTTATTGCTAATGGGATTCTTCCTCTAGCTGAGACTACACAGATGAGAGGGCAGGAATTCAAATCGAGGAAGGACGGTTGCAGAATAGAAGGGCAGAAGTTTGTCTTTAGCCTTTGTCTTTAGTTGATGGTTGTTTGCTGGAACAAACATTCATCTGTTGTGGGGTGTTTATAGCTAAAATAAATCAGAGGAAGAACTAGAGAGGAGGAAAGAAATGAAAAGTTGAAATGGGAAGTGACTTTTTTTTTTTTTTTGTTGATGTTCTATAAGCTTTTTTTCTTGTATTACTTGCCAGTACTAGTGCTAATGTTACTCATGTACTTCCTCTTATTGTGTCTAGTTAGAATTGCTGACACTTTCGAATTTAACCCTAACTTGTGACTTTTTCTCAACATTGCTCTTTACTTTTTAAGTAAGTCCTCAGATCTACTCTTCATTAGCATCAGTAGAGGCAAATTTATGCAGCATCAGCCAAAAAAAAAAAAATAAAAAAATTACACATCCATTTCCTTTAAATGTTTGTCCAATTCCTATTTGGATTTATTTCAGTTATCAACTTCCACAACAACAGATGGAAGTTGGTTCTAGCAATCAAGCACCCACTGGTCAAAGGCAAACTTCCACACATCTATTCTACAACAATCTCTCCTCAATTTGAACTTATGCTGCTTCAGGTTCGTAATTTGAGCAAAAGGAAGAATCTCATCAGAATTGAGTCAGAAGCTTTCCTGAAATCCAAGTATAGGATATCAAAATTATTTTTGACATTCAGTTCCTTTGTGACCACATCTAGTATCCAATCAAATTGGTCAGACAAGACCTCCCTTTAACAAACCCATGCTGTGTTGTAACTATTACTGTAGTCTTGTCTAGATAATCCTGCAATGCTTCTTTAGCCAGTGACTCCATTATTTTCCCCGGAACACAAGTTAAACTAACAAGTCTATAATTACTTGTGTCACCTTTTAACCCCTTTTGTGAATTGGTGATACATTTGCACACCTCCAGTCAATGGGGACCTCCCATGAGTCCAATTAAACTCTCATAATTATGGCTAAGGGTTTGCTTACTTCCTTTGCTGCCTCTTTTAGTACAACTGGATAGATCCCGTCAACCCCAGGTGCCTTCCTAATGTTTAACTTCAACAATCTCTCCTCCACTTTGCTCTCAGTTATTACAAAATCGCTTAGCTCCCTGTTAGTATATTTGATAAATTTCTGGCATTCCTCTCATTGAATAACTCCTCATGTGAATGTAGATACAAAATACTCATTCAGTTTATCAACTATCTGAGCATGATCATCAATAGTCAACCCATCTATGTTAAGTGGCCCAATCTGATTCATCCTTTTCCTTCTAGAGTTTACATAAGTAAAGAACTCTTTGCTGTTTTTCTTTGCATCCTTTGCCAAGGATTTCTTGTAATCTGTCTTTGCTTGCCTAACCTCCTTTATGACTTTTTTTTTTTTTTTTTTTTTTTTTTGTTAGTTGTTGGTGCATCGGCTTCTGTGGCAATGCACTTCCCAAGGTTTTTGCACTACTCTGATCCAAGCCTGAGGAGGGATGCAAACCCGCAACTTTTGGGTTGCCAGGCAGGCACTTTACCCACCTGGCTAGCCCGGTCAGCACCCTTTATAACTTGTTTACAGACAAGCTTATATCTGCAATAGGCTTCTGTGTCATCCGATAATTTATATGCATCGATACATTTTTCTTCTCTGCCACGAACCTCATTAATTCATTTGACATCTATTTAGGCCTGAACCTTGAACAGTATTTGTTAGTTGGAATGAAAAGCCTAGTAGCCTCCAAGATTAAGTCCCTAAAGGTTTTCCATTTAGAATTCAATGTTGGTAACTTCGTCAGTTGATCCCACTGTACAGAATTTAAAAACTGTCTGATATTCTTGTAGTCACCTCTACGAAAGCAAAAGCACTTCCCTTTAGCCTTGATTGTAGTTACATTTTTAAGTAATTCCTATATCAGTACATTGTGATCACTCTCACCCAGTGGTTCCTTTTCTGAAATTTCTTAATGCATGAATAATCACTGCTGATAATCAGATCAAGAGTATTACTTCCTCTGGCTGGAGTGTCTCCATAGCCAGGTGGACGGAAGCAGCAGTGCATAGCACACGCGTTTTGATTAGACTGGAGTTCGAGCCCGTGACCACCAAATATGGAGGATGCGGAAAGGTCAGGGAATGACCACTGCATATCCCTGGAGCAATATGGCCTTAGTTGCTAATGCTCCTAAAAAACCAAATAACAACATCCTCTGGTTGCTGCTGTAGAAAAAAGTCATCCAATAAATCCAAAAAAATGTTGCTAGTGTGCGAGTGACCAATCCAAACGTTCCAGTCAATATCAGGAAAGTTAAAATCCCCCATTATAAGACATTCTAATTTACTGGCCCACTCTATATCTCTGAACAATTGCTGATTATACTCATCAGATTCATTACACCTATAACCCCCCTACTCTCATTTTTCCTTTCCCAGTGCTTATGTCACACCAAACAAACTCAACATTGCATTGTCCACTAACATTAATTGGATGCTCTTCCCTAGATTTTATGTGTTTCTTAACTAACAGCATAACCCCTCCTCCCTTCCTGTCCTATCTATCCTTTCTGTACATATTGTACTCCCCAAATTCGAATTCTGCAATGCTTATATCTGTGTGATACCACGTCTGTGATATCCAAACAGTACCGGGCTTTGATGTCTTGACTATCATTTCGAACTCATCAAATTTATTAACTATACTCCTAGCATTGGAGTACATGCAAGTATACATGCACCTGTTTCTACTCTTAGTTACCCTAACACCGTCCATATATTTATTTGTTCCACTATGACTCCCAGCAGTCCTGGAAATCTCCATTGCCTTGCTTTTCATGCTGCTGGTCATTCCAATAGAAGCATTGCAAGAATCACTTTTGCCTCTGCTTGCGGCCACTGTTAACCTTTTAGTCTGTGTATTTCCCCCACGCCCCGAAGCTAGCAGTTTTCCAACCCACCTAACACTGCCTCGATAGCATCAGCAAATATTCTTGCATCCTTTCTATTTAAGTGTACCCAGTGGTGAGTTGTAGTGGGCTCGCGAGAGTCCATTGTCATTTTTTTTTTGAGAATTTGCAAGCCCATTGTTGAAACGATTATTTATTTTACAAATGAAATTCTGAATTTAATTATTGAGTATCCAGAGCCAGAACTACGGTGGGTCGAGCAAGGTCCTATCCCCAGCATTTTAATGGCACAATCACTGTTATGTATTTTAAAATTGCTTCTTTGATTTAATTACAGTCACACCTCTGTTTAATGAACTTCTCTATAGCGAATTTTTTTTTGAATTCCCCTTGGTTTCTACAGAAGCATTTAAAATAATTTCCGTAGAATGACGGATTACGAGAGAAAACTTTGTATGCATTGTTCTCACCTCTGGCCTTTAGAATTAGAAAGAGGCGAATTAAGAGTGAAAGGGATTACATTTCCCAACGTTAATGGTGTCCGTAAAACCAATGGAGCCACATTCCGAGAAATCACACTAGTTAATGTGCTTTCCGTATCCAGTCAGAGGATTAAAACTATTCCCGACACGGATGATAGCCTTTAATCAACCAGTGTTGTGGTTTCCCCTTTACTCCGACAAGAAGTCATATGTTTTTCGGGGAAGTGAGTGATCCATGCCTTCCAGTATATTTCTCCAGTCTATGTTTACATGGTCACAGTAGCTGAATATCCGAGTGATTCCAATATTTTGCACAGTATTCAAAGAACTAGTGACAGTAGCGACGTCGAGGGGAGGGGGGGAAATGAGGCAACTTTGAGGTAAACTTTCCGAAGATAAAATGTTGGCAGATTTGGAAACCACGTCCGAAGCTTTCACTGTGAAGAAAATGTTCCAAAATATAATGGCATACAGGCAATAATAAAAAAAATAAAAAATACTGTATGCATTATATCATTAATCTCCAAAAAACCAATGCGAATTAAGGATCATATAAAGATCGGTCGTGTGTTCGGGCAACGATGGGCAGCTTGTAGCTTGCTGACGGCAATATGAGAAAACAAAAGAAAATATTTATTTTTTAATGCTAAATTCATGACAGAATACAGTTATTTCACAAACACTACATTACTGAAAGCAGTCACAGTTTAATTATATCAAAAACACATTAAAATTTGCAACAAATCATACAAATTATAATTAAACGTTTAAGTATTATAATAATCCTAATATACTTAAATAATTGTATCCAAAATTATTAAATAATCTTAATAATAATACTTAAGTAATAATATAAGGCTAAATCCATTATTTGGGTAACACTTTGTCCGTGCAGTGTGTGCTGTAGTAGAATGGATTGATTATACGGTTAAATATTGTGATTCGGTGAAGGCGATTATTGTGGAGGCGTTTTCTTTCTGATTGATTTGTGTCGTCGAAGGGGAGTCTTAGCTGAGGTAGAGTGTTCCCCCCCATCCAGCTGTTTTTAAATCGGTAAACGAGTTTGCGATTTAAAAACATCGTCAAGTGGGGGAAAACACCCTAGGCATATCAACTGAGCGGGGAAAGCAGTGAGTGGCACCTGTCAATCACTGATCTGGAGTTTTACCTACTTAAATAATCATATTATAATAATAACAAGGAAATGGGACATTTTTACCGGGGATATTTTTTCATTAAATCGTTCGGGGCACGATGGGCAGCTTGTAGCTTGCGGACGGCAATTGAGAGTTGGAGGGATTATTCCGCTTTGTGCAAACATTTTGAATCAGAAAGTTAAATATTCTAGATTATTTAACTTTGGATAAAAGTTATCGCAAATTTTCATAATTTCTGGAAGACAAGATACAATGGATTTATGATAAATAAAGTAAGAGATGTATACTTGCGATTGCAACGTATCTAAATGTCTGGAAAACAGCGTCGATTGAAATGCCGATCTTGTAGTTGAAACAACATACGTAGCTGCTTGGGGCACCTAACAATGGAATGTTACGAAAATGCGAGACGAAAAAATAATTTGTTCACAAATATTTGTATTGTTGCAGTCATATGACAAATACTTGTATTGTTGCAATCATACTTACTTCAGGAAGTATGATTGCATTAGTAGAGGCATATAATGCAAGAAAGCAAGCTTATTCAGCATATGATGTCATACTATTAAAAAATTCTAAAAAGTTAGAACTCGAGATACTATTGTATCCAGGTATTACGTAAAGGGAGGGCGCATGATGACCAGGCTCACTCGAGATATCATACTGGTCACGAAAAATGCACCACATGCTCTAATCATACTACTAGTGAGTGCTAGGTGCAGACTGCTAGTTTGAACGTGAGAAGCGCCTCTGTTGGAAGCCTGCCGCAGATGATGTCGCTTCTGGACGGCATCATGTCCCATTTTAGAAAGTTTAGCAAACATTTCACATTTTGCACATTTTTTGAGACTGTGATGCATTGGAGAATCGCCCCCTTCGTTTCTCCACCAAGTCACAGCATTCTCGCTAGTCTGTGATCGTTGCTTTGCAGCTCTAGTCTGTGTCATGATTTCCGTTTAAATACAGCTTAATTAACAATGGAATTTAATAAAATTAATAAATATTTTCGATTAAATGATAATGCTATACTAATCTAATAGATTCCTAATACAATGCTTCGTATTATGTTATCTAGTTTTACATTATAGTTTATGCTGTAAGTTCGAGATAAATACGTTGTGCTATTTCTTATTGATTACAATATGGCGGTCAAGGAATGACCACAGCATATCCCTGAGCAATATGGCTTTAGTTGCTAATGCTCCTAAAAACCAAATAACAAACAAACATAACACTATGGCAGCTAGTTCAACCATATTGGCGCCAACACTAGGAATCATAACTTCCAAAAATCAGTAGTTAAATTAATAAATAAGAAGCTAACGAACGCTACTAAACCGTAGCAATCCAGGGCCGAATTGATTGACAAGGCTCTCATCATATACTCCCTCCTATCGTGTCTGGGCAGAATTGCAGACACTTTCAAATTCAACCCTAATTCACGGCTTTTTTTCAATAGTGACCTGTACTTCTTAAATTATTCTGCCGGTCTCCTACTCTTAATAACATTAGTGTCAACGTGTACAACTATAACACCTTTTGTACCCTTAAAAGATGATATCTGCTCTACAACGTCATCAACCTTTACCCCTGGCAGACATATCCCGGTCGTGTTCCACCTATCCTTTTTACAAAGCATGTTCCCCGTTTCCCTGACAATAGAATCACCAACAACTACTAGTTCCTGTGGGACCAGCGCATTCTGCCTTGGGAGTTGCCGCTGTGTTGCATGATGACCAAGTGCAAGCTCTGGCATTGATGTGGGCAGCTGAGATCTTGATGGGCCCCTCAATTTAGATCCTTCGAGGGCATCCACCCTGTCCTTCCAGCTCTCATATAGGCCCATAGCAACACTGAATTGTCACCTGATTTCCTTACACTCCTTGCATTGCGCGCACACACACACACAAAGACATCCCCCATGGCAATATCATGTCCCGTACCCGATTGCTCCAGAAACATCATGCAAGCAGTGCATTTTAAAAGGCTGTGATTCAGAGGGGCAACTGCCCCCCTCAGTTCTCCTCTGAGCCACAGCACTCCCATTAACTTGAGCCTTTTGCTTTGCTGCTCTGGTCTGAGTCATGATTTCTATTTTATTTCAATAAAATTTCAATTTCAGTACAAAATTATAACCCTAAACTTGTATCCCAACACAGTTATAACGCTATATATATTTTTCAGTATCAAGTATTATCTACGAGTTCCATTTATATAACTTCAGTATCAAGTTATGTATTAATTAATTATGTTACGTTTGTAATCCAAGTCGTTATATGTATTTAGTTAAAAGTACAATTTAATTGACAACGAAGTTTAACAAAATTAATAGATTTTACTGATTAATTGACAATATTATATTATATACTATACTATACTAATGCTATCTAGTTTGGGATATAATGTATCGTATGACAAAGGTGGCAAGTTGCGAACGGCAAATCTACGGACACTTAAGTATTAATTAACTTCCAAATCTCGCTGTCTGAATTCAGAATAAACTAACGATCCTGACTAGGTCTATAAGCTACTAAGAAATAATTTGATGTAACAGTTGGTCAATAAAGCAGCTAAAAAACTTCTCATTCTGCGGAGCTGCAACTTGTAACACGTGGATTTGATACCCTTACCAATACTTTTATGCAATTACAAGGCCGAGTAAAGAATAAATAGACCAGATTAATCAGAAAATCACAAAATAATGCTATGCTACTAAATTTAAATCAAAAAGTTTTAGAAAAACAATTTCAAATCAATAAATAAGAAAATCCATTTAGCGGCTTTGAACACGTCTAGCTCCCTCTAGCCTTGTCAGCAGACTCTGTCATTACCTTTATCATCTGCAAACTTTGACATCAAGCTTGCTTGGAGCACGAGAGTTTCCTGTGCGGACGTGCCTTTCTGCCGCTACTGGAACAGAGAAGTTTTTTCTGATTTATATTCTGCTTTATTAGTTTAAATTGACATATTAACTTATTCTAGAGTAGCTTTATATTCCTATTTACGGTACTTAAAGTTAAAGTAACTTAGATAGAGATTTGTAGGTATTACTTAGTATCGGAAAGGGTATCAAATACACGAGTTTACCGTTCATAGACAGCCGCCATAGTTACGTGAAAATTAATCAGTAAATCTATTAATCTTGTCGAACTTCATTGGCAATTAAATTGTACTTTTAACTATACATATAACCACATAGGTTACGGAACATAAATAATTAGTAAAAATAAATAATTAATACATAACTTGATACGGAAGTTATATAAAGGGACTTCGTAGATAACACTCGTTACTGAAACGCGACACAGCATATCCGGAATTCGATAGCATTAGCTTTGTCTGGTATAGTGCATAATATAATATTGTCAATTAATCAGTAGATCTATTAATCTTGTTAAACTTCATTGTCAATTAAATTGTTCTTTTAACTATATATATATATAACGACTTAGAGTACAAACGTAACAAATAATTAATACATACTTGATACTCGTTCGTGAATTCCCGCCATTTTTACACAATAGCATAAGCTTAGTGTAGTATAGTGCATAATATAATATTGTCAATTATTCAGTAAATCTATTAATCTAGATAAACTTTATTGTCAATTAAATTGTATTTTTAACTCTATAAATATATATAACGACTTAATCGTAACAAATAATTAATACATAACTATAGTGGTACACGTGATACGGAAGTTGTATAAAGGGAACACTAGATACCGAAAAAAAAAAAAAAAAAAAAACAATATATATATCCATATATATATATATATATATATAATATAACTTAAGGATTTAATTTTTGTTTTAAATTTTATTGAATTACATTGGAATCATGACTCTAACCAGAGCAGCAAAGCAAAAGGCTCAAGCTAATGGGAGTGCTGTGGTTCAGGGGAGAACTGAGGGGGCCAGTTGCCCTCTGAATCACAGTCTATTAAAATGCACTGTTTGCTTGATGTTTGCGGAGCAGTTGGGTACGGGACATGATACTGCCAAGGGGGATGTCTTTGTGTGTGCACGATGTAAGGAGTGCAAGGAAATCAGGCGACAACTCAGCGTTGTTATGGGCCTTTATGAGAGCTTGAAGGACAGGGTGGATGCCCTCGAAGGAAATAAATTGAGGGGCCCATCAAGCTCTCAGCTGCCCACATCAACGCCAGAGCTTGCACTTGGTCATCAGGCAACACAGAAGCAGCCCCCTAGGCAGAATGCGCTGGTCCCACAGGAACTAGTAGTTGTTGGTGACTCTATTGTCAGGGAAACGGGGAACATGCTTTGTAAAAAGGATAGGTGGAATAGGACCAGGGTATGTCTGCCAGGGGCAAAGGTTGATGACATTGTAGAGCGGATATCATCTTTTAAGGGCACAAAAGGTGATATAGTTGTACACGTTGGCACGAATGATATTAAGAGTAGGAGACCGGCGGAATTACTTAGCAAGTACAGGTCACTGCTGAAAAAAAGCCGTGAATTAGGGTTGAACTTGAAAGTGTCTGCAATTCTGCCCAGACACGATAGGAGGGAGTATATGATGAGAGCCTTGTCGATCAATTCGGCCCTGGAGGGATTGTGCAAGGCTCAAGGGGTAGAATTTTTTTCAGCCTGGACTGTACTTGTTAACAGGAGAGATTGCTTCTACAGGGATGGGATACACTTAAATAGAAAGGGTGCAAGAATTTTTGCTGATGCTGTCGAGGCAGTGTTAGGTGGGTCGGAAAACTGCTAGTTGGGGGGGATACAAGGACTAATAGATTAACAGTAGCCACTGGCAGAGGTGGAAGTGATTCTTGCACTGCTTCTATTGAAATGAGCAGAAGTCTGAAAAACAAGATGCAGGATATTTCAGAGACTGCTGGTAGTCATTGCGTTACAAGTAAACACATGGGTTGTGTTAGGGTAGCTAAGAATAGACACAGGTGCATGTATACCTGCGTGTACACCAATGCTAGGAGTTTGGTAAATAAATTTGATGAATTTGAGGTATTGCTCAAAACATCAAAGGCAGATATTGTTGGGATATCAGAGACGTGGTGTCACACAGATATAAGTAATGCGGAACTGGAATTTGGGGAATACAATGTGTATAGAAAGGATAGACAGGACAGGAGGGGAGGAGGGGTTATGCTATTAATTAAGAAACACATAAAGTCCAAGGAAGTGAAGCCAGTCGACATCGATGGACAGGGCAGTGCCGAATCAGTTTGGTGTGACATAAGCATAGGGAAATCAAAATTGAGAGTAGGAGTGTGCTATAGGCCTAATGACTCTGATGAGTATAATAAGATATTGTACAGGGAAATAGAGTGGGCCAGTAAATCAGAGAGTCTTATAATGGGGGATTTTAATTTCCCAGATATTGACTGGAATTTGTGGGTTGGTCACTCGCACACTAGCAAGGCTTTTGTGGATTTATTGGATGATTGTTTTCTACACCAGCATGTTCGTGAGGCAACAAGAGGGAGCAATACTCTTGATCTGATTATCAGTAGTGACTCTTCATGCATTAAGAACCTGCAGATAAATGAACCACTAGGTGGCAGTGATCACAGTGTGTTGAAGTGGGATTTACTCAAGGAGGTAACTACCATCAGAGGTAAAGGGAAGGGTTTTTGTTTTCGTAAAGGCGACTATGATGGTCTGAGACAGTATTTAAATTCTATACAGTGGGACCAACTGATGATGTTACCAACAGCAAACTCAAAATGGGAAGCATTCAAGGAACTAATCTTGGAGGCTACCAGGCTTTACATACCAACTAAGAAATATTGTTCAAGGTTTAGGCCTAAATGGTTGTCAGATGAACTAATGAGACATGTGGCAGAGAAGAAAAATGCATGGGATACATATAAATTAATGGGTGACATGGAAGCCTATGATAGATATAAGTTGGTCTGTAACCAAGTCACAAAGGAGATTAGGCAGGCAAAGGCAGACTACGAAAAATCCTTGGCAAAGGATGCAAAGAAAAACAGAAAAGAGTTCTTTACATACTTGAACTCGAGAAGGAAAGGGATGAATCAGATTGGTCCACTGGATATTGATGGTTCAACAGTTGAGGATCCTGCTCAGGTGGCTAACAATCTAAACGAGTATTTTGCATCTACATTCACGCATGAGGAGTTATTCAGGAAGGAGAATGATGTAGGTAAAGTAAACATTGGCAGTGAGCTGGATGATTTTGTAATAACTGAGAGGAAAGTGGAGGAGAGATTGTTGAGGATAAACATAAAAAAGGCACCTGGGGTGGATGGGATCTATCCAGTTATATTAAAGGAGGCAGCAAAGGAAGTATGCAAACCCCTAGCCATAATTATGAGAGCTTCTTTGGACTCAGGGGAGGTACCCATAGACTGGAGATGTGCAAATGTAACCCCAATTCACAAAGGAGGATCAAAGGCTGACACAAGTAATTATAGACCTGTTAGTTTAACTTCTGTTCCAGGTAAATTAATGGAGGCACTGGTTAAAGAAGCACTGCAGGATCATCTAGACAAGAATTCAGTTATAGCTCAGACGCAGCATGGTTTTGTTAAGGGCAGGTCTTGCCTGACCAATTTGATTGGATACTATGATGTAGTCACAAAAGAACTGGATGCAGGGAATAACTTTGATATTATATATTTGGATCTTAGAAAGGCTTTTGATACTGTTGCACATGGAAGACTGCTGCACAAATTGGAGCAGTGTGGCATTGGAGGCAAATTGCTGCTATGGATAAGGGGATGGTTGAGTGGCAGAAGACAGAGAGTGGTAATCAATGGACACTGCTCAACGTGGACTAATGTTATTAGTGGAGTTCCTCAAGGTTCAGTGTTGGGTCCGTTGTTGTTTTCGGTGTTTATGAATGATATTGATGATGGGATATCAAGTTTAATGTCCAAGTTTGCAGATGATACAAAGGTTGGCAGGGTCGTCAAGGACACTACTGACGCTATGCTGCTGCAACAGGATCTGGAAAGGTTGAACAGATGGGCTGAGAGGTGGCAAATGAAGTTTAACATTGACAAATGTAAAGTACTGCATATGGGAAACAGTAACCCCAGAGCAACGTATCAACTCTGCGGTACCACACTGACAGTGGTGGAGAATGAAAAGGACCTGGGGGTAATTGTGCAGGGAGATATGAAGTTCTCTGAGCAGTGCAGACGAGCTGCAGGAGTAGCTCATGGTGTCTTGTCAATGATATACAGGAATTTTTCTAGCAGGGATAAGGAGGTGATTATTCCCTTGTATAAGGCAATGGTTAGGCCACACCTTGAGTACTGTATACAGGTCTGGAGGCCTCATTTCAAGAAGGATGTAGAGCTGCTGGAACGGGTACAGAGAAGGGCAACAAGATTAGTAAATGGAACAAAGGGTTGCTCTTACGAAGAAAGGCTTAAGTTTTGCAAATTACAGAGTCTGGAGACTAGGCACCGGCGAGGTGATCTGATAGAGGTGTATAAGGCTTTGAATGGTTTGAGCATGCTCAATGCCAATGGGATTCTTCATCTTTCTCAGAATAATCACCTCAGAGGGCATAAATTGAAATTGAGGAAGGACGGATGTCGGATAGATGTGCGGAAATTTGCCTTTGGCCAGCGGGTGGTTGGTTGGTGGAACCGACTTCCATCACTTGTTGTTGAAGTTGATAGCCTAAACAAATTTAAAGCTCAACTGGACAGGTATTTCGAACGAACGGAGGGGTGAAATGGGAGAGGGTTTTTTTTTTTTTTTTTTTGGCTGATGCTGAATAAGCTTGCTTTCTTGCATCGTATGCCTCTACTAATGCTAATGCTAATATTCATCAATATCATTGATAAATATATAAAACAAGAGTGGGCCCAATACCAAACCTCGAGGGACACCACTAATAACATTAGTCCACGTAGAGCAGTACCCATTTATTACCACTCTGTCTTTTCCTACTGAATCATCCTTTTATCCATTGTAGCAACTTGCTACAATGGATTAAAGTACAAATTGGAGCAGTATGGAATTAATGCTATATTGCTCCAATTTGTACAGTAGTCCTCCATGTGTAACTCCGTAGCCAGGTGGGCAGGAGCAGGAGTGCGTAGCACACGCTTCTTGATTAGACCGGGGTTCGAACCCGTGAGCCACCAAATATGGAGGATGCGGAAAGGTCAGGGAATGACTGTAGCCGGAGCAATATGGCCTTAGTTGCTAATGCTCCTAAAAACCAAATAACAACCATGTGCAACAGAATCAAAGGCTTTCCTGAAATCCAAGTATATGATATCAAAATTGTTTTTTGCATCCAGTTTCTTTGTGACCACATCATGGTATCCAATCAAATTGGTCAGACAAGCCAAACCAATGCTGTGTCTGAATTATTATTGCTTTCTTGTCTAGATGATCACAGTGCTTCTTTAACCTGTGACTTCATTATTTTCCTCTGGAACAGAAGTCTAGCTAACATGTCTGTAATTACTCAAGTCACCCTTTGTTCTCCCCTTTGTGAATTGGAGATACATTTGCATATCTACAGTCCATAGGGATTCCCCCCTCCCCCGGGTCCAAAGATGCTCTCATAATTATGGTTAAGGGTTTGCTTACTTCCTTTGCCACCTCCTTTAATATAACTGGATAGAAACCCATCTACCCCAGGTGCCTTTCTTATGTTTAACTTCAACAATTTCTCCTCCACATTGACAATTTCTCCTTAACATTGACAAATGTAAAGTACGGCATATGGGAAGCAGTAACGTGTCAACTGTGTGGTACTACTACACTGACAGTGGTAGAGAGTGAAAAGGACCGGGGGGTAATTGTGCAGGCAGATATAAAATTTTCTGAGCAGTGCAGACGGCCTGCAAGAGTAGCTCATTGTGTGTTGTCAGTGATATACAGGAATTTTTCTAGCAAGAATAAGGAGGTGACTCTCCCCTTGTATAAGGCAATGGTCAGGTCACACCTTGAGTACTGTATACAGATCTGGAGGCCTCATTTTAAGAAGGATGTAGAGCTGTTGGAGCGAGTACGGAGAAGGGCAATAAGATTAGTGAATGGAACAAAGGGTTGCTCTTATGAAGAAAGGCTTAAGTTTTGCAAATTACAGTGTCTGGAGACTAGGCACCTGCGGGGTGATCTGATTGAGGTGTATAAAGCCTTGAATGGTTTGAGCATTCTGAATGCTGATGGGATTCTTCCTCTTGCTCAGAATAATCGCCTGAGAGGACATAAATTCAAATTGAGGCAGGACAGTTTGTAGGATAGATATGTGGAAGTTTGCCTTTAGCCATTGGGTGGTTGATTGCCGGAACAAGTTTCCATCTGTCTTTGTAGAAGTTGATAGCTTAAACAGATTCAAGACTGAACTAGACAAACATTTGGAGCGAGGATGGGTGAAATGAGAAGTGTGTGTGTGTGTGTGTGTGTGTGTGTGTGTGTGTGTGTGTGTTTTGGCTGATGCTGTATAAGCTTGCTTTCCATGTGCCATTGCTAATGCTAAATTTATGCATCCCCGCCCTCCCCAGGTGCATAAGTTGAGAAGACGAAGAATTCCATCAGCATTGAGCTTGCTCAAACCATTCGAGGCCTTATGCAACTCAATCAGATCGCCTCGCGAGTGCCTAGTCTCCAGAAGCTGCAATTTGCAGAACTTGAGCCTTTCTTGTAACACTATGTTCCATTTGCCAATCTCCTTGCCCTTTTCTGCAATCCAGCAGCTCTACATCTTTCCTAAAATGAAGCCTCCAGACCTGTACACAAGGTGTGGCCTGAGAATTGCCTTAATCAAGGGGACAATCACCCCTTATCCCTGCTAGCAAAATTCCTGTATATCATTGACAAGACACCATGAGCTACTCTTACAGCCTCTCTGCATTGCTCTGAAATCTTCATATTTGACTGCACAATTACCCCCAGATACTTTTCATTCTCCACTAATCTGAGTGTAGTACTGCATTGTTGGTACATTACTCATTCATGCATTAAGAATCTGCAGATAAATGAACCACTAGGTGGCAGTGATCACAGTGTGCTGAAGTGGGATTTACTCAAAGAGGTAACTACCATTAGGGGTAAAGGGAAGGGTTATTGCTTCCGTAAAGGCGACTACGATGGACTGAGACAGTATTTAAATTCTATACAGTGGGACCAACTGATGATGTTACCAACAGCAGATTCAAAATGGGAAGCATTCAAAGAACTTATCTTGGAAGCTACTAGGCTTTACATACCAACTAAGAAATATTGTTCAAGGTTTAGGCCAAAATGGATATCAGATGAACTAATGAGTCATATGGCAGAGAAGAAAAATGCATGGGATACTTACAAATTAACACATGACACAGAAGCCTATGATAGATAAAAGTTGATATGCAACCAAGTTACAAAGGAGGTTAAGCAGGCGAAGGCAGATTACGAGAAATCCTTGGCAAGGTATGCAAAGAGTTCTTTACTTATGTAAACTCTAGAAGGAAGGGGATGAATCAGATTGGTCCACTTGATATTGATGGGTCAACTGTTGATGATCCTGCTCAGGTAGCTAACAAACTAAATGAATATTTTGCATCGACATTCACACATGAGGAGTTATTCAGCAAGGGGAATGCCAGAGGTGTATTCAACTCTAGCAGTAAGCTACAGAATCTTGAAATAACTGGGAGTAAAGTGGAGGAGAAACTGTTGAAGATAAACACAAGAAAGGCACCCGGGGTGGATAGGATCTATCCAGTTATATTAAAGGAGGCAGCAAAGGAAGTAAGCAAACCCTTAGCCATAATTATGAGTGCTTCCTTGGACTCAGGGGAGGTACCCATAGACTGGAAATGTGCAAATGTGACCCCAATTCACAAAGGAGGATCAAAGGCTGACACAAGTAATTATAGACCTGTGAGCTTAACTTCTGTTCCAGGAAAATTAATGGAGGCACTGGTTAAAGAAGCACTGCAGGATCATTTATACAAGACTTCTGTTATAGCTCAGACACAGCATGGTTTTGTTAAGGGGAAGTCTTGCCTGACCAACTTGATTGGATACTATGATGCAGTCACAAAAGAACTGGATGCAGGGAATAACTTTGATATTATATACTTGGATCTTAGAAAATCTTAGCACTTTACTCTTGATATTATATACTTGGATCTTAGAAAGGCTTTTGATACTGTTGCACATGAAAGACTGCTACACAAATTGGAGCAGTGTGACATTGGAGGCAAATTGCTGCTATGGATAAAGGGGTGGTTGAGGGGGAGAAGACAGAGAGTGGTAATCAATGGACACTGCTCATCGTGGACTAATGTTATTAGTGGAGTCCCTCAGGGCTCAGTGTTGGGTCCATTATTGTTTTCTGTATTTATAAATGATATTGATGATGGTATATCAAGCTTAATGTCCAAGTTTGCAGACGACACAAAGGTTGGCAGGGTTGTCAAGGACACTACTGACACTATGATGCTGCAACAGGATCTGGAAAGGTTGAGCAGATGGGCTGAGAGGTGGCAAATGAAGTTTAACATTGACAAATGTAAAGTACTACACATGGGAAACAGCAACCCCAGAGCAACGTATCAACTCTGTGGTACTACACTGACAGTGGTAGAGAATGAAAGGGACTTGGGGGTGGTTGTGCAGGCAGATATGAAGTTCTCTGAGCAGTGCAGACGGGCTGCAAGAGTAGCTCATGGAGTATTGTCAATGATATACAGGAATTTTTCCAGCAGGGATAAGGAGGTGATTATTCCATTGTATAAGGCGATGGTCAGGCCACACCTAGAGTACTGTATACAGGTCTGGAGGCCTCATTTCAAGAAGGATGTAGAGCTGCTTGAACGAGTACAGAGAAGGGCAACAAGATTAGTGAATGGAACAAAGGGGTGCTCTTACGAAGAAAGGCTTAAATTTTGCAAATTACAGTGTCTGGAGACTAGGCACCAGCGAGGTGATCTGATAGAGGTGTATAAAGCCTTGAATGGTTTAAGCATGCTGAATGCTGATGGGATTCTTCCTCTAGCTCAGAAAAATCACCTGAGAGGGCATAAATTCAAATTGAGGAAAGACAGATGTAGGATAGACGTGCGAAAATTTGCCTTTAGCCAGCGGGTGGTTGGTTGGTGGAACAGACTTCCATCCCTTGTCGTGGAAGTTGATAGCCTAAATAAGTTTAAGGCTCAGCTGGACAGGTATTTTGAACGAACAGAGGGGTGAAGTGGAAGTGGTTTTTTTTTTTTTTTTTTGGCTGATGCTGCATAAGCTTGCTTTCTTGCATCAAATGCCTCTACTAATGTGAATGCTAATACTCTGGGGTTACTGCTACCCATATGCAGCACTTTACTCTTGTCAATGCTAAACTTCAGTTGCCACATTTCAGCCCTTATGCTCAACTTTTCTAGATCCTGTTGCAGTAATGTACTGTCATTAGCAACTCTGCCAACCTTTGTATCATCTGCAAACTTCAACTTTAAGCCTGATATTCCTTCATCAACATCATTGATAAATATACAAAACAACAATGGGCTTAACACTGAACCTTGGCGGGATTCCATTATTAACATTAGGCCTCGAAGAGCAGTGTCCATTGATTACCACTGTGTTCTCCCCCCCCCCCCCCAACTATCCTTTTATCCATTGTAGCAGATTGCCCTCAATGCATACTTCTCCAATTTGTATAGTAGTCTTCCATGTGCAACAGTATCGAAAGCTTTCTTGTCATCCAACTAAGTGATATCAAAATTATTTTTTGCATCCAGTTTGTTTGTGAGCATGTCATAGTATACAATCAAATTTGTCAGTTAAGATTTCCCCTCAACAAATCCATGCTGTGTCTGAATTATTACTGCAGTCTTGTCTAGATGATCCTGCAGTGCTACCTTAACTGTGACTCCATTATTTTCCTGGAACAGGAGGTAAACTAACAGCTGTGTAATTACTCATGTCACCCTTTGATCCACTTTGCGAATTGGAAATACATTTGCACATCTCCAGCCCATGGGACTTGCCCTGAGTCCAAGGATGCTCTCATAATTATGGATAAGGGTTTGTTTACTTCCTTAGGAAGTGCATAATGCAGGTTGGTAACGTGTATAATAATCTGCATAATGCAGGTTATTGAGGTGTATAAAGCCTTGAATGGATTGAGCATGCTCAGTGCTGATGGGATTTTTCCTTTTGCTCAGAATAATCATCAGAATAATTCCTCTTGCTCAGAATAATCATAATCACCTGAGAGGGCATAAATTCAAATTGAGGAAAGACAGTTGTAGGATAGATGTGTGGAAATTTGCTTTTAGCCAGCAGGTATTGGTTGGTGGAACAGACTTCCATCCCTTGTTGTGGAAGTTGATAGCCTAAATAAATTTAAGGCTCAGCTGGATAGGTATTTCGAATGAACGGAGGGGTGAAATGGGAGTTTTTTTTTTGGGCTGATGCTGCATAATCTTGCTTTCTTGCATCGTATGCCTGTACTAATGCTATTTGATGTGCTCAAATTGTAATTTTTAATTCCGAAGAAAAATACCTATACCTAAAAAAGCTTATCTAAAAAAAAAAAATACTAATTCCTATACCTAAAAAAGCTTACTTATACCTAATCCTTAGAATGCAGAGCATATTCAATAGAAAGATATTACAAATTGAAGGAAGAATAAAAAATGTTAATGAGGTTTTAAGTGCATTGAGAGAAACTATGGAATTTAAAAAAGAAAGAATGCCAGCTAAATTTTTGTCATTGAATGTCAAATTAATTCTTGATCGGGATTGAATTTCTCAAAATATGAAAGCAAAATTTCTATTGTACTTGTTGCATTTATTTAAAAAACTGGACATTCTCTCTTGGCCATTTTGATACATTTAGCATTAGTAGAGGCATATGATGCAAGCTTATATAGCATCGGCCAAAAAAAAAAAAAAAATCCTTTCCGATTTCTCCTATCCATTCCCTCCAAATGTTTGTCTAGTTCTGCCTTTCTTTTATTTAAGTTGTTGACCTCCACTACAATAAATGGAAGTTTGTTCCAACTATCAACCACAGGCTGGCTAAAGGTAAATTTGAGCACATGTATTCTACAATTGTCTTTACTCAGTTTGAAATTATGTCCCCTCAGATGAGTAATCTGAACAAGAGGAAGAATCCCATCAGCATTGAGCTTGCTCAAAACAGTCAAGGCTTTATACACCTCAATTAGATCACCTTGCAGGTGCCTAGTTTACAGAAATTAAGTCTTTCTTGGGAGCCCAATCCCATTGCCGTACTCCGTACGTGTTCCAGAAGCTCAATATCTTTCCTTAAATGAGGCATCCAGACCTGTATGCAGTACTCAAGGTGTGGCCTAACCATTGCCTTATACAAGGCAATGGTTAGGCCACACCTAACAAAATTTCTGTATATTATTGACCCCACACCATTAGTAACTCTTGCAGCCTGTCCCACTGCTTAGAAAACTTCATATCTGACTGCGCAATTACCCCTAGCTCCGTTTCATTCTCCACTATCCTGAGTGTAGTGTCACCCAGTAGGTACGTTACTCCAGGGTTATTGCTACCCATATGCAGTAATTTACATTTGTCAATGTTAAACTTCAGTTGCGACCTTTCAGCCCAACTGTTCAACTTTTCCAGATCCTGTTGCAATAGTTTACTATTATTACTGTCATTAACAACCATGCCAACTAATTATCGTCTGCAAACTTAGACAATAATGTTGATAAATACAGAAATCGGCAATGGGTCCAACACTGAAACCTGTGGGACTCCACTAATATCAACTGTCCACGAAGTATACTGTTCACTGATTACCACTCTCTGTCTTCTCCCACTTAACCATCCTTTTATCCATTGTAGCAGCTTGCCCTTAATGCCATTCCACTCCAATTTGTATAGTAGTCTTGTGCTTCAGTAGCAAAAGCTTTCCTGAAATCCAAGTATATGGTATCAGAATTATTTTTTGCATCCAATTCCTTTGTGACCACACCATAGTATCCAATCAAATTTGACAGACAGGACTTCCCCTTAACAAAGACATGCTGTGTTTGAACTATAACTGCAGTCTTGTCTAGAAGATTCTGCATTGCTTCTTTAACCAGTGACTCCATTATTTTCCCTGAAACAGAAGTTAAACTAGCAGTTCTGTAATTACTCATTTCACTCTTTGATCCCGCTTTATGAACTGGAGACAATTGCACATCCCCAGTCCATGGGGACCTTCCCTGAGTTTAGGGAAACTTTCATAATTATGGATAAGGGTTTGCTGACTTCCTTTGCTGCTTCCTTTAATATAACTGGATAGTTCCCATCCACCCCAGGTGCCTTTCTTATGTTCAATTTCATCAATTTCTCTTGCATTTTGCTCTCAGTTATTTCAAAATCGTTTAGCTCCTTGCAGAGGTTGCTGAGTGTCTGGCTTCAACTTCTTACAGACTTCCTCATCTGTAAATGTAGTTGCGAAATACTCATTCAGTTTGTCAGCTACCTCAGCAGGTTCATCAACAATTGATCCATTGATGTCAAGTGGACCAATCTTATTCACCCTTTTCCTCCTAGAGTTTACATAAGTAAAGAAGTCTTTACTGTTTTTCTTTGCATCTTTTGCCAAAGATTTCTCGTAGTCTGCCTTTGCTTGCCTAATGCCTTTTATCTATATATCTATCATAGGCAGCTGTGTTTCCTGACAATTTATATACGTCCCATGCATTTTTCTTCTCTGCCACAAGTCTCATTACTTCATCTGATCTCCATTTAGGCCTAAACCTTGGTCAGCATTTCTTATTTGGTATAAAAAGCTTGGTAGCTTCCAGGATTACTTCCTTGAATACTTCCCATTTAGAATTTGCTGTTGGTAATGTCATCAGTTGGTCCCATTGTATAGAAATTAAAAACTGTCTCAGACCACTGTAGTCACCTTTACGAAAGCAAAAACCCTTCCCTTTAACCCTGATGGTAGTTTCATCTTTAAGTAAATCCAACATCAGAACACTGTGATCACTGGGAAGTTAAAGTTCCCCATTATAAGACAATCCGATTTACTAACCTACTATTTCTCAATAATTCTTTGTACTCATGACAGTCATTAGGCCTATAACACACTCCTACTCTCAACTTGGTTTTCCCAGTTCTTATGTCACACCAAAGTGGCTCAACACTGCTCTGTCCACCCACGTCAAATTGACACATGCAAAGTACTGCATATAGGTAGCAATAACTGAAGAGAAAAGTACCAACTGTGTGATACTACACTTAGGGAAGTGGAATGTGAAACGACCGGGGGTTACTTGTGCAATCGAAAATAAAGTCCGCTTAGTAGTGCAGAGGGGCTGCCAGGGCAGGTCATAGAGCCTTGTTAATGATATATAGGAATTTCTCTAGCAGGGACAAGGAGGTGATTATCCCATTATACCAGGCAATGGTCAGCCACACCTAATGTATCGTGTACAGGTCTCGAGGCCTCATTTTAGGAAGGATATAGAGTTGCTAGAATGAGTACAAAGCAGGGCAACAAGATTGGTGAAGAGAACAAAGGGGTGCTCTTACCAAGAAAAGCTTAAGTTCTGCAAATTTTAGCGCCTGTAGAGTAGGCACCTGCGAGGTGATCTGATCAAGGTGTATAAGGCCTTGAATGGCTTGAGCAAGCTGAATGCTGATGGAATTCTTTCTTTTGCTCAAATTAAGAACATGAGGGGGCATTGATTCTAATTGAGGAAAGACAGTTGTAGAATAGATGTGCGGAAATTTGCCTTTAGCTAGCGGGTATTTGTTGGTGGACAGTCTTCCATCTTTTGTTCTGGATGTCGATAGCCTAAATAAATTTAAGGCTGTTCTGGACAGGCATTTGGAATGAATGGAGGAGTGAAATGGGAGGGGTTTTATTTGGTTGATGCTGCATAAGCTTGCTTTCTTCCATCGTATGCCTCTACTAATGATAATGTCAACTGGATACACTTCCTTAGATTTTTTTATTGACTAACAGCATCACTCCTCCCTTCTATCCTGTATATTCTTCCTGTACACATTGTACTCCTCAAATTCCAATTCTGCATTCCTTATCTCTGTGTGACACCATGTCTTTGATATCCGAACAACATCAGCCTTTGATGTCTTCACTAGCAGCCCAAAATTTATCAAATTTATTTACTATACTGCTAGCATTGGTTACATGCAAATATACACACACCTGTTCTTACTTTTAGTTTCCCTAAACAACCCATGTATTTACTTGTTCTGTAATGACTCCCAGCGGTCCTTGAAATCCCCAGTTGCTTTCCAGGCTGCTACTCATTCCAATAGAAGCAGTGCAAGAATCTCTTTCACCTCTGTCTGTGGCTACTGTTAATTCACAGACTAATCTATTAGTCTGTGAATCCCCCAATATAGCAGATTTCTGACCAACCTAACACCGCCTTGATAGCATCAGCAAATATTCTTGTACCCTTTTTATTTAAGTGTATCCTATCCCTGTAGGGACAATCTCTCCTGTTAACAAGCACAGACCACACTGAGAAAAATTCTACTTTTAATATCATTTGCAAGAGTGGCAAATCTTGAAAGAACTTGCTTTTATTTAAAAGAAAAAAATCTGGATATAAATGATAATGAGTTTTTTAATCACTGGATCTCTCTAAAAAAATGATTGAAATAGAGCTCCAGTGCATTCTAGACAATTGGATGAAGAAGCCATGTCATCAAAAATGCTCAATGTTGCTTAAAAAATTGAATTTAAGGAGCAGTACACCAAATTACTGATGTTACTGTCCGGAACAAGGTAAATGTTGAATGTGATCACAGAATGGTAAGATGCACACGATATAGAGGTAAGAAAAGAAAGGAAAAAACTGACTCGAGTAAATAATACAAAGGTCTGTGAGATAACAGAAGAGGAGAAAAAGCAGTATGTACTGGAACTTAAGAACAAATTTGAGCTTCTGCAGACTGTTCAGGACCAAGATATCGACGAGGAATATTATAACTCTCTGAAAGTGATAAAGCCCAAGAAACCTATAGAAAAAAAGAAATCCAAAGAAAAAAAATTAGTCAAGAAACACTTGTCATGATGAACTGAAGATGACAAATGAAGAGGAAGAAAAACACTGATAAGGAGAAAATTGAGTATATTGAGTTATGCAAAGCCATTAGAAAGAGACTCAGAGAGGACATAAGAAAATTTAACACAAAAAAAATAGAACAAGCATTAATGGAAAGCAAAGTACTTAAATCAGCAGCCATTGGCAGTAACACAGAAAGACAAATCATACTGAAACTGAAGAATAGCAATGGTTTACTTATAAATAGCAGAGAAGGCATAATTCAAATAGCAGAAGACTACTATAGAGAACTATATAAGGAGCGAGGGAATGATGCCAGCAGTGGGGAAGATGGATTGCAAATTAGTTAGACATACGACATACCCGATATCCTTCCTGATGAGGTAGAATATAAGGCGCCTCCGTAGCCAGGTGGGAAGGAGCAGCAGTGCATAGCACACGCTTCTTGATTAGACTGGGGTTCGAGCCTGTCACCACCAAATATGGAGGATGCGGAAAGGTCAGGGAATGACCACCGCATATCCCGGAGCAATATGGCCTTAGTTGCTAATGCTCCTAAAAACCAAACAACAAAACAAATGAGGTAGAATAAGTGTTGAAGAAAATGAAGAATGCCCCAGGGGAAGATGAAGTTACTGTAGAGGTGTTAAAATTGGGAGGAAGAGACATAGCAAAAAAACTGGCGAGACTCTTCACAAAATGCAATAGAAAAGGTGTAATGCCTAAGGAGTGAAATAATGCAATCATAGTTTTGCTGCATAAGAAAGGAGATAAATCAGAAATTGGAAATTATAAGACCAATTAGCTTGTTATCCCACATCTACAAGTTGTTCACAAGGGTCATTACTAACAGATTAGAAAGAATACTTGATGAGAATCAACCAAAAGAGCAAGCTGGCTTTAGGACTGGATTCTCAACTATGTATCACCTTCACATAATATCACAGCTAATGGAGAAAGCAAATCAATATAAAATACCATTATGCCTGGCATTTGTGGATTATGAAAAGGCATTTGACTCCATACAGCATAAGGTAATGTTTCGGGCACTGGAAAGATAAGGCATAGATACCCCATATAATATGATTTTGAAGAAAATATATGAGAATGAACGCTACTTCCTTTATTATACTAGACAAAGACAATAGCAAATTTAAAATTGAGAAAGGAGTTCGACAAGGAGACACAATATCTCTGAAGTTGTTTACTGCTGCCCTTGAGGAAGCTTTCAGAAGATTAGACTAGTCGCTGAAAGGAGTCAATGTGAATGGAAAGTACCTAAACCATTTACGATTTGCAGATGACATTGTGGTCATAAACCACGATACCAAAGAATTAGAGGAAAATCTGAATCAGTTATGCTGAGTTAGTAAGAATTTTGGACTAAAGATGAATATGGCTAAAACAAAAGTAATGATGAACATGTATGCCACAGAAAGGGATATAATGATTGAAGGAGCAGTAATTGAAAAGGTGGAGTCATATACTTATCTGGGACAAGTCATTAGGTGTAATGATGATAAATGGTTGGAAATCAAGAGAAGAATAAATTTTGGATGGATAGCATTCAGGAAATATCCCAATTTGTCTGAAACATAAAATAATGAACCAATGTGTACTACTCACCATGACTTATGGAAGTGAAACTTGAGCACTCACCAAAAGAATGGAAGAGAAGCTGAGAACTACACAGCGAAGAATGGAACGAATTATATTGGGAATCAGACTGTTAGATAAGAAGAGAAACACATGGATTAGGCAGCAAACTCAAGTAAAAGACATTCTTATTAAAACTAAAGAACTGAAATGGTTTTGGGCAGGACACATAGCTCAAAGACATGATGACAGATGGACTAAGAGAATAACAGAATGGTACCCAAGAGGAGCTAGAAGAACATATATTTTTAATAATACACATATATATGTATATATACACACATATTATATATATATATATATATATATAAACACAGTAATACCCCAAAGTTACGCGATAGGTGGGTCCGACGAAAATTGCTTAAGTCGAATTCGCGTAAGTCGGGGTACAACTTTGCATATAAATACATATAAATTTTGTTTAATTGGGACCAAGGACTAACAAAAACACTAGTTTAGAAGAAAAATATTTAATAAAATTGCAGTTCTTTATGCACATTAATACAAAATATGTATTAAAAAAATAAATGAGTTACGTAGAAAAGTTATTTCGATGTCGATGGCTTCATAAAATCTAACAAATTGGTCTGACGACACAGCGCCTTCTTTTTTTCATGCAGAATTTCTTCGTAGCAAGCTAATAATTTTTTTATTCCTTGCTTTGTAGCTATAACACGTTCTTCGTTGGAGTCTGTTTTCTAAAATTTTTAAGTTCTTTTCAATTGAGCTGAGACCTTCTGTCAAGCTTGCAATTGTCATTTGCTTTTCTGGTGGAACTGGATCTGAAGTGTTGGATACTTCAGTGACGTTTTGCTCACGCATTTCTATGAGCTCATTCATTGTCACCTCCTGACTATGTGAATCCAACAGCTCATTGACATCATCACCATTGACTTCCAAATCTAATTGCCTGGCAAGATTAACAACTTCTATCACATGAGAGACATGATCAGTTTCTGGCGTTGTTTTCGTCTCGTTTTTGAAAAAAAAATGGACAAAGTTTCTTCCAGACACCATTCAATGTTTTTTTGTGAATTTCATCCCAAGATTCTTCAATGATATGGCATCTAAAACATTGAATTGTTACAGATATCTGATTATTTTGTCTCATAGCTTCATTCAGACGTGCAAACAAACGCCTTGTGTAGTAAGCCTTTAATGTTTCGATGACTCCCTGGTCCATCGGTTGAAGCAAGCTAGTTGTGTTTGGAGGCAAAAACACAACTTTCACACGTGGGTCGAAATTAATTAGGGTTGCAGGAGGGTGACCGGGTGCATTGTCAGTAAGAAGCATCACTTTAAATGGAATCTGTTTAGACTTGCAATAACATTTGACTTTGGGTATGAAGTGGTGATCAAACCAGTCCCCAAAAACCGAAGCTGTCACCCAAGCTTTATGATTTGACTTCCAAATCACTGGTAAGCTAATTTTAGATATATACCAAACGAAAAAAATCAAGAACCGCGTAACTCCGAGTTCACGTAAGTCGGGGTATTACTGTGTGTATATATATATATTATGTTTATAGAGGAACTCCTCGACTTACGTAAGGGTTACCTTCCATGGAACGCTGTGTAAGTCGGAATTTTCCTAATGCTTGTGCAGCACTCATGACTGTGCTCGCTGAATTGATTGAATCAAAAAATAAATTTTCAACGAACATGTAAATAGAATTATTTATTGTATTTATTAAATTTTTTATCTCATGTGCAGGGAAAATTACAAAAACATGCAATTTAAAAAATTTGAAAATTATAAAAGTTACAAAAAAGAAAGGAGACAGGCATAACATCAGGAAGTTTTACCTCTCGAGCATCGTTGCCAGAATCAACGTCTTCAGCTGATAAGTACGCTGCTGCGGAGGTTGAGGGTTTTAGAGATTTAGAAGGGGCCGGCTGCTCAACCTTACAAAAGAACATATTAATGGATGACTGGATGGTGTCTTTTTTCTTTTAATCGTAGATTTCTTTGCAGCAAGCATATCATTCACTCCTCTGTTAACTTTTAAGAATCGTTTCCTGTCAGGATCTATCTTCTCAAACCTTGCCATTGCTGATGCATTTTCACGAAATGCCATTGCTGTTTTTCAGGTGATGAAGCATCTCGGTTCCTCATTTGGTTCATCTTGATCTTCATCAGCATTTTCTTCTTTCCCTATTGCTGTCTGCAAGTCAATAAGTTCTTTGTTAGGCTTTACAGTCCTAACCTTTTCAATCTTATCTGTTACCTCTTCATATGATTTCTCCTTTTCAAATTCTTCAAAGCCTTTTATTTGTCATGGGCATATTTTCTTTCATGTGCCATACAAACAACTTTTAGTAATTTCCACCCAGGCCTTATTAATGTTTAAGATGGCGTTGTAAATATTGTAATATTTCCAAGTCTCTTAATGTAAAATTTTTCTCATTGTCTACTGGAGACAATGCCTGAGCAAATGTTGTGCATAAATAGTATGCTTTTAAATTTGAAATAACAACCTGATCCATAGGTTGGATGAGTGGGGTGAAGTCATGTTTGACAGTAGAAATATGAATCTCATGGTCAAATTGAAATCATCTAGATGCTTAGGATGTCCAGGAGCATTATCTAATAGAAGCAAAGTCTTGAAAGGAACATCATTGTCTTTACAATATTTTTCAACCTCTGGAATGAAGCAGCATTTAAACAAATCCTCAAAGAGAGAGATATTGTTATCCATGCTCTCTGGTTTGATTGGAAATGCATGGGTAGGGTGGCACGAGGATATCCAGAATGGTACAAAAGCAGTGGTTTTAATCTGTAATCTCCCATTACATTAGCACCAATCAAGAGCGTGGCCCTATCTTTTGATGACTTGAAACCTGGAATTATCTTTTCCAGTTTGGCAACGGATGTTCGATCTGGCATTTTTTTCCTATACAGAGCAGTCTCGTCAACGTTAAAAATTTCTGCTTGAAAAGCTAGCTGCCTTCATCAATAATTTTTTCCAACACATCACAAAATTTCTCTGCAGCTGCAGAATCGACACTGGTTACTTCACCACATACTTTAATGTTTTGGAAACCAGCGTGATGCTTGAGCCTATTAAACCACCTGTTACTTGCCAAAAACTTGGGTTGGGATTCGCCGTACTTATCCTTAATATATTTATAAATACTTGTTGCTTTTGCTTGAATGGTCATAAGACTCAGGGGCACTCGCTTCTGAATCTAATTTTCCATCCATATTATTAATAGCTGTTCCATCTTTGATATAGCATCTAAAGACTTTTGTGATCACTGTTGATCCTTTGACATGTTCTTTTATACGCGCACTGTCCTTTAAAATAGTATTTACTGTTGAAGCAGCAAGACCTAATTCTCTTGCAACGGATGACAAACTTTGTCCTGCTTCATACTTAATCATTTTCATCTTCATTTCTAAATCAATTTTGTTTTGTTTCCTGGCATTGCCACCACTTGCACTTTTCCTTTGTCGCCTTTTCTATTTAATACGTAAATAGGAATGAATAGAAGTTTCTGAAAATTTGTTTTTTATATTATCGAAGATTTCAGTGAAGGGGAACACATTTCCCTAATAGCGGTAACTGAAAAACGCGTTTTTCAGTTACCGCTATTAGGGTTAGTACTTGTTAGTAGGTGTGTCACAAAATTAAATAAATTACTTAAGGGTGCCGTTATTAAAAAAAGGTTGCAAACCACTGCATTAGATACTATCTTTCAGTTTCATTTGCATATTTTTTCAAAATTCATTTCAAATCTGGCACATTTTTGCAGCATATGAAAATGTACATATCTTTCCCACAGAGTGGCATCCTTCTTGACTGAATATCAATCACCTTTCATGTGGATATTTTTTCATTTTCCTTGTCTTTATTCTTTATTTGAATTCTTTTGTTTTTCCCATCTTTATTTATGCAAAGGCAATAACAAATCTTTCACAAACTGGTTGTGTTAGACTGTAGATATTAATTTAATATTATAAGAGAAAAGAAAGTAAACCTGATCTATATGCAGACACAGTTCGAAACTTCATAGCAATGTTGGCAGTATCATTTCCCATAGTCGTAACACAAATAGTTACAAAGATGGTTCCATAGCACCTGATATTTGCTGATGTTTAATTGTTCTGAGAAAAAGATAAAAAAAAAAAAACCCAAAAAACTGACAATTATTGCAGTAAAAGTTTGATTATATTTAGGAAGCTAGAAAAAATTTCAGATTTTTAATAATTAATGAAAGGGTAATGTGGGATCATTATTTTGGAGTGGCATCTGTCAGGGTCTGTGAGACTCGTGATTGGCTAATATTCAGTTACTTAATCTATTTAATTTTTATACTTAATATTCCTGAAAAATGGTTATTTTTATTTCTTTATTTCTTTGAAGGTGAAGCTACAACCAAATCAGAACCACCTCCTTTTGAGGTAAGTGGGATGCTATTCTAATATTAGGATAAAATACATAGGACAAATATGTTAAACCATTTAAAAATAATTCTTTTGCAAATAATTGTATAGTTGCCACTTGTTTTTTGGTGCCTGTGTGGTAAGGTGTTTCAATGTCTTAAATTTATTTATTATTTTTATTTTTTTTTTGTAGTTTGAAGTAAATTCTTCTGTTGTGACAATAGTGGTGTTGTTGAGCATTGAGCCACTGCTGATATGGTTCAAAAAGAAGATCAAGTATGATAATCCTTTAAGTTTTACATTTTTGCCAGTTATGGATGACAAAAATGGGTTCAGCCCAGTCTCCTTAAACAAAAGAACATGACACCTATTTCTCTGCCTTCTGTAAATCATGGGACAGATCTAGTGGGTAGTGTAGAGTGAGTGGATATGCTTACACTTTATCTTATTAATGCACTCATTAGTACCACACAGTAGACTCAATTATATATGAGTGGATACTGTGTGAGACTAAGTTTAGTTCAGCAGTACTACCTTATTCTCAGAAACCTCATCCTCCCCATCTTTGCTTTCTAATGACTGGTTTTAGTCATAATTCAGAAGTAGTCCTTCATGTTTATTGCTGTATGATTAATTTTAACTTTTTTTCTCTGAGTTCTTTTTTTCATTTCTTTTTTTTAATTTGCACCCATGTGCATCCACATGTTAAAATGGAAAACAGTTGTTTTTTTTTCTATTGAACAGAAACTTCAGCTGATCAATAAACATGAGAAAGATACTCAATTACATGGAACAAAAACAAAAGACTGCTTTGGCTGACAAGATCCTTCAAAATTTACATAGTACCATTTTCATGGAGGTAAACCAAGGAAAAAGTGAACCGTACATTTTATTTTTAAAAAAAATTATGTTTGTATTAAATTTCATGTCAAATATTCTCAGTCTGTAGTGTATTTTTATAGATTTGAACACTGTGTGTGTGTGTGTGTGTGTGTGTGTGTGTGTGTGTGTGTGTAAATAAATTTACATTTTGTCATATTTGTGAGCTGTAATTTTTTAGATTATTGAGTTTCACTTATCTGAAAAAAGTTATTTCCCAAGCATCAGATACTTGGGAGTCTACTGTGTATGTGTCCTGTATTACCTGTGGATGTTTAACTCTTTAATGAGCGCGTTCCCATCCAAAAAGTGCTACGGATGTCATTAATTTTAAATGAAAAATTATCTGCCAGAGTGACGCATGTCAATTTTGATATTTTTCAGTAATTGTATTTCTTAATGAAGTTTCGCCATAAAAAATAAAATAACACATTTTCTTTAACCTTAATTAATGCAATGAGTGTTTAAAGTTGATGTCTTTCAGTCCATCTTAGTTTGAAGAATACATTTTCACAAGGGACATTCTCCACAATTCTAGCAGAGTGAGCCTTAGTGGCATGTTCTTCTTCTTCCCATAGTAACAGTTGCGCCATTTACTAAGACAAAGAAGGGATATATGTTTCAATATATATATATATATATATATATATAAAAAAATAAAAAAAAAGGATTGTTTACAGTTGTGTTCATAATAGACTGAAAGTGTAGGCTAGTATCACAAAGTGAAAATTCTGAATTATTTTCTTGCTGATTTTAAGGTTTTAAAAAGGCAACAATTGATGTTTGCAGGTGAGAGAGCAATATTATGGGTACCTGCTAAAGAGTTCAAATTAATTTTGACTAATATTTACTTATTTCAGACAGTTTTTTTTTTCTTGTTTTTATATTGCTTTAAAGCATACTGTGTTTATTTATTTTTTTTATTGTTATGTACCGTGCTTGGGTTGGATGTTGAGAAGACGAAATAAGATATTTGTTGACATTGGACTTGAATTTCTGTAGACTGTAATTTTCAGGAAATACATATGAAGGAAGGTTGTTCCAGAAAACGGCAGTTGAATGAATAAATGAGGAAGATGAAAAGTTGGTTCTGTGGGTTTGAAGTTGGACAGTAAATGGATATTGGCTGGTGGCGGCACGTGTTCGGACTGTTTTGAAAGAGAGAGCAGGAATTATAGAAGCCAATTCAGAAGAACAATGCCCATGGAAGTATCTGTAGAAGAGGCATGCAGCAGAAACAGTACGTCTATGAGAAAGCGAGTGGAGAGACTCTGTTAGAGATGAATCATTAATTAACCTAACAGCCCTCTTCTGAATGGAATCAAGAAGCTTGAGAGAGATTTTGGGGGCACCA
Organism: Mastigoproctus giganteus; assembly: GCF_048544385.1. NCBI lineage: Eukaryota > Metazoa > Arthropoda > Arachnida > Uropygi > Thelyphonidae > Mastigoproctus > Mastigoproctus giganteus. The sequence goes on from NC_143577.1 coordinate 140,510,634, forward strand.
CCCCAGATGTGGGAACAATATTCCATGGCAGGGCGGATTTCCGATTTATACAGAGTGAGCAGTTGTTTGAAAGAAAAGTAACGCCGAGAGCGAAAGAGAAAACCAAGTTTTTTAGATGCAGAGGAAGCAATATTTGTAATGTGCTTGTGCCAAGAGAGATTAGAAGTCAGGGTAATCCCCAAAAGAGATATATTATTTTGCCTAGAAATCGGAGTGTCACTAAAGATGAGCATATGAGCAGAAGAATCTTTTTGCGAGATATACGACAAGACTAAGTTTCAGAAGGGTTGAAATCAACTAAGTTGTCTCTGCCCTACTGGAGAATTACCTGAAGATCGGCATTTAAGGAATTGGTAGCAGATTTTCGAGAAGTTGAAGGTGATTGAGCAGGACAAGGTTTCTCAAAATGGAAAGCGGAATGCAATGTGCTATCATCGGCAAAGCTATGGATAGGATTGCCAGTCAATGGAAGAAGGTCATTAATATACAAGAGGAAAAGAGTGGGGGGAAAGAACTGAACCTTGGGGGACACCGGAATTAGTGGAGAAGTTAGAAGACAGAGAGCCATCTACCATTACCCTCAGTGAGCGATCAGAGAGAAAACTGGATAACCAATTACTAAAAACAGTTGGCAAACCATAAGATGGAAGCTTGTTTAGAAGACGTTTATGCCAAACACGATCAAAAGCCTTTGAGATGTCAAGAGCAACTACATGTGTTTCACCGAATCTTTCCATTGAATTAGTCCCTAACTGGATAACATAAGCCAGAATATCACCAGTGGATGTCCATCCACTGGTGATATTCTGACGGAATCCATACTGGCGATCGTTGATCAGACGGAAGGTTTCTAGGTAGTTTAAGAGTTGGCGGTTAATTGATTTCTCCATTACTTTAGAAAGAGTAGAAGTAATTGCAATGGGACGATAATTGGATTGGTGGGGATTTGTCACCCTTTTTAGGAACTGGCTGGATATGAGCAAATTTTCAAGCAGAAGGAAAAACACCTTTGGAATAAGAAAGTGAAAAAAGGCAGCAAAAAATAGGAGTAAGTTCAGGAGCACAGGTTTTGAGAACAAATGGAGAAATACCATCAGGACCTGGAGCTTTCTTAGAATCAAGATTCATCAATATCCTTCTGATATCCTTTTGACGGAAGACCACAGGAGGCATTGAATGGAGCGTGTTGGGAATGGTGGGAGGTGTTTTTACCAAGATCATTAATACATGAGTTGAAAGAAAAATGGGATGCTAGCAGGTCAGCTTTATCCTTGGCTGAAGTGACAGCAGAACCATCTGGTTTGGACAGAGGTGGGAGCAGAAATGGGCAAAAATTGCAGCCAGTAGCTTTGGCAAGAGACCAGAATGCTCGGCTACCATTAGGGCAAAAAGCAAGTTTTCTACTCCTAGCTTGTTCAAACTCTAGTTTGGACTGGTTAATAACTGCTTTACAATTGTTGCGAGCTTTGGTGTAGGCAGAAAATGAAACTGAAGAATTAGAAACAAGCCAATTATGATTTGCAACATTCTTCTCGTGAACAGCCTTAGCACATTTATTGGAAAACCAAGGTTTAGATAAAGGACGAGATTTTAAAGTGGAGTGTGAGATAAAGCATTCCATTCCTGCAAGAATAATTTCACTGACACGATCTGAGCAAACGTTGACATCAGAACTTTTGAAACAGTAATCCGACCAAGGAAAAGAAGAAAAGAAGTCTCGCAGGTCATCCCATTTTGCATTCTTGTAATGCTAAACAACACGAGGTTGGGAATAGCCATGAGATAAAGGTTCCATTGGAGAAGAGACAATCACCAAGTTGTGATCCGAAGTGCCTAAAGGATCTCTCACTTCGACCGTGTACTTAGAAGGGGTGTTTGTGAGAAAAAGATCAAGCGTATTGGCTGTATGATTAGGATTGTCCGGTATTCTTGTAGGTAAATGAACAATCTGTGCAATATTACAAATTAACATTTATTTTATGCTTTATGTTCAATAAATGCTTAGTAAGTTCATTAATAAATTAATTAATCTTTTGCTAAAGCCAAGGGATTACTGTGGTATAAGTCAATTACATTGTAACAGGTAGGTCAGTATACATTTTTGTCTTGATTGTGTTAATGCTAATTTTGGAAGAAAGCCAATATGTAAAATAATGCTTTTATAATCATGTTCAATTCTACGAAAATAATAATATCAAGGTTACCCATAATTAGCCAAGATGCTGGTAGACAGCAAATTCTGTTTTATTATAGTGACATGGAGAATTATTGGAACAACCCCTTATTCCCAATAAATTGTAACTATAAATGGCAAAATCATTTCATGGGATATATTCATAATAGTTTTATTTGTAAATTATAATAGGTTTTGACACAATAGTTACAAAGAAATTCTAAATACACTGCTTACTGGTACATGGTATAATGCCATTGCATACTGGGCCGTTTTAACGCATGGGTGCAGACGCCAGGGGCCTCGGCCTACTGGGAGCCTTACTTCATCATCATCATCAGCCATTTTCAATCCACTGCAGGATGAAGGCCTCTCCAGCAACTTTCCAGTTCCTTCTGTTTTGAGCACTGGCCATCCATTTACTACTCAAAAACTCATGAATTTCATCTATCCATCTAAGCCTTTGTCTTCCAGGTTTTCTTCTAGCTCCTCTTGGGTACCATTCTGTTATTTTCTTAGTCCATCTGTCATCATATCTTCGAGCTATGTGTCCTGCCCAAGACCATTTTAGTTCTTTAGTTTTGATAAGAATGTCCTTTACTGAGTTTGCTGCCTAATCCATGTGTTTCTCTTCTTATTTAACAGTCTGATTCCCAATATAATTCGTTCCATTCTTCGCTGTGTAGTTCTTAGCTTCTCTTCCATTCTTTTGGTGAGTGCCCAAGTTTCACTTCCATAAGTCATGGTGGGGAGTATACATTGGTTCATTATTTTACGTTTCAGACAAACTGGGATATTGCTCTTCAGTATGTGACTATATTTCCTGAATGCTATCCATCCAAAATTTATTATTTTCTTGACTTCCAGCCATTTATCATTATTACAGCTAATAACTTGTCCCAGATAAGTATATGACTCCACCATTTCAATTACTGCTCCTTCAATCATTATTTCCCTTTCCGTGGCATACTTGTTCATCATTACTTTTGTTTTAGCCATATTCATCTTTACTCCAAAATCCTTACTAACTGTGCATAACTAATTAAGATTTTCCTCTAATTCTTTGGGATCGTGGCTTATGACCACAATGTCATCTGCAAATCGTAAATGGTTTAGGTACTCTCTGTTCACACTGACTCCTTGCGACCAGTCTAATCTTCTGAAAGCTTCTTCAAGGGCAGCAGTAAACAGCTTCGGAGATATTGTGTCTCCTTGTTGAACTCCTTTCTCGATTTTAAATTTGCTTCTGTCTTTGTCTAGTCTAATAAAGGATGTAGCACTCTCATATATTTTCTTCAAAATCATATATATGAGTATCTATGCCTTGTCTTTCCAGTGCCCGAAACATTGCCTTATGCTGTATGGAGTCAAATGCCTTTTCATAATCCACAAATGCCAGGCATAATGGTGTTTTATATTCATTTGCTTTCTCCATTAGCTGTGATATTATGTGAAGGTGATCCATAGTTGAGAATCCTGTCCTACAGCCAGCTTGCTCTTTCGGTTGATTCTCATCAAGTATTCTTTCTAATCTGTTAGTAATGACCCTTGTGAACAACTTGTAGATGTAGGATAACAAGCTAATTGGTCTATAATTTCCAATTTCTGATTTATCTCCTTTCTTATGCAGCAAAACTATGATTGCATTATTCCACTGCTTAGGCATCACACCTTTTCTAATGCACTTTGTGAAGAGCCTCGCCAGTTTTTGTGTTATGTCTCTTCCTCCCAATTTTAACAACTCTACAGTAACTTCATCTTCCCCCGGGGCTTTCCGATTCTTCATTTTCTTCAATGCATGTTCTACCTCATCAGGAAGAATATCGGGTATGTCTTATGTGTTGCTACTTTGCAATCCATGTTCCCCACTGCTGGTATCATTCCCTCGCTCCTTGTATAATTCTCTATAGTAGTCTTCTGCTATTTGAATTATGCCTTCTCTGCTGTTTATAAGTACACCATCGCTATTCTTCAGTTTCAGTATCATTTGTCTTTCTGTATTACTGCTCATGGCTGCTGATTTAAATCCTTTCTTTTCCCTTAATGCTTGTTCTACTTTTCTTGTGTTAAATCTTCTTATGTCCTCTCTGAGTCTCTTTCTAATGGCTTTGCATAACTCAGTATACTCAATTTTCTCCCTGTCAGTGTTTTTCTTGCTCTTCATTTGTCGTCTTTGGTTCATCATGACAAGTGTTTCTTGACTAATTTTTTCTTCTTTGGATTTCTGTTTCCCTATAGGTTTCTTGGGCTTTATCACTTTCAGAAAGTTATAATATTCCTCGTCGATATCTTGGTCCTGAGCAGTCTGCAGAAGCTCAAACTTGTTCTTAAGTTCCAGTACATACTGCTTTTTCTCCTCCTCTGTTATTTCAAAGACCTTTGTATTATTTACTCGAGTCAGTTTTTTCCTTTCCTACATCTATATCAAGTGTACATCTTACCATTCTGTGATCACTTCCAACATTTACCTTATTCAGGACCGTAACATCATTCACAATATATATTCTGTTAGTGAGGATGAAGTCGATTTCATTAGTTGTTAATCCATTTGGACTCTTCCATGTCCACTTTCTGTTCACCCTTTTCTTGAAAAAAGTGTTCATTACTGACAGTCCTTGAGATTCTGCAAATTCCACAAGTCTTTCACCAATTCCAAAATTTTCTATAGTTCCTCTTTCTGCGCTGTTTTGCCTTTTTCCGACCTTAGCATTGAAGTCCCCCATAATAATAGTGTAGTGGGTTTTCTGCTCATCTAGAAGACTCAATTTCAGTGTACATTTCTTCAACCTCTTCATCATCATGGCTCGATGTTGGTGCATAAATCATTATAATCTTTAGCTTGTACCTCTTAGAAATCTTGAATATTAGTCTTGACACCCTTGGTGATGTACTTTTGAATTCCAAAATGTTGTTTTTTAAATTTTTATGGACCAGAAACCCAACTCCACCTTCACTCCTTTCACTGTTTCCATTGGTGTACAGCAGATTTCCACTTGATAAACTTATAAGCGATTCATTTCTTCTTCTTGTTTCAGCCAAACCAATGATATTCCAATTCACATTTTCTAATTCCTTTTCCAGCTCTAATATCCTGTCTTCACCGATGAGTGATCGTACGTTATAACAGGCCAAGTTCAATTTCCGTGCATGGCAGCCTGGTCGTACCCAGAGATTCTTAGCACCCTCTGCTTCCACTCTGATCCTCTCGCTGCCGTAAGAGGGAGAGTGAAGGCTGCTGGGGACTGAGGGCCATTTGTATTGTTGTGCTTTCATTGCTGGAGGGTTTGGTCTTTTCCTCTTCACGCTGACCAGGCGTCTTGAAGAGAACCACTCTACACGTTCGTTGCCACCTAAGTGACGTAACAGGGCTTACCATCGAGAAGGTGTGCATGAGTGGATTTTAGGGAGGCAGGCCAACCGGACTTCTCCTAAATCTTCTGTAATAGAGAGATATTGGATCCATCAGTGTTTTAGGCTGAGTGTCTGATAACACACAGGATACCTGTTCTCCTCTAAGCCCCCTTACTTGTTGATCTTAAATAATTTTTTAAAAGACCCTCTGTTCCATATGTTATGTTGTGATCGAAAGCACCGCAAACACGGAACAGAATGATATTCGAATGTTTTTGCCTTTCTTTAAATAGTTTAAAGTGCCGAAAATATTAATATTTAGTAAAAAAAATTAGCAAATTTAATTCTCGCTTATGATTATAAATTAATAATATGTATATAATTATATATTATATATATTATTAATATATATAAATATATTTAAATTTAAATAATGGCTTACAAGTTTTTGCCAAACTACTGGCTTATGTTTTATGTTGTTTTATTTTGAATTATCGGATATATATATATATATGTGTAATTATAATTATATAATATAATTATAATTTTTAAGTGTCCGCTATGCTCCGTGCAAAGCTTCTCGCATGGTGATGAAGCATAGTTTCCAGTAGCTCTTTTAATACATAGGTTTAGGAATGCGAATTTTCTTTAAATTTTAAAAACATAAGGATTCTTCCTTATGTTTTTAAAATTTACACTGTGCTATATTTTATATCATATGCATGTCATGATGTTACTGTAATAATGTTCAGTACTCTTATTTGTATTTGATTTATATGGAACATAAATTTGAATAGGTAAATTTCACATATTTTATATTCAAAATATTTGCATATATTTATATATTCAAAATATTTGTATATATTCATATATTTAAAGTATTTGCATATTAATTTATCATTTGATTTATTTTATTATATTTTATTGAGGTATTTTATTTACATATATATATAGTATGGTATATATATATAGTATATAATAATAAATAAAAGTAAAAAAATGAAGAATAAGAATGTAACAATGAAAATAGTTTTGCGGACTAGGGCCACTGATGGTTTGAAAGAATCTAATGACCATGATAAAAAAAAAAAAAAAAAAAAAAATATATATATATAGATATACTGTATATATAATCAAGAATAATGATATAGAGAAGCTATATGATATGGGAGGGGAAACTGAGTTTGAAATTAGATAAATCTGAATTACAATAACATAACTTATGGATCAGGGACACTGCTATAGCAGAATGTACCCTACAGCCATAATGTGTATATGTATATATAAAATATTTTAAGTATAAAATATTGTAGAACATGTTAAAGAGCTTTATGTATAGAATTAAATGTTTCTGCTGACTAATGAATATACCAGTATACACTGGGAGCAATATATGTTGTGAAAGAAGGGGGGGGGGAATGAACCGGAAAATAAAACTATAAGAATTGCACAAATTGAAAAATACCAAAAAAATTTTTTGAAAAAATGACCAAGGTGGAAATAACACATGACCTCTGATGATGACACAAAAATCATGAAAGACACGGCAATGTTATTTCCACCTTGGTCGTCTTTTCAAAAAACATTTTTTTTTTTTTTTTCAATTTGTGCAATTTATCGTTTTATTTCCTGGTTCATTCCCCCCCCCCTTCTTTCACAACATATATCGCTCCCAGTGTATACCGTATATTCATTAGTTTTAATTCTACATAAAGCTCTTTAACATGTTCTACCTACAATATTTTATACTTAAAATATTTTATATATACATACTGTATATATATATATATATATATATATATATATATATATATTAAATGTTATTTAAAGTCAAAGTAACAGTTGATGGAAAAATAACAATAAAAAACAAAAATGAATAAACAAAGTATGACAAATGCACCAAAATGTGCAAAGCAGCAGTAAAGGATGCAAAAGTATATAAGCATGTAAGTATAAATAAATCTGAAAAAAGTTTGTATAGATGGAGATGAGAATTACACAAATGTCATCAGATATGGGTGAGCAAATTTAGTTATAGGTCGAATAGAGAGATGGCAAAAATGCAAAGTCTAATGTCAGCAGAAGTAAATATTGATACATGGTTAGGTAATTCATCAGGGAACTACACCCAACTATGAATCAGGAACTGCGTAACTATACTTGTCCATAACAGTAGAAGAAATGTGAAATAAAGCCAAAAAGGAAAAAGAAAAAGATTAGCATATTTTTTACAGTATGAACAAGGAATATGCAGTTCCTGATACATTGTTGGGTGTAGTTCCCTGATGAATTACCTAACCATATATCAATATTTACTTCTGCTGACATTAGACTCAGCATTTTTGTCTTCCCTCTTCGACCTATAACTAAAGTTGCCCACCCATATCTGATGTCAGCTCCACCACATTTTATTTTTTTTTATTTTACTTTATTTTGTTTAACCATTTGTATTAATAATTTTACTTTACAGTTACTTTACCTCCAAATTGGCTTTGCAAATTCAACCCATAATTTTCTTAATTCATCGTAACTTTTAGGATATTAACATTCTTTTGCTTTTTTCATATCTACATTACTTCTTTTTTCTACTGTCCTTATCCTACCAGTCCTTGGCACTTTATGTAATTCTCACCTCCATCTATACAAACTTTTTTTTTTTCAGATTTATTTATACTTACATGCTTATTTATTTATATATATATATATATATATATATATTTATATGAGTAATATGGAAAGAAAGTTAATAAATTGTAACAAGCTGTAACTAATACTTATGGGCCAATGCAGTTGCTAGAGCAATTATGCATTATGACCATAATGTGTATAAAATATTTTGTATAATATTGAAGATAATAATATAGAAGGAAATTAAAGCAGACAATACCAAGCTGGATTTAAAGAAACGCAAGGGATATAAATATATATAAAAAAAATAAATAAAAAAAAATATATATATATATATATATTTTTGATTGCTTAAATGAATTAAATTTGATTGTTTTATTGATTGTTCTAATATTTTATCCCTTGCTACGTTAATGCCATTGCCGTTGGCAATTCGACAATTATACGTGCTTGATATATTTTAGTTTGATTGCTTAGATGAATTAAACTTTAGTGTCTATTTTCCATTGGGTATTAGGGTGTATCCTGAACAGGAGATTTTGTTAGCATTTCAAGTCTAACATATTCCTAGGGGTCTGTGGTGGCGTTCAAATTATATAATAAACAATAATAAAAAGTTAGTTCTAATACTAATTATCTAATTTTAATTAATGTTATTAATCAATACTAAACAATACTAAATAACATTCCCTTATCTGGTCATCTATCCGCTACTTCTTCAGGGGCTTTGAGCAGATCGATAGCCAGTTTTAAAGGAATGTCTCATAATTACCCGTTTCTGTTAACTCCTTATCAGTTTTGCCTTATTAGTGAGATTTTTTATCTCCTTTAGATTATTTAATTTATTAAATTTATTAAATAATGATATTTTTATGCTAATTTGTCTTTAAATTTTTGAATATTTTTAATACTTAATTTAGGAATTCAGCAAACTGGTATAGGAGAAACAAAGCCCAACGGGTAATTATCGGAATAAGAGAGTGGAGCTATACTTATCTGTCCGGTGGTGGTGGTGGTCCTTCAGTAAAAGAGGGGTTAGCTCTTGTTCACTGTTTGTTTCATTCTTGGTTTGGTTTTTATTGCGCAGTCACGTCTATTGTTGCTTGATATTGTTGTAAGGTGATATTTTAGTAAGTCTTCCGATAAGTGGGTTGGTTCCTACGTCAGCCGGGGTGCGGCCTGGGTGGGGGGTTTTTGTTTCCGTTTTTAAACTCCGTGGTGAACATTAATTTGAATAAAATGTGATATGTTTGTATTATATTTACAAGCGTTATTTATTGTTATTTACATAAGTTGGTTTGCTATCCCTTTGGACTGGGCCGGTATAGCTTTTCTAAGGCATAACAGCCCGTTTTGTCCTCGGGGATAGCTATTTACATATTTACAGCCTCCTGTAAAGTGAATTTTACCTTGCGAATGGTTACCCATAGATTAATTTTTTATTCTGACTTTGAAGGGTGGGTTAATATAGGAAACCGGATTATAGTGCGGTCAGAGGACGAGCCTCCTCTGAGCGTAAGAAATCCGGACCTTAATTTAGGTTTTGGTATTGCTTTGTGATTTAGATATTAGATTTTTGTTATTAATAAGTGTGGCCGCTTTTATGTGGTGTTTGCTGTAATTGTAGGGTATATTGTTTTTTGTGAGTGTTTTTATCAGTTTGTTAATTGCTTTTGTTGTGTTTTCTGCATTACTGCATACTTTTATTATTCTGGTCGTTTGGTTCCTAATTGTGTTTCCGTATATGTGTTTTGCAATGTTGCTATCCCAGTGGATGAGTTTTATAGCTGGGAATTTGAAGTGGTCTCTTTTGTCATAATGTTTAGTTTCGATTTTGTTATTTTTGATAGTAATCTGGCTGTCTAGGTAATATGCTTGTAATTTGCTGTTTTGGTTGGTACGTTCTATGCTGAGGTCGGTAGGGTATATTGCTTGGGCTAGTGTTTCAAAACCGTCGTGGTTGATGATTAGGACATCATCAATATATCTGAACATGTTAATTTCTTCTGTTATGTTATTTTCGAAGTGATGTAAATATAGGTTGGCAATCGCACTGGAGCAGCAAGATCCCATGGCTATTCCTCTGGTCTGTAAATAGATTCTGTTTCCCATCATTACATAGTTATTTTTGACGTTGAGATTGACTAAATCGTTCCAGTATTGTTTTTTACAGTTTAAACTAATTTGGTGGTTTTGACTATAATATATATATATATATATATATATATATATATATATATATATATATATATACACAAAACTTATCATTGTCTACCCACAATCTAGATGATTTCAACTGGGGCCAACCACCCAGACTGGAGGCAAAAAACAACAAGGAATTCTCTGTTTCTGTAATGATCGGGGGATGCTGGACACCCCTTATGGGAAGTCCAGCCTCCTGCATAATTGCAAACCTCTATCTATATTCTGCAGAAAGAACATTCCAAGATAACCTATTTATGTTCAGATGCATAGATGATCTATGTGCATTTAATTGTCTGCATTTCGTTCAGGATTACAGCAAATTATATCCAGAAGAACTTGTATTGGAAAAAACTAATAGTTCTGATACCATAGCAAATTACCTGGATCTTCATATAGAAATATTCCATAATAATATAGATGTAAATGTATATAATAAAAGAGATGCATTTAATTGCAATGTAGTCGGCTTTATAAACTGGAGATCTAATACAGTCCATTCCGGTAATTTGGGACACATCGGGACTAGTGCATTTTGGCCCGATTAAGCTGCTGCCCCAATTATCCGAAGTTTCACGTAAATAGTTAAAAATACAATGTACTCCCCCTTTTTTAAGATTGGTTCACTGTGCCTATATGAGAGCTTGAAGGACAGGGTGGATGCCCTCGAAGGATTAAAAGTGAGGGGCCCATCAAGCTCTCAGCTGCCCACACCAATGCCAGAGCTTGCACTTGGTCATCATGCAACACAGCGGCAGCCCCCAAGGCAGAATGCGCTGGTCCCAAAGGAACTAGTAGTTGTTGGTGACTCTATTGTCAGGGAAACGGGAAACATGCTTTGTAAAAAGGATAGGTGGAACAGGACCAGGGTATGTCTGCCAGGGGCAAAGGTTGATGACAATGTAGAGCGGATATTATCTTTTAAGGGCACAAAAGGTGATATAGTTGTACACGTTGGCACTAATGATATTAAGAGTAGGAGACCGGCGGAATTACTTAAGAAGTACAGGTCACTGTTGAAAAAAAGCCGTGAATTAGTCTTGAATTTGAAAGTGTCTGCAGTTCTGCCCAGACACGATAGGAGGGAGTATGTGACGAGAGCCCTGTCGATCAATTCGGCCCTGGGCCCTGGAAGGATTGTGCAAGGCTCAAGGGATAGAATTTTTTTCAGCCTGGTCTGTACTTGTTAACAGGAGAGATTGCTTCTACAGGGATGGGATATACTTAAATAGAAAGGGTGCAAGAATGTTTGCTGATGCTATCGAGGCAGTGTTAGGTGGGTCGGAAAACTGCTACATTGGGGGGATACAAGGACTAATAGATTAACAGTAGCCACTGGCAGAGGTGAAAGTGATTCTTGCACTGCTTCTATTGGAATGAGCCGCAGCCTGGAAAATAAGATGCAGGATATTTCAGAGACTGCTGGGAATCATTGGGGTACAAATAAACACATAGGTTGTGTTAGGGTAGCTAAGAAAAAGAACAGGTGCATGTATACTTGCGTGTACACCAATGCTAGGAGTTTAGTAAATAAATTTGATGAATTTGAGGTATTGCTCAAAACATCAAAGGCAGATATTGATGCAGAACTGGAATTTGGGGAGTACAATGTCTACAGAAAGGATAGACAGGGTAGGAAGGGAGGAGGGGTTGTGCTATTAGTTATGAAATACATAAAATCCAAGGAAGCGAAGCCGGTCGACATTGCTGGACAGTGCAGTGTCGAGTCAGTTTGGTATGACATAAGCATTGGGAGATCAAAATTGAGAGTAGGAGTGTGCTATAGGCCTAATGACTCTGATGAGTATAATAAGAAACTGTACAGGGATATAGTGGGCCAGTAAATCAGAGAGTCTTATAATTGGGGATTTTAATTTCCCAGATATTGACTGGAATTTGCGGGCTGGTCACTCACACACTAGCAAGGCTTTTGTGGATTTATTGGATGATTGTTTTTTCATCAGCATGTTCGGGAGGCAACTAGAGGGAGTAATACTCTTGATTTGATTATCAGTAGTGATTCTTCATGCATTAAGAATCTGCAGGTAAATGAACCACTAGGGGGCAGTGATCACAGTGTGCTGAAGTGGGATTTACTCAAAGAGGTAACTACCATTAGGGGTAAAGGGAAGGGTTATTGCTTTCGTAAAGGTCACTACGATGGACTGAGACAGTATTTAAATTCTATACAGTGGGACAAACTGATGATGCTACCAACAGCAAATTCAAAATGGGAAGCATTGAAATAACTTACCTTGGAAGCTACTAGGCTTTACATACCAACTAAGAAATGTTGTTCAAGGTTTAGGCCTAAGTGGATGTCAGATGAACTAATGAGACATATGGCAGAGAAGAAAAATGCATGGGGTACATACAAATTAACACGTGACACAGAAGCCTATGATAGATACAAGTTGATCTGTAACCAAGTTACAAAGGAGGTTAGGCAGATTACGAGAAATCTTCGGCAAGGGATGCAAAGAAAAAGAGCAAAGAGTTCTTTACTTATGTAAACTCTAGAAGGAAGGGGATCAATCAGATTGGTCCACTTGATATCGATGGGTCAACTGTTGATGATCCTGCTCAGGTAGCTAACAAACTGAATGAATATTTTGCATCGACATTCAAAAATAAGGAGTTATTCAGTGAGGGGAATGCTAGAGGTGTATTCAACTCTGGCAGTAAGCTAGAGAATCTTGTAATAACTGAGAGTAAAGTGGAGGAGAAATTGTTGAAGATAAACACAAGAAAGGCACCCGGGGTGGATGGGATCTATCCAGTTATATTAAAGGAGGCAGCAAAGGAAGTAAGCAAACCCTTAGCCATGATTATGAGAGCTTCCTTGGACAATGGGGAAGTACCCATGGACTGGAGATGTGCAAATGTGGCCACAATTCACAAAGGAGGATCAAAGGGTGACACATGTAATTATAGACCTGTTAGTTTAACTTCTGTTCCTGGAAAATTAATGGAGGCACTGGTTAAAGAAGCCCTGCAGGATCATCTAGACAAGACTTCTGTTATAGCTCAGACACAGCATGGTTTTTTTAAGGGGAAGTCTTGCCTGACCAACTTGATTGGATACTATGATGCAGTCACAAAAGAACTGGATGCAGGGAATAACTTTGATATTATATACTTGGATCTTAGAAAGGCTTTTGATACTGTTGCACATGGAAGACTGCTACACAAATTGGAGCAGTGTGACATTGGAGGCAAATTGCTGCTATGGATAAAGGGGTGGTTGAGGGGGAGAAGACAGAGAGTGGTAATCAATGGACACTGCTCATCGTGGACTAATGTTATTAGTGGAGTCCCTCAGGGCTCAGTGTTGGGTCCATTATTGTTTTCTGTATTTATAAATAATATTGATGATGGTATATCAAGCTTAATGTCCAAGTTTGCAGACGATACAAAGGTTGGCAGGGTTGTCAAGGACACTACTGACACTATGATGCTGCAACAGGATCTGGAAAGGTTGAGCAGATGGGCTGAGAGGTGGCAAATGAAGTTTAACATTGACAAATGTAAAGTACTACACATGGGAAACAGCAACCCCAGAGCAACGTATCAACTCTGTGGTACTACACTGACAGTGGTAGAGAATGAAAGGGACTTGGGGGTGGTTGTGCAGGCAGATATGAAGTTCTCTGAGCAGTGCAGACGGGCTGCAAGAGTAGCTCATGGAGTATTGTCAATGATATACAGGAATTTTTCCAGCAGGGATAAGGAGGTGATTATTCCATTGTATAAGGCAATGGTCAGGCCACACCTAGAGTACTGTATACAGGTCTGGAGGCCTCATTTCAAGAAGGATGTAGAGATGCTGGAATGAGTACAGAGAAGGGCAACAAGATTAGTGAATGGAACAAAGGGGCGCTCTTACGAAGAAAGGCTTAAGTTTTGCAAATTACAGTGTCTGGAGACTAGGCACCGGCGAAGGGATCTGATAGAGGTGTATAAAGCCTTGAATGGTTTCAGCATGCTCAATGCTGATGGGATTCTTCCTCTTGCTGAGAATTCAAATTGAGAAAAGACAGATGTAGGATAGACGTGAGGAAATTTGCCTTTAGCCAGTGGGTGGTTTGTTGGTGGAATAGACTTCCATCCCTTGTCGTGGAAGTTGATAGCCTAAACAAGTTTAAGGCTCAGCTGGACAAGTATTTCGAACGAACAGAGGGGTGAAGTGGAAGTGGTTATTTATTTATTTATTTGGTTTTTTTTTTTTTTTTTGGCTGATGCTTCATAAGCTTGCTTTCTTGCATCAAATGCCTCTACTAATGCTAATGCTAGTTGCAAATGCTCCTAAAAACCAAAAAAAAAAAAAAACAACAGCTAGCGTGTGAGTGACCAACCCAAAAATTCCAGTCAATATCCGGGAAATTAAAATCCCCCATTATAAGACTCTCTAATTTACTGGCCCACTCTATTTTCCTAAACAGTTTCTTATTATACTCATCAGAGTCATTAGGCCTATAACATAATCCCAATTTTGATCTCCCAGTGCTTATGTCACACCAAACTGACTCGACACTGCACTGTCCAGCGATGTCAACTGAATGCACTTTCTTGGATTTTGTGTTTCTTAACTAATAGCAGAACCACTGCTCCCTTCCTATTCTAATCTGTCCTTCCTGTACACATTGTACTCTCCAAATTCCAATTCTCCAAGGTCCTTATATCTGTGTGTCACCACGTCACCGATATCCCAACAATATCTGCCTTTGATGTTTTGACCAACACCTCAAATTCATCAAATTTATTTACCAAAGTCCTAGCATTCGTGTATGCGTAAGTATTCATGCACCTGTTCCTATTCTTTTACTGCAATGACTCCCAGCAGTCTCTGAAATACCCTGCATCTTGTTTTCCAGTCTACTGCTCATTCCAATAGAAGCAGTGCAAGAATCATTTTCACCTCTGCCAGTGGCTACTGTTAATCTGTTAGTCCTTGTATCTCCCAAGCTAGCAGTTTTCCAACCACCTAACACTGCCTCGATAGCATCAGCAAACATTCTTGCACCCTTTCTATTTAAGTGTATCCCATCCCTGTAGAAGCAGTCTCTCCTGTTAAGAAGTACAGACCAGGCTGAAAAAAATTCTACCCCTTGAGACTTGCACAATCTTTCCAGGGCCGAATTGATCGACAAGGCTCTCATAATATACTCCCTCCTATCGTGTAAGTAAGTGTATTTAGGGTCAAGCGGCACCACGGGTTCCCGCCCAACACCACATTGTTTACTTTGTGGTGTGTTACAGTACGCTGTAAATGCCAGAGATTTAAGTGTGCGGGTCTTGGATCGTTTAGTGTTGTGTACCATTGTTCTTCTGGTCATTTAGCTGCTGGACCCCTGTTGAGCCCCAACGTTGCCACATATGCCTTGTGGAGGCAGACTAGGAACCCAGTAGCTTATATATATATATTCTGGAAGGTCTTCCACCTAATTTCCTGAAATTTCAATGGCTAGGAACTAAAAAAAAAAACTGCTAGATTGGAGGCCAAAAGTCAATGGGCAAGGGTTAATTTGCACCGTTAAGGTTTGACATGTAGGGCGTATGCTAGGGTATAGGCAGAATGGGGGAGGGAGACTGAAGGCTGGAAGGAGGCATCAGAAGAATGGGTGTGATTGAGAAGATGCTCCCAGTTAGTGAGAGTGGGGCAGGTCCATGCTCCACCAGAAATAAAAGAGGGCGGCAAGGAGAGGGGAAGGAGTCTGGCTTCTCCCCCCCTGCCAGGAAAGGGGAATAAAGGTACCTAGCAAGGGAGCAGGGTACTGATCACCAAATAGCACATTTTTTTTTTTTTTTTTTAATTAAACCCTAAACACGAGAGGTATTAGAACCTATAGTACTTATCACCGTGCTTGGGTTGGAGGTTGAGAAGATATTTGTTGACATTGGACTTGAACTTCTGTAGACTGTAATTTTCAGGAAATACGTATGAAGGAATGGTGTTCCAGAAAATGGCAGTTGAATGAATAAACGATGAAGATGAAAAGTTGGTTCTGTGAGTTTGAAGTTGGACAGTAAATGGATGTTGGCTGGTGGCTGCACGTGTTCAGACTGTTTTGAAAGAGAGTGCGAAAATTATAAAGCCAATTCAGAAGAACAGTGCCCATGGAAGTATCTGTAGAAAAGGCATGCAGCAGAAACAGTACGTCGATGAGACAGCAAATGGAGAGAGAGACTCTGTTAGAGATGAATCATTAATTAACCTAACTGCCCTCTTCTGAATGGAATGAAGAAGCCTGAGAGAGGATTTGGGGGTACCACCCCAGATTTGGTAACAATATTCCACGGTAGGGCGAATTTGCGATTTATACATAGTGAGCAGATGTTTGGAAGAAAAGTAACGCCGGAATGAAATAGAAAACCCAAGTTTTTTAGATGCGGAGGAAGCAATATTTGTAATGTGCATGTGCCAAGAGAGATTAGAAGTCAGGGTTATCCCCAAAAGAGATATATCATT
Source organism: Mastigoproctus giganteus (assembly GCF_048544385.1). Lineage (NCBI taxonomy): Eukaryota > Metazoa > Arthropoda > Arachnida > Uropygi > Thelyphonidae > Mastigoproctus > Mastigoproctus giganteus. The sequence goes on from NC_143577.1 coordinate 140,527,457, forward strand.
TTGCCTAGAAATCGGAGTGTCACCAAAGATAAGCATAGCAGCAGAAGAATCCTTTTTGTGCGATATAAGACAAGACTGAGTTTTAGAAGGATTGAAATCAACTAAGTTGTCTTTACCCCACTGGAGAATTACCTGAAGATTGGCATTTAAGGAATTGGTAGCAGATTTTCGAGAAGTTGAAGCTGATTGAGCAGGGCAAGGTTTCTCAAAATGGAAAGCAGAATGCAATGTGCTGTCATCAGCAAAACTATGGATAGGATTTCCAGTCAATGGAAGAAGGTCAATAATGTACAAGAAAAAAAGAGTGGGGGAAGAAACTGAACCTTGGGGGACACCGGCATTAGTGGAGAAGTTTGAAGACAGAGAGCCATCTACCATCACCCTGAGTGAGCGATCAGAGAGAAAACTGGATAACCAATTACAACAAACAGTTGGCAAACCATAAGATGGAAGCTTGTTTAGAAGACTTTTATGCCAAACACAATCGAAAGCCTTTGAAATGTCGAGAGCAACTACTTGTGTTTTGCTGAACCTTTCCATTGAATTGGTCCATAAATGGGTAACATAAGCCAGAATATCACCAGTGGATCGACACTGACGGAATCTATTCTTGCGATCGTTGATCAGACGGAAGGTTTCTAGGTAGTTTAAAAGTTGGCGGTTAATTGATTTCTCCATTACTTTAGAAGCCGACCGGGCTAGCCGAGTGGGTAAATGTACCTGCCCGGCAACCCAAAGGTCGCGGGTTCGATTCCCGCCTCGGGCTTGGATCAAAGTACTGCAAAAACCTTGGGAGGTGCAATATGGCCACAGAAGCCGATGCGCCAACAACTACCAAATCAAAAAAAAAAAAAAAAAAAAAAAATTACTTTAGAAAGAGTAGTAGTAATTGCAATGGGACGATAATTGGATGGGAGGGATTTGTCACCCTTTTTAGGATGAGCAAATTTCCAAGCAGAAGGTAAAACACCTTTGGAATAAGAAAGTGAAAAAAGGCGGCAAAGAATAGGAGTAAGTTCAGGAGCACAGGTTTTGAGAACAAGTGGAGAAATACCATCAGGATCTGGAACTTTCTTAGCATCAAGATTCGTCAAAACCCTTCTGACATACTTTTGACGGAAGACCACAGGAGGCATTGAATGGAGCGTGTTGGGAATGGTGGGAGGATCTTTACCAAGATCATGATCATTAATACATGAGTTGGAAGAAAAATGGGATGCTAGCAGGTCAGCTTTATCCTTGGCTGAAGTGACAACAGAACCATCTGGTTTGGACAGAGGTGGGAGCAGAGATGGGCAAAGGTTGCGGCCACTAGCTTTGGCAAGAGATCAGAATGCACTGCTACCATTAGGGCAAGAAGCAAGTTTTCTACTCTTAGCCTGTTCAAACTCGAGTTTGGACTGATTAATAACTGCTTTACAATTGTTGCGAGCTTTGGTGTAGGCAGAAAATGAAACTGAAGAATTAGAAACAAGCCAATTACAATATGCAGGATTCTTCTCTTGAACAGCCTTAACACATTTATTGGAAAATCAAGGTTAAGATAAAGGATGAGATTTTAAAGTGGAGTGTGGGATAAAGGTTTCCATTCCTGCAAGAATAATTTCACTGACATGATCTGAGCAGACATTGACATCAGAAATTTTGAAACAGTAATCCGACCAAGGAAAAGAAGGAAAGAGAAATTTTGGAGAAGAGAATCACCAAGTTGTGGTCTGAAATGCCTAAAGGACCTCTCACTTCGACCGTATACTTGGAAGAGTTGTTTGTGAGAAAAAGATCCAGCGTGCATTGGCTGTATTCTTGTAGGTAAATGAACAATATGTGCAAGGTCATTAGTAATTGCAAAAGCCCCAGCATCTCCCACCAGCTGGGTCGGTGTGACTAGAAAATGGAAGCCCGCTGGAGTTGTGAACATTAAAATCACCAAGGAAAATTACCTCACTGTTAGGAAAGTTTGATTGGACAAAGTCAAGTTGCAAAGAGAGGAAGTCAAAAAGCTCCAAGTGATTAGTTGAGTTTGGAGAATGGTAGAGACAACAGATGAATCTGACATAATGAGGTAGAGAGATTTTAAGCCAGCGAAGATCAAAGAGAGGAGATTCGAAATTGCCAAGTCTCTGACAAGGAATATCAGAATGGACATATGGACAACTACCACCTTTGAGGCGAAAGGAATCATACAGCGAATAATTTGGGCATCTGAGATGAGCAGTAGTTGAGGCAACTGATAATTGAGATTCTGTCAGAAAAAGTACATGGGGTTTGGCAGACTGCAAGTGGAAATGGACATCTTTGAGATTAGATTTGAGACCAATTATATTTGTGAAATGAATTAGGAAGTGTTTGGGAGGTTTAGATCTTTTTGCAGGTAAGTCTGCTCTATTAGTTTGACAATTCATGGTGTATTCAATATTAAGACAAATTTCATTGCTATATGAAGCAATGAAATTTTTGGATATGGCGTACACATGGTAAGAATATACCCAGATCCTTGACATAACGTGGCTTCGACAATACTCCCCGCTTACACACTACTCGGACTCCTTCCAGTCACTATCTGGCAGAGTAGAGGTAGCAAGATTATACACTAGCTGATTCGGAAGCCTCCTAGAGAGTTACCAATAGGTTACCAACAGTACTAACTAGCGGCTGGCCTGTGAAAACCGTTTTAGAGCTGTACCCTCGAAATGTAAGGAATAGTGGATCTTGCCTTGATGTTCATCATGACCTCAAAAGTCGTCAATCATACTGCATGATGGAAGAGATGGGGAAGGGTTGACTGGAACTTAGCTGTAGCGACTAAATATTGGTTCCACCATTTCAAGCCTCCAATAAGGAAAATGGTGGTATTGCACCGGTTGATGAGAGTCATATACCACCTAGTACTGCCTGGTAACACAGAGGGGCGGCATTCCTCCATGTGGTGCGGGTGCCACACCTCGACCCCTGCTTACGTTAGTTCACACCTGGGTAGTCACCCACCATGTACTTGTGCGTGGAGGTTATACCCGGGATTACTAACAGTCCCACCATTGTGAAGGTGCAAGCAGAGGATTTGGTTGCCACAGTCCATCCGGACTTCACCGAAATTGGGTCCACTTGACTTGAGTGTCACCCGCATATCAGTTCCATCAGCATTTTAGACTCCCAGGTAGCAAGTACAACTTGTCTGGCATATCTGAGAGAATGTCTGTGACAGCCTCAAGGACCAATATGTCGTGTGTTGGCAGCAAGGCTGCAGTTGGTCAAATCCGATCGTTTCTTTTAAGTCCGGTGACATCAATATCATGGTCTGGCCAAAGGTAGGATAGTGTCCTCTCCAGAAGGTCAGTCTGATCCCTTTCCACAGGTCAATCCCAGATAGTGGCCGGTATGATGGATCTCCAGTGATGCACGTGCAGCTGAGCTGCTATCAGAGTCATGTAGGAATCCAGTAGTTGGGTCAAGTTCAGTAAAGTTTTCCTTTTTAGGAGTTCAGCGTCCATTCCAAGTTGTAGTCTTGTCAAGGTTTTCAGTCTTTCTTTTCAGAGAGTATCCCATCCAGGTTGTTGATTGGGTTAAGTTTGGATTTCTTTGACGGTTTTGGGGTTTGAGGTTCAATATGGGTTGTAGGTATTGTCCAGAGCTGTAATCAGTCTTCGAAGAATGTCACATTCTGGTTAATGGTAATTTTCTGTTAGAGGAACAGTGGCATGGAGAGTTCAACTGGTTCCAGTCCCTTGCTAGTTTGTCAGCACGTATCGGGTTCCTCTTCTTTACCAAAGAGATCCTGGGCGTATTTTGTGAGCATTTTGTATTCATCTTGTGAGTCCAAAAGGTGATGCTCCTGGCCCTGTGGGATGTATGTTAATCTCGTGTAGAATAATCCCCACAGATCTTCGTACCTTGTACACTGATACATAAGATGTGACCAGCTCTCAAGATCTCCGCAGGTGCAGCGTGGGTCACCTAGGAGCCCTAGCATGGTGAACTTGTCATTGAAAGGCCCATGGCCCATTAGTAGAAAGGTGAGTGCCCGTCTGGGCTGAAGCCAAGCCGGTGATTTTTGGTAGACCTTGTCAACGTATGGTAAAAATTTCCTTGTGACCTCAACCTTGCTGGAGGCCATCCACCTGTTCTGCCATTCTTGTTGGAAGTGTTTTTGTAGTCACAGTTTCCATTTTGAGAAACCTTGCCCTGTTCAATCAGCTTCAACTTCTCGATAATCTGCTACCAATTCCTTAAATGCCAATATTCAGGTAATTCTCCAGTGGGGAAAAGACAACTTAGTTGATTTAAACCCTTCTAAAACTCAGTCTTCTCTTATATCTCGCTAAAAGGATCCTTCTGTTCCTATGCTTATCTTTAGTGACACTCCAATTTCTAGGCAAAATGATATCTCTTTTCGGGATTACCCTGACATCTAATCTCTCTCTTGGCACAAGAGAGATTAGAAGTCAGGGTAATCCCCAAAAGCACATTACAAATCAGGGTAATCCCCAAAGCACATTATAAATATTGCTTCCTCTGCATCTAAAAACTTGGTTTTCTCTTTCGCTCTAGGCGTTACTTTTCTTCCAAACAGCTGCTCACTCTGTATAAATCGCAAATCCGCTTTGCCATGGAATATTGTTCCCACAACTGGGGTGGTGTTCCCAAAACCTCTCTCAGGCTTCTTGATTCTATTCAGAAGAGGGCAGTTAGGTTAATTAATGATTCATCTCTAACAGAATCTCTCCACTCTCTGTCTCATAGACGTACTGTTTCTGCTGCATGCTTCTTCTACAGATACTTCCATGGGCACTGTTCTTCTGAATTGGCTTCTATAATTCTAGCTTTCTCTTTCAAAACAGTCCGAACATGTGCCCCCACCAGCCATCATCCATTTACTGTCCAACTTCAAACTCATAGAACCAACTTTTTATCTTTCTCATTTATTCATTCAACTGCTGTTTTCTGGAACAACCTTCCTTCATACATATTTCCTGAAATTACAGTCTACAGAAGTTCAAGTCCAATGTCAACAAATATCTTCTTTCGTCTTCTCAACCTCCAACCCAAACATAGTACTAAGTACTATAGGTTCTAATACCTCTCGTATTTGGGGTTTACATAAAAAAAATAAAGAAATTGCTCTTTCCGTTTGTCGATTTGATTGTATATCCTTGGAATGTGATAGGGATCCCTTTGGAGTAATAGTAAGAGTAGGCCAGTCGGGCTGCCTCCATGTCCAGTGGGAGGACACTGACTAGCACCTGGAGGGCCTCCATGCTGACTGTGTTGCAGGCTTGAGTCACTGTGAGTAAGATTGACCAATGGGATGATTCCAATGATCACCTACGCAGTGATCATTGGAATAAAAGTGGTCTTGTAATACAACGTCAGGTGAGCGCTGGAGTCTGCAGTCACTGTAAGGATTAAATCATCAGTGAAGGCCTGTGAGTGCACTTCCCCAAGATTAATGTGCAGGAACTCGTCGAAGACTATTTTCCAGAGCAGGGGGCCTAGGACAGATTCCTGCTGCATCCTTGGTGTACTGTTCTGGTGATTCAGTGGTATGGCATCACCACTTTCATAGCTCATTGTGGGAGGTAGGTTTTAATGCTGTTGTATAAGTTGACTGGGATTTTTGCTTGTCAGAGTCTGCCCAGGGCGATAGGCCACCAAAGGGAATTGTCGAACGCCCTGGCAATGTCCACTGCTATCACTAGGAAGTATTTTTTCTGACATTCCTCAACAGCAACCAGAAGGTTCCTCGTGGCATCCACAGTTGATAGTCCAGGCCTAAAGACAAACTGATTAGGTGATTCCAGGTTGGCAGCAGAGTAGTAGTAGCATTGAATCTGCTTGTGTAGTAGTCGCTCCAGTAGTTTGCTCATGACTGTGAGGAGGGCGATAGGCTGATATGAGTTTGGTAGTGTGGGTCCTTGCTGGGGGTTCTTGAGGATAAGTTTTACAGTCGCCATTTTTGGGGAAGTATCCCTCTTACAAGCATTGATTGTACAGCTTTAGTAGTAGGTTTGGAGCCAATTGGACAACTCGCTCAATAATCTCCAGCTCTAGTAGATCTTTGCCTGGGCATTTTTTGGACCGGATTTGTGCTGCAGCTTCTTGTAGTTCCTCTAATGTGAATGGTTTCTCCACAGCTTCCGTCTCATAGTTTTAATTTTGCTTGCATAGGGTTTGTTGCTTTTCTGTGTTTGGGGTAACTGCCTCCTTGAAGATGTTGTCCAAAATAATGTTAATGGTCTGCACCCGTGTAGTTGTAAATAGTCCTTGTGGGGTTCTGGTGGTTGTGAGAACTTCCTCCCTACGGAGTTTGCTGCTTTCCTGGCTTCCCTATACCTTTGTCTCAAGACTTCAACCTCATTCTTTGGCCGGTTCCTGTGTGCCTGCTGGAAATTCTTTCTTCGTTTTGTAACTTCCTCTCGGAGTGTCCGGATCTTCTGGATTCCACCAGGACACCACGCCACGGGTGGGATTTTTCTTCCTAATTGCCATCTGAGCTACATTGGTGATGAGTTCTATACCTGTTGTTTGGTGGTGATCTGGGTCTGATTCAGTCTCCTGTTCCTGTGGACCACCATATGTAGCTGCTTTCGATTGTTGTGCAAAGAGGTCCCAGTTTGCTTTAGCAGTTGCGAATCAATGTTGCAATTGTCTGATGATCGGTACTGTTGATAGCAGTTTTGTAATCCTGTAGGTGATTACCCAGTGGTCAGAGGTCATCCACGCATTTTCCACCTTCCAGCCAGTGCAGTTTTTGGGAGTGCATCCAGCACGTGCTGAAGGTAGTTAATTGCATATGTTATTTCCAAGTCTGGTCTGCAGTACAGGGAAACAACAAAGAAGGTGCCAATAGGAGATATTATGTGGGCATAAGCCACCCAGGGAGTGCAGAATTGAGTCACTTTAGAAGCTGTTAGATAAGGATTTTGGAGGAGTAGCGCTGCCCGAGGGATATCTTAATCTGCTTGTATGAGCTTGTAGGTTAGCGGGTAACCCCTGACAATTTTTGAATGTGCATATGGTTCTTGTAGGAGGAGGATGTCGGCTCCCTCCTCATCGGCCTTTACCTGGAGTTGGTCAGCCACTGCTCTGGCCTGCTGTGCATTATGTTGAAAGATTTTAATCTCAGTGGTGTTGTACTTTTTAGTTAATGTCGCCATAATCTGTTCTTTCTTGGTATATTCCTTTTACCCTTAGGTATGATTGAGTGATTGCTTTCCATTCTTGCTGACTTATAGTTTGCACAGATGGGTTCTTCATTTTTATTTGGGCAGTCTTTGTACTCATGCCCTCTCTCAGAGCAGTGGCCACAGGTTGCTGCCTGTTGTGCACAGGTATGGGTGATGTGGCCAAACCTACAACACCTAAAACACTTAGGAATGACCACGTATTCCCTGAATTGAATGCAGGTCCACTCAAAGTAGATTCTCGATTGAGTCTTCAGGCACTTTCCAGGCACTGGGGCAAATTCCACCACCCAGTTGGAGACATTTGCTTTCCTAAACTTTGTTATGTATCTAGGCTTAATGAGGTTTCGAGGTTCTTGATTTGGTAGGGTTTCTCTGAGATTCTTTTGATAGCTCTCTTCCATCAACTCCTGCGGATTTGCATCCTTGTTCAGATCGAAAATAATAGCCGTTGGCCCTCTTCTCCTGGGTGACTCATCAGTTAGGCCTAAGGTCGCGAATTTCGGGGTTTTTCATTATTCCTTGTATTTCCTCTTGTATTTCAGTTTGAATGGCAATTCCTGCTCTTCGCATTTTCCATATGGATTTAATTCTTGTTGTTCTAAAGTCATCTCTCATAGTGTCCATGACCTTATTCTTGAAATTCTTGTTAGTTGCTGCTTCCCCTTCCTTGGGGCTAAGAATGATCAGGTTTAGCGGTTTGAAGAGTGTTTTCTTCTTTGCTTGTGCTGGAATTTGTGCAGCAGGTGCATTTGCAGGTGTCCTGAGTGTGGCAGAGAAAGAGAGAGCGCTGTGACCATTGTTTCTCTCCCTCTCTCTTCCAAGTAGGCTTCTAATTTGGCCATTGCTTTTTCCGTTGCATGGTGCTCGGCCATTAATATAGCTTCGAGTTTAGACGATATGGACACAACGTCCCTTCTTACTGACATGGTGATTCTATTGTTATTATCCTTCATGATGTCTCCTAGTTTGGTGCGTGAAGGATCCAGGGTGGGAGAAAACCTCGCCTTTCTGGGTGAAATGTCAGCATCTGTTTGCTTACTGAGACTAACGACTTGCTTCCTGCGAGTCGTTAGGCTCAGTCTGGTTTCTCATTCAGATTTGGGGACGACCATCCACTTATATTTTTTCTTGGTGATTGGACTTGACCTCTGGTCCTCTCGGTCTTGTGTTATAGTGATGTCGGCTTTTCTGGGGACTGAGACAGGTTACACTGCTGTTGTGCAGTTTGTGTCTTATTGGTATGCATTTCACTCAGAGTTGCATCACCAAGATTATTCAGATGATCGGGCATTTTGCTATTTCCCTTTTTAAATCCGTTCAGAATACTACTTTGCGGTGAAAACTGCAGGTCTGAATAGTCCGTCGGCGAATATTTGAGCTGACTGCCACAGGTCACGTGGGGGGAGGGACTCCCAAGTGCAAAATGCCCCTAGAGAGAGAGAGAGAGAGAGAGAGAGATGAGGAAACTTTCCTCAAAGGTTTTCGAGGTCCGGGAATAAGATGGTGGTATTTACTTTCCAAACAGATTTGCAGGAGGAAAGTTGGCTCAACCCCATGGAAAGTCTATGAAGGAAGGGGAGGGGGCACCAAAAGCATGATCCAGGTATTGATATCAAGTTGGTCTTATTTGATGGAGAGGACTCCCTCTTTAAAGCAGTATAATTAGAATTCCTTTCCCCTACCTGGATCGGAATTTACAGAAGCCCATAAATTGCTCAATTTTCCCAGAGCATAATGCAAGTTCCGACCACGTAGTGCACAGTACCAAGGTAAAACATATTAAAAATATATAAAGGAGCCATATTATTGTTTTCTAGTTCCTAAGTGAGAAGTGTAATTGCCATACAATATCAATTCAGTTCTTATATAAGTCATAAGAGTACAGTTAAGCAAGTATTTCCTGTTGCGACGAGGTAAAAACCAATATGGCACGTAAAATGGTGTCGCTATTGTTGTGGCAGCGGAAGAAGAAGAAGGAATAGATGATTAGAATAGTACAAAAATACATGGTCATTATTATGGTAATTGCTATAAATAAACACTGCAAGGTTTCTAGTCTTTTCATCAGTTGTGCTTTGCCCTGCGAAGTCAACAGGGGACAAAACTATTTCTCAGGACGCTAAAGTCCAAGATTTTATATGAACATCATATACTTATGATGACTATTACATACAAAATTTTTAAAACACTTATATTCTTTAAAACAGGTATTTTTAGCTAAGAAGTCACCTGAATGTCCAGTGTCCTAAGGAGTTTCATCTAACATCGTTGGCAGGTGAAATTTCAATTCTACATACTTTATAACACTGATTTTCACAGAACTCACAAATGCGTGGCCGCACACTCATTATCCCACTATCTCCTCTCCTCTGAAATGCCATAGTGTGCTCCGACATATTCAGAAGCGCTGAGGACCCCAACAGCAAGGGAAACGCAACAGACAACAACAATGCACCAGAAGAGGAAGATGCTCCTACCAGCACCAAACCCTGGTGATACACCAAAGGAAATAAACAAGAAAAATTCCCACAAGCAAAGACCTCAAAGCAAAATTAATAAATATCATGAAGGAGGACCTGAAGCTAACACGAATAAAAGGGATGGGAAAGATGAGAGATGTAGGACTGGTAATAGAAACAGAGATCAGGCAAGAAATCCAGAGCATCATTGAAAGCCCCAAGATTGATGCCCTTGAATTAATGGCCCAGCTGCCCAAAAGGAAGGGACCAAACATATTAATTTATGACATTAGCCCAGAAATTAAGGCCACCAAGCTAGCCGAAGAACTTTACCACAGAAACCTCCAACATGAAATCCCGAACAAGGAGCCGCAAGAAGTGATAACACCAAAGTACAACATAAAGGCGAGAGGAGGCTTAAAAAACTGACTGGAGGGTGGAGGAAGCCTGGACCACCTCGGATCACAGAGTTATAACTTGCACAATGACAAGAGCAACAACAATCAACCAACTATGCCATAGATACGCAGTTGCCAAAGGGGACTGGCCACTATTCAAAGAACTATTGACCATAGCGATCAGCAGTAACCCACTAACCCTGAACCCACTGAATAGCCAAGACGAGTGTGGAACTTATCCCGGAGGCGTGGCAAGTCCTAAAGGACCAGAAAAGGGTCTACATAGAATAGGGAAGCTATCGTTTTCAAGAGTGGGTGGCAGTACCGAAATGCTTTAGATGCTGTAAGCTCGACCACTACAGCCACGTCTGTTACTGTCTGCGGACATTGCACTGAAAAGGGCCACGAATATAAAGAATGCCCAAACAAAGACAAGGAAGCCACATGTGCAAATTGTAAAACAATGAAACTCGAATATACACACACTCAGTCAGGGATCCTAACTGCCCAATCTATATAAAAGCGAAGAGCACCTACCAGAACAGAATTGATTATGGGTACAAAAATTAAGCAATATAACACAACCGTGATCAAAATAATACAAAAAAATGCTCAGCGAGCAAAAGCGGTGGCTAACCAGATTCGGATCAAGAGCCGTACGTCCATGCAAGGTGAGTGGTGGGCTACCCACTACAATATAAAGTGATCCACACAGAGGAAGACATCCTGTGGGCTGTGGTATTGGTCAGAAACAAGAATATTACTGCAACAAGGATAACACAACTATGCACTGCCTTGGGCACCTTGTGCCTAACTCATCACAGCACTGGGTTCTCTCTACTTGGTGGCTCTGTACAGTAGAGCAGGACAAGAAATAGAGATCGCCATCAACTACCTATGCTACCTACAGAACATCCTGCCAAACGAAAGAATCGTAATAGGAGCGGATGTAAACTGCCACTCCCCGCTATGGTACAGCGCTACAGATGATAGAAAAGGGACAACAACTTAAGAATTACCTGACAGAATCACAGGTAGCAGTCCTAAACCAGCCACACCAGCTACTGACATTCTGTAACACCCTCTGGGAGGCCACCATCAACATATCCTTAGCCACTAGGAACCTGGTGAACCACGTTGCTGACTGGAGGGTAGAGGAAGCCTGGACTACCTCGTATCACAGAGTTATAACTTGCAGAATAACAAGAACAATGACAAGAGCAACAACAATCAACCAACGATGCCATAGATACGCAGTTGCCAAAGCGGACTGGCCGCCATTCAAAGAACTACTGACCACAGCGATCAGCATTAACAACTAACCCTGAACCCACTGAACAGCCCGGACGAACTGCAAAAAGGTACTACGGAACTGATAACAACTATCATTAACCAAGCAATAAGAAAGAAACACCCCCCAACTGGGGGCAGTATCCTGGTGGACTCGAGAAATTGCCATGCTCCGGCGGCAAATGATAAAAGCAAGGAAGGACTTTCAGAAGGCCCGCAGATCATGGCCTTCAAATGAAGTCAAAGCCCTGAGACAGCGATATAGAGAGATAAGAAACCACTATACTAATGCCATTAAAAAGAGCAAAAGACATTCTTGTGAGCTCTTAGTATCCACAGAAGGAAATACCTCTGGGGCCTAGTCTATAAGGTAACCACCAACAAAATGCTCAGAGGAGAGGAGAGGTGAATGCCACCACTAAGACCCAGCAGGGAAACCTTACCACGACCTGGGAGCAGTTGATGGACAACATACTGGACACAATCTAGCAGAAACCAGCGATGCCAATACTACCAGCACAGAGCCAAATATGCGAGAGCAATGCTAGTTACACCAATCAGTGAATGGAGGCCCCCCCTTTATCATGGATGAGTTAAGTGCGGCGGCTAGTTGAGCAAAAAGCAAGAAATGCCCAGGTATCAACATGATTGAGCCTGAAATCTTAAAGAAAACTGTTGAATACGCACCGTACCTATTGCTCACAATATACAACAGATGCTTGGAAGGGGGCTACTTTTCAAAGGTATGGAAAATGGAAAACTTAAAACTAATTCCAGAAAGCCCAGATGCATATCGACCCATTGCACTGCTCTCAGTGGTAAGTATAGTATTTGAAAGATTACTTCACAGAAGAATAATTGCCTACTATGAAAAAGCTGGACTCCATGCCGCAAATCAGTATGGCTTCAAGCCAGGGACCTCGACAGTGGACGCACTGGGAAACCTACTCAGGATGGTACAATAATGTAGAAACAAGTACCTGCTTCTCATCTTGGTTGACTGCTGGGGTGCCAACAAACTATTCAAGGTCATGAAAAACTATTTATCACATTGAAGAGCAGAGATCAATGTAGAGTATCAAAAGATCACAAGAGAAGTGCACAGAGGCTCTCTGCAGGGGTCAGTGCTGGGACCACTCCTGTGGAACATGGTCTTAGATAAGTTCTTGGTGATGGATCTGGGACCCGTCGGGGCACAAGCATTTGCTGATGACCTGATATTGACCGTGGGAGCAGATTCCTGGCCCTAGTTGGAAACCCAAGCAAACCAGGTGCTGCAGCAAGCAACTCCAGCGATGGGTTGCAAAACACCACCTCAAAATTTATTTCACCCATAAAGACCTCTTCAATTCTGCTTAAAGGAACCCTGCAATTGCAACGATCGCTGCAAATCAAAATTGACAATGTCACCATCAAATTTGTAAACCAACTTAAGTACCTAGGCATAGTCCTGGACAACAACCTCTCATTCGAGCCGCACCTAAAATACATAAGGAAAAAAATCAGGAGCTATTTAGCATTGGTAGCCAGAGTTACTAGGAAAGATTGGTGACTCGAAAAAAGAACCTTAATGCTCCCAGCAATTATATACGCCTCAGCAATTTGGGTCCAAAAAACTGCATTGGCAGCGAATAGAAGAATCCTGGACATGATCCAAAGGACCATACTGTTAATTATGATTCTTGTATGCAGCACAGTTAGTGCCCCAGCACTGTAGGTACTCGCTGGAACGCTTCCTTTGGGCCTGGAGGTCGTTCGCATAGGTCTGCTATACTTGCTGTCCAGGGGAGTGGTGGCCACACATCTGGACTACACAACTGACCCAGCGAACAACCTAAAAACAGAGAAAACTAGACTACAGACCCACCTGCTAAACTTATGGATGGAGACCACCATGGGCGAAATAACCAGAAGATATCTACCAGACTTCCAGAAAATCTACCCAAAACAGCTGGCCTGGTACTTCCCAGGATACCACATGACATCTTTAATAACAGGACATGGACCCTACAATGAGAAGCTTCACAGATTCGAACTCACGGAGGACCCCAACTGTATGTGCGAGGAGACAGAAAGCTGCAATCACATAGTCTACGAGCGCCCACAATATGAAGACCTCAGAGGGGTACTTATAACAAAAATAAGATACCTACCAAAAGGATTGGAATCCTATTTCATAGATGCTGAGGATGAATGTAAAGCATTATCCTAGTTTGCACAAGACTTCTTCGTGAGAAGAAGGACATTAATCACCATCTACAATGACTGACATCACAGTACCACTGTTGAGACACCAGCCAGGACAATATAAGGCCTGAAACTAAAGATGAGGGACACAAGGACGGGCTTGCCTATGAGTGAAGAAACTTGAAAACAGAAATGCAGCAGTAGCTGCCAATAGCCATATGGCAATCTGAAGAGGGCACTCTAGCCCCCTTCACCTTTATACCTACATCCATGGAGAGGAGGGGGTTGCACATTTTCATCTTCTACCCTCCTCACCAACACTTATCTTCTACTTTGGTGGGACAAGGGCAAGGGCATGCCCCACTGAAAACTGGGGCTACCTACTCTATTGGCCCCTTATTTCTGTCTTTCTCCCCCAGTCTTATGCCTCTCCTCTCTCTATCTACCTACACGTTAGCGAAAGACCTACACACCAAAAACTTAACATGTCTAAATTACCTTACGCCCATAACTTGGCCTAGCAAAACCAAGCGATTCTACCCCTATGTCAACGCACATGTTTTTAATTTTATTATTATTATTTTTTTTTTTTAGCCGCCGAAATCTAATAATAATATTATTTTTTTTTTTTGTTCCTAGCAGCCGAAATCTCAGGAAATTAAGTGGCAGCAGGACCTGCCAGAGTGAAACTAAGACTACTGAGTTCCTGGTCTTCCTCCATGTGACGTAAGTGGGGCAATGTTGGGCCTCAGCAGGGTTGTTGTTGATATTTGGTTTTTAGGAGCATTAGCAACGAAGGCCATATTGCTCCGGGGATATGTGGTGATCATTCCCTGACATTTCCGCATCCTCCGTATTTGGTGGTCACGGGCTCGAACCCCAGTCTAATCAAGAAGCATGTGCTACTCACTGCTGCTCCTTCTCGCCTGGCTTTGGAGGCACCCCCCTCAGCAGAGGCCCAGTGGCTAAATGACCAGATAACAACGGTACACGACACCACACATGAACAACTCCCACACACTTTTAAATTTCTGGAAATTCCCAGCGAACTGGCTCACTCACAATGAAAGCAATGCTGAGATGGGGAAACCCCTGGTGCCGTATTAATCAACAAACTTTACACTTTATCTCCTCTCCTCCTATCATGTCTGGGCAGAATTGCAGACACTTTCAAATTTAACCCTAATTCACAGCTTTTTTTTTTTCAACAGTGACTTGTACTTATTAAGTAATTCTGCCGGTCTCCTACTCTTAATATCATTAGTGCCAACGTAGTAGTAGCAGCAGCAGTAGTAGTGGCATGCGATGATGATGCAAGAAAGCAAGTGTATGAGCTTATGCAGCATCAGCCAAAAAAAAAAAAAAAAAATCACACCACTCTGTCCAAATGCCTCTCCAGTTCCTCTTTAAGTTTATTTAACCTGTCAACTTCCACAACAACAGGTGGAAGTTTGTTCCAGTAATTAATCACCCGCTGGCTAATGGCAAATTTCTGCACATCTATTCTACCTCTGTCTTTTCTTAATTTGAATTTATGCCACCTTAGGTTCGTAATCTGAACAAGTGGAAGGATCCCATCCGAATTCAGCGTGCTCAACCCATTCAAGGCCTTATACACCTCAATCAGATCACCGCACAGGTGCCTAGTCTCCAGCCACTGCAATTTGCAGAACTTAAGCCTCCATTCCCCTCACCAATTTTGTTGCCCTTCTCTGTACTCACTCAAGGAAATCTACATCCTTCCTAAAATGAGGTCTCCAGACTTGATCAAATTTGTCAGACAAGACTTTCCTTTAACAAACCCATGCTGTGTCTGAATTATTGCTACAGTCTTGTCTAGATGATCCTGCAGTGCATCTTTAACCAGTGACTCCATTATTTTACCTGGAACGGAAGTTAAACTGTCACCCTTCACTCCCCCTTTGTGAATTGGGGATATATTTGGACATCTGCAGTCCGTGGGACCTCCCCTCAGTCCAAGGATGCTCTCATAATTATGGCTAAGGGTTTGCTTAGTTGCTTTGCTGCCTCCTTTAATATCTGGATAGATCCCATCCACCCCAGGTGCCTTTCTTATGTTTAACTTCAACAATTTCTCCTCCACTTTGTTCTCAGTTATTACAAAATCATTAAGCACCCTGCTACAATTTGATAACCTTCTGCCATTTTCATACCTTAATAACTTCTCATGTGTGAATGTAGATGCAAAATACTTATTCAGTTTTTTTGCTATCAGAGCAGGAACATCAACAGTCGAACCATCGATATCAAGTCGACCAATCAGATTCATCCACTTCCTTTTTGAGTTTATATAAGTAAAGAAATCCTTGCTGTTTTTCTTAGCATCCTTTGCCAAAAATTTCTCGTAATCTGCTTTCGCCTGCCTAATCTTCTTTGTGACCTGATTACAGACTAGCTTATATCTGCCATAGACTTCTGAGTCGCTTGATAATTTATATCCATGGCATGCACTTTTTTTTTCTGTCACGAGTCTCATTAGTTCATTTGATAACCATTTAGGCCTAAACCTTAAACAATATTTCTTAATAGGTATGAAACCTTTAGTAGCTTCCATGATTAATTCCTTGAATGCTTCCCACTTAGAATTTACTTTTGGTAACATCGTCAGTTGATCCCACTGTACAGAATTTAAAAACTGTCTGAGACCACTGTACTCACCTTTATGGAAGCAAAAACCCTTTCCTTTACCCCTGATGGTAATTATATCTTCAAGTAAATCCCACATCAGTACATTGTGATCACTGCCACCTAGTGGTTCCTTTATCTGCAAATTCTTAATATACGAATGATCACTGCTGATAAGCAGATCAAGAATTGCTTGATAAGCCTCTCGAACATGCTGCTGCAGAAAACAATCATCCAATAAATCCACAAAAATCTTACTAGTGTGTGAGTGACCAATCCACAAGTTCCAGTCAATATCTGGGAAGTTAAAATCCCCCATTATAAGACATTCTGATTTACTAGCGCACTCTATTTCTCTGTATAATTGTTCATTGTATTCATTCGAGTCATTAGGGCTACATACTCCTACTCTTATTTTTGCTTTCGCATGTCGTACCAAACTGACTCAACAGTGCACTGTTCATCTATATCAACAGGATGCACTTATTTTGATTTTATGTTTTTCTTAACACATGACACCTCCTCCCTTCCTATCCTGTCTATCTTTTCTGTACACATTGTACTCCCCAAATTCCAATTCTGCATTCATAATATTAGTGTGACACCACGTCTCTGATATCCCAACAATATCCGCCTTTCATGTCTTGACCAACACTTCAAATTCATCAAATTTATTTACTATACTTCTGGCATTGGTATACATGGAAGCATACATGCACCTATTCCTAGTTACCCTGACACATCCCATATACCCACCTGTTTCACAATGACTGCCATCAGTCCCCGAAACCCCAGCACCCCTCGTGGGGTTTGCCTGCGGCACTTTTAGCCTTTTAGTCTGTGAATCCCCCCCCCCCAAGCTAGCAGTTTTCTGACCCACCTAACACTGCCTCGATAGCATCAGCAAATATTCTTGCACCCTTTATATAAGTGTATCCCATCCCTGTAGAAGCAGTCTCTCCTGTTAACAAGCACAGACCACGCCGAAAAAAATTCTACCCCTTGAGCCTTGCACATTCCCTCCAGTGCCGAATTGATTGACAAGGCTCTCATCATGTACTCTCTCCTATCGTGTCTGCGCAGAATTGCAGACACTTTCAAATTTAACCCTAACTCACGACTTTTTTGCAACATTGACCTGTACTTGTTAAGTAAATCTGCATATCTCCTACTCTTAATGTCATTGGTGCCAACGTGTACAACAATATCACCTTTTGTGCCCTTAAAAGATGATATATGCTTTACAACGTCATCAACTTTTTTCCCTGGCAGACATACCCTGGTCCTGTTTCATCTAACCTAAAAAAAAATACTATATAATCCAGTGAACGTATTTAATAACACAATTAATACACAGCAGTAGCTTTCGAGCCTGACGAGCTTCTTTATCAACTAATAGATTGAAATTTGAATACAACTGATATAGTTATGTGTGCAGTGAGCTGAGAGTGAAGTCACGTTATTCAAGCTGGTTTCCTATTGTTGTCGCACGGACATGTGCTGTTTTACTCCAGCTTTTGTCGAGGTGTAGGATGGGGTGCATTCTCATGCCTTTTCAGCGGTTTATGGCTTTCCTTTTGTACTATGGACTCCAGTACACAAGGCCCTTTCGTGATAATACGTTCCCTTTACGGCCGCAATGTCTACAATGATTGTGTGCAGTTACAGAAGTCCTTTTCCATAGCTCACAACAGACAGCATCTACGCTTTGCACTTAGGTGCAAAAGCAAGCAGATAATCCCTAAAGGGTTCCGCTACCAAGCCCCATTCCACAACTCTCGTATGGAACATGCCTGTTTCAACTTCAGTCTACAAACATTAAAATTCTGGATAACCCATCTCCATAGTGAAATCAAGAGCGCTGACTACAACAAGTCCAGACTCTTACAACAACTGCAAGGTAAGATCTCGCCTATCATATTTACGATCCTCATACATACCATCTGTCATCGAGCTAATCAGATCTCTGATACCTACTGTTTACGCCAACAGCGCAAATTCATAAACTTAAGCAGGGAAGCTAACTGCTCAGGCGCCTCCGTAGCCAGGTGGGAAGGAGCAGCAGTGCGTAGCACCCGCTTCTTGATTAGACCAGGGTTCGAACCCGTCACCACCAAATACGGAAGATGTGGAAAGGTTAAGGAATGACCACCGCATATCCAGGAGTAATATGGCCTTAGTTGCTAATGCTCCTAAAAACCAAAATAACAACAACTAACTCCTCAAAGACGAGCATATGTTCAAATGACGCAACTTCCTTCGTCTTGAACCTAAGCAGCAAACAATCCACTGTTGTATCCACTGTTCAGTGGATACAACTATCCACTGAACAGTGGATAGTTGTTTGCTGCTTAGTTCTCCCCTGAGCCACAGCACTCCCATTAGCTTGGGCCTTTTGCTTTGTTGCTCTGGTCTGAGTTATGATTTCAATAAAATTTAAATTTCAGTACAAAATTATAACCCTAAACTTATATCTCAATGCACTTATAACACTGTATATGTATATATATATTTTTTTTTTTCAGTGTTGAGTATTATCTCCGAGTTTCGTTATATAACTTCCGTATCACGTTATTATTAATTAATAATGTTATGTTTGTAAAATCTAAGTCATTATATGTATTTAGTTAAAAAAGTACAATTTAATTGACAATGAAGTTTAACAAGATTATTAAATTTTACTTATTAATTGATAATATTATATACTATACTATACTGTACTAAGCTAATGCTATTTAGTACGGGATATAACGTATCGTATAACATTTCTTACTGTAATGTAAGATTTTTTAATTGTTTTCGTTTTAATTTTTGGAGAGTATCATATGGAAATGTTCTACGTATCATATTGAGGTAAACTTCTCTTATTCGTTTATAAATTCTGTACTAACTAAACGTAACACTGTAATCTGTTATTCAACACACTTTGTAATCTGATATTTTCGTTCACTGACATTTTTTGGGGGTTGTAAAGGGTAAAACAGTAAAAAAAAAAAGATAAGCGTCAATCAATAAACAAAGAACATGGCACACAGAAATTGCAACTAACATGATACACGATATGGAGTAAAAGGATTCTGAACAGAGTTTTATTTTACTGCTGTAGTTCATGTTTTAAAAGGAAACAGAAATTTTTAACAATTGAATTCGAAGATTGAGATTTTAAACAGACTTTGAAAGGGAGAAAATGGGTCTTCGTTAGCAAAATTTTGTGAGGCTGGGAAGTCAACAATAGCATACATTAAAAGCAACAAGGAAAAAATGTTCAAGTTTGCATCGAAACTTGATTCAGATCTTGCGAAACAAGAAAAAGAAACTATGAGAACGACTAATACGGAAGTTTGTTTCAAGCCCATTGTTGAAGATACCATTTATTTGTGGTTCACTCAGAGACAAAGTTTAGGAGAACCCATATCTGGACATTTGTTGTGTGAAAAGGCACTTGAATTTAACAACAAATTAGGTGGCCCCTCAGATTTTAAAGCCAGTGTTTTTATTTCTAAACTTACCAAACTTTTTTTTTTAGTCTCCAGAACAGTATTTTTGATAAGTTCAAAAATCCAAACAAATCAGAAGTCTGAACTATCCCCGGTCCCAGTTAGTTTGGATTATTGACACTCTACTGTAATGAATTACCCCTGAATACTTAAGCTATATGCATAACCTTCAAAAATCTAGAATTGTTGTGTTCCTGATTTATGAGGTTGTACTGTATTCTCATTATTTTCTTGAAGGCTTATAATTATGGCCCCGGATGCCAAGCTTTTTCCGTGGCCAAGCGACTTTCTGAGCTCTATAAAGCGATTCAAAGTGTTCTCCTTTAAAGGAATCACTCTTCTTTTAAGTTCCCTGTTAGTTTCTCTTAAGTTCTTAAAAAAAGCACTGTAGACTTCATCTTACAAGTTGTAAGTTAAGTCAGGAAAGAAAAGACAACTTTCCTTTTAATTTTATTAGAGTTACTAACCCAACTAACCTAACAACCGCTTGGCCACTCGTGGCATTACTCCTGCCTCCCCGTGGCGGGGCCGGTAACCTGAGTGGGAAAGCCAACCCTCAGGGCCAAAAGGAGTACAAAATGGACAAAGAAACCTTTCCCTCACTTGATCAGTTGAGATCACCTACTGATCAAGACCAACCCGATCATGACTCTTATCAAAATCAAAATAAAAGACAAAAAACAGATCTATGTCAACAAGATCACCCAGCCTTTCTCCTTATTCATTCTGTTTCAGATTCTCCTGTTAGCAAATTATCCCCATTTCTAATCCAGAAATGCTTGGAAAATGCTGCAGGATCACCGAAGATGGTAAAGCGATTACAGTCTGGAGATCTGCTGGTAGAGACAATGAAGCCAAAACACTCAGAATTTTTATTGAAACTGACTACTTTTGGAGGAATTCCCGTGAAAATAACGCCTCATGCCACTCTGAATACATCAAAAGGAGTTATAGCAGAGTGGGATCTGATTAACATCTCAGAGGATGAAATTGTACAAGAATTGACAGATCAAAAAGTAATACATGCAAAAAGAATATTAATCCGGAAAGATGGAGAATTAAAGCCAACAAGGAACATAATACTGACCTTTAGTACCCCAAACTTACCAACAATGGTTAAAGCAGGGTATCTGAATTGTCGTATACGTCCATATATACCGAATCTCATCAGGTGTTACAAATGCCAGAAATATGGACACTCCCAGGTAGCTTGCCGTGGCACTATGATTTGCCCAAACTGTGGTTCAACAGAACACACTCAAGCTGATTGTACCGTAACCTCCTTCACCTGTCCCAACTGCAAAGGTAACCATCCGGCATATTCAAAAAATTGTGAAATGTGGAAAGAAATACAAAAATACAAAACAGAAAACAAAGTAACGTATCAGGAAGCCAAAAAGCACATCATGCAGTTTATGCCAAAACGCACGTATGCACAAGCAACCAAACACAATCATTCTATTGCTACTCAAACTGACATTGCAGTCCCTCCAAACATTTCTTTTGCAGATTGGGCCAGGTCCGTGCTTAATGCTAAGCCACAACCTGCCAAACACAAGCAACTGGAACAAGCAATTAATACACCAATTTCAGTTCCTCCTAACGTGCCTGAAACTACAAAAAAAGCAGAAAAAATAGTACCTACAGATCATGCTCAGACCAAGAAACAGTTTCCTATACATATGGATGTTGACAACAAAACTGACCAAGAAGAAACTATATTAGAACTTCATGCAGAAGAACACATGGTTACAGAGAGACCGGTTTTCCCCAAAAAAGACAGAAATAAATCAGATCGTTATAAACAAACTGCTTCAAAAAAACAGACAGATCAAAACACAACTCCTAAAAGCAAGTAATGCAGCACATACTTCAATGGAATTGCAGAGGCATACGAGCCAATATTGATGATATATATGACCTGATTAATAAGTACAATCCAGTGAGTGTTTGTCTGCAAGAAACAAATTTAACACCACAGGTAACCCTCTCAATTAGAAACTTCACAATGTACAGAAAAGACAGGAATACTGCAAAATCCGCACATGGAGGAGTAGCAATACTAGCTAACTCTAAAATCCCAGTTCGACATATCTCTCTACAGACTGACTTAGAAGCTGTTGCTGTGCGTATTGCGCTTGGAATAACACTAACTCTTGTTTCAATATACCTCCCACCAAACAGACTTTTCATGCTTAAAGAACTAGAAAATCTTATAGCACAATTGCCAAAACCTTTCTGTCTTTTTGGAGATTTCAATGGGCATCACCCGTTGTGGGGATCTTCAAGCATGGATAAAAGAGGACATATGATAGAGACATTACTGAATCAACATCAGTTAAACTTGCTAAATACTGGCCATCACACTTATGTCCATCTACCCACAGGCTCCTCTTCAGCAATTGATCTGTCAATCTGTTCTCCCATACTGTTCCCCAGTATGGAGTGGTCAACCTTATATGATCCACACAACAGCGATCATTTTCCAATTATATGTAAAATTCAAACAAAACAATCCCACTCTCCAGATTACAGAGTAAAATGGAAATTCACAAAAGCGAACTGGACAAAATATTCATTCTGTATTAATTTTGATGATCAATTTATTAAAACCCAACCAATAGATAAAGTCACAGAGCACATCACCGCACAAATTTTGGCAGCAGCTTCTGAGGCAATTCCTCAATCCTCTGCAAACCAAAAAAGACATGCAAAACACTGGTGGAATGAGGCCTGTAAGAGTGCAAAACGAGAAAAAAATAAAGCTTGGAACCTATTTCGTAGATTTCCTACAACAGCCAACCTCATTTTATATAAAAAACAAAAGGCAAGGGCATGACAAATCAGGAAACAAGCCAAAAAAGAAGCGTGGATAACATTTGCCAGTACCATTACAAAGGACACCAGCAGTCGGCTAATATGGAAGAAAATCCAACAATTAAATAATAAGTACATTCCCTTCTCTGCTCCAATCTTGATTAAGAATGGACGAGAACTGTCCTCTCCAAAGGAAATAGGCAATTTCCTTGGGAGAGGACAGTCAGTCAAATATCATCAGCTTCTGCGTACGACAAATCTTTTCTGAAAATCAAAACTTGTGCAGAAAAATATAAATTAAATTTCAACACCAACCAATCCCTTCCTTATAATCAACCATTCATCCTAGCTGAACTTCAAGAAGCTCTAAACAGATCAGCAAACAGCTCAGCAGGACCGGACGGAATCTATTATATAATGCTTAAACACCTAAATAATGCAGCTTTAAGATTATTACTAGTATTCTACAACCGGATATTTCTTGAATGTGTTTATCCTTCCTCATGGCATCATTCTGTAATTCTTGCCTTTCCAAAACCAGGAAAGGATCAATCACTTCCACAAAACTACCGACCAATTTCCCTAACCAGCTGTTTGAGTAAAACACTAGAAAAAATGATACATAGGAGATTAAAATGGATACTAGAAAGCAAAATGCTACTAAATATCAACCAATATGGTTTCAGACAAAACAGATCCTGTTTGGACCTTATGGTAAGAGCCGAAACTAACATTCGGAATGCATATGTTAAAAATGAACATCTGGTAATGGTGAGTCTAGATATTGAAAAGGCATTCGATACCACATGGAGGTATGGCATTCTTCGAGAGCTATATACCCTAGGGTTGAGAGGACACATACCTCAATTCATCCAGAACTTTCTCAAGTGCAGAACCTTTCAAGTTCGTCACCAGAATGTACTTTCACAATATTTTATTCAAGAAGAAGGGGTGCCTCAAGGGTCCATACTTAGTCCTACCCTCTTCGCAATTAGACTAAATACCATGACGCAGAATATCCCCAAAACCGTAGAAATATATATGTATGCCGACGATCTTGCTATATCATGCCATTCACCAACCATTAACAGCATAGAGAGGCAGTTACAACTTACCATAAATAAGTTAGAGACATGGACTGTAGAAAATGGTTATCGCCTGTCAAAACAAAAGACAATTGCAGTTCATTTCTGTAAAAAGCGCAGATTACATCCAGAGCCTGAACTTAAGTTAAAAAACCAACCAATCCCTCTTGCCAGCAATATCCGCTTTTTAGGTTTAATATTAGATACTAAACTTAATTTTTCCATGCACATAACTTATCTCAGAACTCTCTGCTTGAAAAAACTCAATATACTCAGAGCCATCTCCGCCATGGCATGGGGTGCAGATAGATGCACTCTCCTGCATTTGTATCGTTCGCTCATCAGGTCTCGTCTAGATTATGGTTCAATAGTATATGACTCAGCTAGGAAAACTGTACTTACAAGACTGAATACAATACAGCACAGTGCTCTTCGCACTGCTCTTGGAGCTTTTCGAACATCTCCGGTCCAAAGTCTCTATATAGAGGCATACGAACCACCACTCCACCTCAGAAGGAAAATGTTACTCCTCACCTATGCAGCCAGGATTAAAAGTCTTCCAGATCATCCGAATCAACCGCTGCTTTTCAATCCTGAAAGGGTAACATTCTATAACAATAAACCCACTGAAAATAGACCAACTGGTATTAGACTACAAGATTTGATGCATTGCTGGAATGTTCATTTTGAAAACACGCTCAAAGAAACCAAAATATCTGATCCGTCTTGGTCCTCAAACCCACCTTACTGTGATACCTATTTCCAACAATGGGGAAAAAAGTCCATGGAAAGCTGTTACATCAAGAAATTGCACGAAGCACATGCCGCTAGCAATGCGCAGAGCTGCTTAATATATACTGATGGCTCAAAATCAGATGATGCCGTAGGTGCTGCAGCAGTCTTTCCCACATTTACAGTATCTGTATCTCTCCCGACTGAATGTAGCAGTTATACTGCAGAACTTTATGCAATCCACCTAGCTATATACAATATCAATATCTGTCTCAACACTAATAGTTTAATTTATACAGACTCTATGAGTGCGCTTTCCGCAATAAGTAACAATTTCTCAACCCCACATCCCATAATAAAAGAAATCCAGTCTCGTCTAAATCATTTGAGGAATGTGAATCATACCGTAAGTTTCTGTTGGATTCCAGGGCATGCTGGAATCACAGGTAACGAAACAGCAGACCAGGCAGCTAAGCACCCAAAGAGCAACGCACCTCCATCTTACCAAGTACCATATATAGATTTATTAAAACATATCAGACGTATCTATAGGGAACAATGGTTAAACATTTGGAAGACACAGACAAACAATAAATTATTTGAAATTAAACAAGAACCACAAATATGGAGCTCGAGCTTGAGGAAAAATAGGCATGAAGAAGTAATACTGGCAAGATTGCGCATAGGGCACACACACCTGACCCACTTGTTCCTGCTCATGGGCGATGACCCTCCTGTATGCATGCATTGTTCATCACAACTTACAGTTCGACATATTCTGTTAGATTGTTCGTATTACTCCCATATCAGAAATACTACCTTCCTTTCCCTGACACAAATGCAAGAACCTCTATCACTAACCCACCTATTGGGAAACAATGCCAATCTGAATGAGCTTTTCGCTTATCTCAAGCAAACTAGACTTTATGAATGTATCTAATAACAAATAAGGCAAACTCCGGTACCATTCCAAATATTTGAATAGGCACATTTTGGCCACAGTTGCCCTTGTGCCGAAAAACATCTACACCAACAACAACAACAGCTTATAATTATTTTAAGATGAATGTCCAGTAATATAGATTATCTAATAATTTGGCACAGCTGTGGTCCAGTGGATGGACTGCATCAGTGCCAAAACTTCTGTTGTATATATGCATATACTCACACATGTGCACAGACACGTGCCATTATAAAGTAGTGTTTTAAAAGTTGTGTCCCTATACTTTTCTCATATCCCAAAGGGTACATAGCCCCTTCATGGGCTTCAATACCTATTTAAGAAGAAAATGTATCCCTCAAATGTCATACTTGACTTCAGAATTTTGGACATTAGGAGCACAAAAAAGAGTAGGGTACATGGCTTGAAAATGTTCAGAAATTGTTATCAACTATACCTTTCATATTGTTTTTAGGAGGCTTCTATGACCTACTTTTCTTTTTCTAGGAATCTTCAGTGGAAGAGTTTTGCCAAAATAATGATTCTAAAACTTCAGCTACTACTTCTGATACACTTGGAATGTTAGGAGAAAAACGGAGAATGGATAAAGGACGTAAAATTGGACATAGGCGTGTTGACGATGAAGGCCAAATAACTTATAAAAAGGCAAGGATTATTGAAAACAGCTTGTTATTTCATTTTATTTATATGCATAATATTTCATGTACATTTTATATTGAAACTATAAATGTATTTAAATATACAGGTTGACCATCACTAATCCATCAACGTTGGGACCTGTGCGGTGCCAGATTAGTGAGTTTGCCGATTCACCGGTGGTTATTTTAGCACATACATTTTACCCAACAGCTAACCACCTCCTTCTACCTTTAACACATTGACTGCCAGGCAAGAAAAAATTCCCCAGGGTCCAAAAAATATGTAGGAAATAATTTGATTAGCAATTCTAAAATAAATATTGTAATGTCAATGTTGTCGTTTTTCGCTTAAAATATATAAAAAAAGTATTTTTTTATGTTACATGTATGTGGCCAACGTGGCCACATATGTTGGTTACTTTATTTCTTGAGAAGCCGTGTCGGCCACATACGTGTGATGCTATTATGGCATACATATGAAGGTCGTTTGTGATTAGTTTATTGCACGCGCGGTGAGTGCTGCAATAAAACTAATTACGATAAAATAAACTCTCAAACACCGCAATACATTTGTCAGTATTGTTAGAGATTTTGTGAAAACAAGTTTGTTAGCACGCTGTGTTATCCATCATATTGTGTTGTGTTTTTCCACAAGTTTGTATAAGTGTGTTGTAAAAAAAAATCTGAAAAGGCTAAGAGAAAATTACTAAGATAAGAGAAATTTCTGGAATTTACAATTAAGCAGAGTTAAACTTCTCACAGACACACCGCTATCGAGTTTTTTTCAGAAGTTCAACTTTATCTCTTACGGACAATGTATGATGCTCGCGTTTTACACCACGAGAGGCACTTCCTTTATGCATTGGAACCATGGCTGGGGCTAAATGTGAGCAGGTTATAATAATAAATGCAGAAAAACAAGTGGGAATGGCTTGCCAGTGTTTACGAGTTCGCACCAACAGTTGATGCTGCAACCAACCACCAAAACAGTAGCGGCAGGTCGGTGCACCAACCCGGGAAATTTGAAATTACGTTCGCGGAAATTATGTCCGAATTAGTGGTGGAACTGGATTACCAGCGGCCGGATTAGTGATGGTCGACCTGTACATGTATTTTTAATAATTATGTATTACATGTCTTTATAATGTAATTATTATTACATATAATAATATAATATATAATAATATTCAATAAATGATACATTTATGTATTTAAATAATACAGTGTATTAATTAAAATAATGTAGAAAGAAATTTTATTTTTTGGATTGTATAACTATTCCATTGACGTTTTTGAGAAGTTTAGGAAGAATTATTTTTACAATTTTTCTCATTCATGGTTAAAGTTATATGTTATGAATTCATTATTCAGACCAAGAAATAAAGGAACAAAATCATATCAAAGAGTTATATTAGGCTCAGGCTTAATTTATTATTTCTGATTGATTTCATTCCTAACTATACTGATAAAGATCTTTAATGGTGATACATTTTTGTAATTAGTTTGCCTTTTTATTAGCATAAGACCTGTGCATTAGGAGCAGGCCATTTTGCATGTTTTTGCACATATCACTTTTCATATACAGTCGATTCTGGTTATGTGGGACACATCAGGACTAGTGCATTTTGGCCGGATTAAGTAGCTGCCCCAATTATCTGAAGTTTTACGTAAAAAAAAGTTAAAAATACAGTGGATCCCCCCCTTTACAATTGGTTCACTGTACAATCAAATCACGTTACAATGGACTCACCATAGTAAAGTACCATTCACTATACGATGTGTAGTAAGCGCCGGTCATTGTGATCACGTTTGTGAATTGAATTTTAATTCTATTAAACAGCGATTCTAATTAGCAAAAATAGGAGGAATATTATCCACAGGCTATAAAAGTAAAGATATATTAATCACAAATTTACCCATTATTACCCCAATTAAAAAATTAAATGATACGTGAAAATTGGAAGAATATACGTGATAATCGGAATAATTAATACGTACTGTAATATGTACATACAAACTACTGTAGTTTACATTTCTGTTCAGTGACATTTGTGGGTGGGGGTTAAAATTTAAAACAGTAAAAAGATATGCAATCAATAACAAAGAACATGGCACACACACGAATTGCAAGTAACACGATACGCACAAGTGAGAACAGAGTAACAAGTTACGAAGCTTTAAAAATAGGAATGAAGAGAGAAGATTCTGAAAATTAATTTTTTTTATATGATTGAAGATTCCATGGAAGTGTAAACACATTTCACCATAATAACCCACATAATTCCAGCTGTCGGTATTATCGCAAATTCAATAAGATGGAGTTTATTATCCATTTATGATAGAGTGCACTAACAGAAAAGCCCAATAAACGGGTGACTGCTAATTGTTTTATTGTTTTATGGTTGTGACCTTCAGAAATCCGACCGAACCACGTGTTTTGGTCGGAGACATTCGATCGTAGTGTAATCTCTAGTGATGCTGTCTCCTGTCCCGATTAAACTGCATGTTGTCCCAATTAAGCGAAGTAAACCCTGTCTATTTTCTCGATTGGGTTCTGTTTTTTAAGATTTTTCCAATAAATGGCTGCCCCGATTAACCAGTGGCCCAAATAACAGGAATCCACTGCATTTGATATGTGTTTTAAATTTGATGCTGAAGCCTTTGCAGTTAATAATGACCGTGCATAACTTGTTCTTGTACTTACATGGCTTTTACTATCTTTACACCGATGCCTAGGACACATGGATACATATGTTGGAGATCTTTCATTTTTCAATTCATTTTCTTCTTTTTTGGTTTGATCTATTACTTTGCACATGGAGCGGGTAACTGCTGTTGAGCACAATTTTGGGTTATGGTTGAGAGTTTGTTTGCAGAAGTTGGTGGTCAGCTATATATCTTGAGGACCTGAAGTACATATCATTTCATTATTCCTATTTTTGTGCAGTGGAGGATGGGTCGAGCCATACTGGATGATGAGACTTATATCAGTAGGCTTTTGTGTACGGATACACAAAATATGTAGTACATTCAAAAAGTTCCTGGAATTCAACACTGATATTTAAATGGTTCTATGGCTGTAAAGTTTTGTGGGACATTGACCTTGGTGTGCACTCGTACCAAATGAGAACTGGCTCATGTGTCATAGCTAATTGATTACGGAATGTTGCAGTTTGATCAGCATCAAGTTCTTTAAACTTAGGAAAAGTACTACAGTGGTGCTGCAAGCATTATGGAGATGATGCTTTGAAGAAAACAGCAGTTTGAGTGGTTTAATAAGTTTAAAAATGGACAGGAAACACTAGAAGATGAACCTTGCAGTGGACACCCTTTGATGTCATGAAAATGTCATGAAAGTGAAGAAACTCATGCAAAATGATAGGTTAATGACTGTTGTTGAGATTGCTTATTTAGGGATGAAATTCATCCCTAAATAAGCAATTTGTTCCATGCTTGCTGTCAGATGGTCAGACAATTTTTTCCATGCTTGCTGTCAGATGATCAGATGGACTGTAGGAAAGCCATTGCAGGTGATTTGTTAAAAAAATCTATGCAGGTTCAAAGCTTCCTAGAAAAAGTGTCCAGTGGGGATGAGAGTTGAGTGTTCGCCTACGACCTTAGAGACTAAGGTGGACTCATCCAAAGGGCACACAAAAATGTTCCCATGGCTCAAGAAGTCTCATGCAATAAATTTCAATGGCAAAGTCATTCTGATAATTTTTTTTTTTGACAATGAAGGCATGGCGCACCGTGGATTTGTGACTGGGGGAGAAGAATTACCACTGCTTTCTCTGGTGTTGACATGTTGATGTGAGGTGAAGTTAACTTCGAAAATGGAAGAATAGCTGGATCCTGTACCATGATAATGCACCCATAATGGTGATTGCATTTCAGCAGTTTTTGGCTGTGAAAAGTATCACAGTCATTCAACATCCTCCGTGACCTTGCACCGTCTGACTTCTGGTTGTTCTTTAAACTGAAAATGGGGTTTTGGGGTTGTCATTTTGTTATATTGGATAACGTAAAAGAAAATGCTGAAGCAGCACCATGTATACTAAAAAACATGAACCCAGGTGTGTGCAGAAGAAGTTACTTTGAAGATGATTAGGTTAATAAGTCCATATGTTCACTTAATAAACTTTTATAGTAAATTTCCAGTAAATTTTATAGTAAACTTTTTGAATGTACCTAGTGCATGTATTTACATATAGTATTAATATTTTTATTAGCCATATGGTGCATGGAAGCCCAAAGGAGGCAGAAAAGGAAGTAAGCAAACCCTTAGCCATAATTATGAGAGCATCCTTGGACTCAGGGAAGGTCCCCACGGACTGCAGATGTACAAATGTATCCCCAATTCACAAAGGAGGATCGAAGGGTGACACAAGTAATTACAGACCAGTTAGTTAACTTCTGTTCCAGGTAAAATAATGGAGTCACTGATTAAAGATGCCTTGCAGGATCATCTAGACAAGACTGCAGCAATAATTCAGACACAGCATGATTTGTTAAGGGAAAGTCTTGTCTGACAAATCTGAGTGGATATTATGATGTGGATACAAAGGAACTGGATGCAAAAAATAATTTTGATATCTTATACTTGGATTTCAGGAAAGCTTTTGACACTGTTGTGCATGGAAGACTACTGTACAAATTGGAGTAGAATAGCATTAAGGGTAAGTTGCTACAATGGATAAAAGGATGGTTGAGTGAAAGAAGACAAGAGGGTGCTGCTTTTCGTGGACTAATGTTATTAGTGGAGTTCCACAGGGTTCAGTGTTGTTTTATGTATTTATCAATGATATTGATGAAGGTATATCAGGCTTAGTGCCGAAGTTTGCAGATGATACAAAGGTTGGCAGGTTTGTTAATAACAGTAATGGCAGTGTGCTACTGCAACAGGATTTAGAAAATTTTTTGGGCAGATGGGCTGAGAAGTGGCAACTGAAATTTAACATCGACAAATACAAAAATTAGCATTAGCATTAGTAGAGGCATATGATACAAGAAAGCAAGCTTATGCAGCATCAGCCAAAAAAAAAATAAAAATAAAAATAAAACCCACTTCCATTTCACCCCTCCGTTCGTTCGAAATAGCCGTCCAGCTGAGCCTTATATTTATTTAGGCTATCAACTTCCACAACAAAGGATGGAAGTCTGTTCCACCAACCAACTACCTGCTGGCTAAAGGCAAATTTCTGCACATTTTTCCTACATCTGTCTTTCCTCAACTGAATTTATGCCCTCTCAGGTGATTATTCTGAGTAAGAGGAAGAAAGAATCCCATCGGCATCAAGCATGCTTAAACCCATTCAAGGATTTATACACCTCTATCAGATCACCTCGCCGGTGCCTGATCTCCAGACACTGTAATTTGCAAAACTTAAGCCTTTCTTTGTAAGAGCAATCCTTTGTTCCACTCACTAATCTTGTTACCCTTCTCTGTACTCGTTCCAGCAGCTCTACATCCTTCTTGAAATGAGGCCTCCAGACCTGTATACAGTACTCAAGGTGTGGCTTGACCATTGCCTTATTCAAGGGAATAATCACCTTATCCCTGCTAGAAAAATTCCTGTAAATCATTGACAAGACTACTTGAGCTACTCTTGAGCTACTCTTGCACCCGTCTGCACTGCTCAGAGAACTTGATATCTGCCTGCACAATTACCCCCAGGTTTTTTTCATTCTCTACCACTGTCAGTGTAGTACCACAGAGTTGATACGTTGCTCTGGGTTTGCTGTTTCCCATATGTAGTACTTTACATTTGTCAATGTTAAACTTCATTTGCCACCTCTCAGCCCATCTGCTCAACCTTTCCAGATCCTCACAGCAGCAGCATAGCGTCAGTAGTGTTCTTAACAACCCTGCCAACCTTTGTATTGTCTGCAGACTTGGACATTAAGCTTGATATACCATGATCAGTATCATTTATAAATACTGAAAACAATAATGGACCCAACACTGAAACCTGAGGGACTCCACTAATAACATTATTCCACGATGAGCAGTGTCCATTGATTACCACTCTCTGTCTTCTCCCCCTCAACCATTCCTTTATCCATAGCAGCAATTTGCCTCCAATGCCACACTGCTCCAATTTGTGCAGCATTCTTCCATGTGCAACAGTATCAAAAGCCTTTCTAAGATCCAAATATATAATATCAAAGTTATTCCCTGTATCCAGTTCTTTGTGACTGCATCCTATTATTGTATCAAATTGGTCAGGCAAGACTTTCCCTTAACGAAACCATGCTGTGTCCGAGCTGTAACTGAACTCTTGTCTAGATGATCCTGTAGTGCTTCTTTAACCAGTGCCTCCATTAATTTTCCTGTAACAGAAGTTAAACTCACAGGGCTATAATTACTTGTGTCAGCCTTTGATCCTCCTTTGAGAATTGGGGTCACATTTGTACATCTGCAGTCTATGGGTACCTCCCCTGAGTGCAAAGAAGCTCTAATAATTATGGCTAAGGGTTTGCGTACTTTCTTTGCTGCCTCCTTCAATATAACTGGATAGATCCCATCCACCCCAGGTGCCTTTTTTATGTTTATCCTCAACAATTTCTCCTCCACTTTCCTCTCAGTTATTACAAAATCATCTAGCTCACTGCCAGAGTTTAATTCACTCCTGGCATTCCCTTTCCTGAATAACTCCTCATGTGTGAATGTAGATGCAAAATACTCGTTTAGTTTGTTAGCCACCTGAGCAGGATCCTCAACTATTGAACCATCAATATCCAGTGGACCAATCTGATTCATCCATTTCTTTCTAGAGTTTACATAGATAAAGAACGTTTTTCTGTTTTTCTTTGCGTCCTTTGTCAAGGATTTCTCATAATCTGCCTTTACCTGCCTAATCTCCTTTGTGACTTGTTTACAGAACAGCTTATATCTATCATAGGCTTCCATGTGACCCATTAATTTTTATATATCCCATGCATTTTTCTTCTCTGCCATATGTCTCATTAGTTCATCTGACACCCATTTAGGCCTAAACCTTGAACAATATTTCTTAGTTGGTATGTAAAGCCTGGTAGCCTCCAAGATTAGTTCCTTGAATGCTTCCCATTTTGAGTTTGCTGTTGGTAACATCATCAGTTGGTCCCACTGTATAGAATTTAAATACTATCTCAGACCATCATAGTCGCCTTTACGAAAACAAAAACCCTTCCCTTTACCCCTGATGGTAGTTAACTCTTTGAGTAAATCCCACTTCAGCACACTGTGATCACTGCCACCTAGTGGTTCCTTTATCTGGAGATTCTAAATTCATGAAGAATCACTACTGATAATCAGATCAAGAGTATTACTCCCTCTAGTTGCCTC
Source organism: Mastigoproctus giganteus (assembly GCF_048544385.1). Classification (NCBI taxonomy): domain Eukaryota; kingdom Metazoa; phylum Arthropoda; class Arachnida; order Uropygi; family Thelyphonidae; genus Mastigoproctus; species Mastigoproctus giganteus. Next base: position 140,560,675 of record NC_143577.1, read on the forward strand.
CCGAACATACTGATGTAGAAAAAAATCATCCAATAAATCCACAAAAGCCTTTCTAGTGTGTGAGTGACCAACCACAAATTCCAGTTAATATCTGAGAAATTAAAATCCTACATTATAAGACTCTCTGATTTACTGGCCCACTCTATTTCCCTGTACTGTTTCTTATTATAATCATCAGAGTCATTAGGTCTATAGCACACTCCTACTCTCAATTTTGATCTCCCAATGCTTATGTCACACCAAACTGACTCGGCACTGCACTGTCCAGCGATGTTGACTATCTTCACTTCTTTGGATTTCGTGTGTTTCTTAACTAATAGCATAACCCCCTCCTCCCTTCCTATCCTGTCTATCCTTTCTGTACACATTGTACTCCCCAAATTCCAGTTCTGCATTCTTTATATCTGTGTGACACCACGTCTCTGATATCCCAACAATATCTGCCTTTGATGTTTTGAGCAATACCTCAAATTCATCAATTTTAGGCGCCTCCGTAGCCAGGTGGGCAGGAGCAACAGTGCGTAGCACACCCTTCTTGATCAGACCGGGGTTAGAGCCCGTAACCACCAAATACGGAGGATGTGGAAAGGCCAGGAAATGACCACCGCATATCCCCGGAGCAATATGGCCTTAGTTGCTAATGCTCTAAATAACAATAACAGCCATAACAACCATCATCAATTTTATTTACCAAACTCCTAGAATTGGTGTATACGCAAGTATTACATGCACCTGTTCCTGTTCTTAGCTACCCTAACACAACCCATGTGTTTACTTGTTCTGCAATGACTTCCAGCAGTCTCTGAAATATCCTGCATCTTGTTTTCCATGCTGCTGTTCATTCCAATAGAAGAAGCGCAAGAATCATTTTCACCTCTGCCAGTGGCTACTGTTAATCTGTTAGTCCTTGTATCCCCCCAAGGTGGCAGTTTTCGACCCACCTAACACTGCCTCGATAGCATCAGCAAATATTCTTGCACCCTTTCTATTTATGTGTATCCCATCCCTGTAGATGCAGTCTCTCCTGTTAATAAGTACAGACCAGGCTGAAAAAAATTCTACCCCTTGAGCCGTGCACAATCTTTCCACGGCCGAATTGATCGACAAGGCTCTCATCATATACTCCCTCCTATCGTGTCTGGGCTGAATTGCAGATACTTTCGAATTCAACCCTAATTCACGGCTTTTTTTCAACAGCTTTTCTACCCATACTGCATATGGGTAAAAGTAATCCGAGAGAAACGTACCAACTGTGTGGTACTACACTTAAGGTGGTTGGAAATGAAAAAGACCTGGGAGTAATTGTGCAGTCAAATATGAAGTTTTCTGAGCAATGCAGACAGGCTGCCAGGGAGGGTCTTGTCGTTTTGTCAATGATATATAGGAATTTTGCTAGCAGGGAAAAGGAGGTGATTGTCTCTCTGTATTGAGTACGCAGTACTCAAGGCGCCAGGTGACGCCTTGAGTACTGCGTACAGGTATGGAGGCCTCATTTAAGGAAGGATGTAGATTTATTTGAGCATGTAGAGAGAAGGGTAACAAGATTGGTGAGGGGAATGAAGGGATCCTCTTACCAAGAGAGGCTTAAGTTCTGCAAATTGCAGTGGCTGGAGACTAGACACCTACGAGGTGATCTGATTGAGGCATATAAGGTCTTGAATGGGTTGAGCATGCCGAATTCTGATGTGATTCTTCCACTTATTCAGATTACGAAACCTGAGGGTGCATAAATTGAAATTGAGGATAGACAGATGTAGAATAGATGTGCAGAAATTTGCCTTTAGCCAGTGGGTGGTTAATTGCTGGAAAAAACTTCCATCTGTCATTGTGGAAGTTGATAGGTTAAATAAATTTAAGGAGGAACTGGACAAACATTTAGAGGGAATTGTTTTATAAAAATTTTTTTTTTTTTTTTTTTGGCTGATGCTGCATAATCTCATACGCTTGCTTTCTTGCATCACATGCCACTATTACTACTACTAGCCAAAAATTTAATTAAAAAATAATAAATAAGTGAATAATAAAATAAAGTACACTGTCTGTTTGACTTCCTCCTCATGTTAGCATTATAAAAGACATATGATGTAAGAAAGCCAGCTTATACAGCATCAGCCAAAAAAAAAATAACAATAATAAAATAAAAAATTTCCATTTCATACAATTATTCATTCCAATAGATTTTTTAGTTCTTCCTTGATATTATTAAAGCTATCAACTTCCACAATGACTGATGAAAGTTTCTTTCAGTAATCAACTACCCTCTGGCCCAAGGTAAATTTCTGCACATATATTCTACAACTGTCTTTACTCAATTTATGTTTATGCCCCCTCAGGTTTGTAATCTGAGCAAGAGGAAGAATCCCATCGGCATTGAGCCTGCTTAATCCATTCAAGGCCTTATACACCTCAATCAGATCACCTCTCAGGTACCTGTCTCCAGATGCTGCAATTTACAGAACCCTAAGCCTTTCTTCGTAAGAGAACTCCCTTTGTTCCCTTCTCTGTACTCATTTTAGGGTGCCTCCGTAGCCAGGTGGGAAGGAGCAGCAGTGCGTAGCACACGCTTCTTGATTATACCGGGGTTCGAGCCTGTCACCACCAAATACGGAGGATGCGGAAAGGTCAGGGAATGACCACCGCATATCCCGGAGCAATATGGCCTTAGTTGCTAATGCTCCTAAAAACCAAATAACTAACTAACTAACTCATTTTAGAAGCTCTACATCCTTCCTAAAATGAGGCCTCCAGACCTGTAAGCAGTACTCAAGGTGTGGCCTGACCATTGTGTTAAACAAAGGGATTAAAAAAAAAAAGAAAAGGTAAACTGCAGCCATTATCAACCCACTGCAGGATGAAAGCCTCCTCAACAAGCCACGATGAGAAAAATGGACCAAAATCTGCCACGCTGGTAGAGTGCAGATTGGCAGATCGACCGTAATTAGCAGACAGCGTGTGCTACTGCACTCCCACTCCTGACCACTTGGCTACTGAGGCCGTTATACAAAGGAATAATCACCTCCTTGTCTCTGCCAGCAAAATTCCTGTAATATCATTGATAAGCTCTCATGACTTGCTCTGGCACCCTATGTGCTCTGCTCAGAAAACTTCGTATCTGACTGCTCAATAATCCCCAGGTCTTTTTCATTCTCCACTACTCTGAGTAGTGGAGAATGAAACATTTGGTACATTTCTGTGGAATTACTTCTACCTATATGCAGTACTTTGCATTTGTCAATGTTAAATGACAATTGTCACTTCTCAGCCCATCTGCCCAACTTTTCTAGATCCTGTTATAGCAACATGCAGTCCTTACTGCCATTAAGAACAACCCTGCCAACCTTTGTATCATCGGCAAATTTTGATAATAAGCATGATATACCTTCATCAATATCATTGATAAATATATAAACAGCGAGCCCAACACTGAACCCCGGGGGACTTCACTTATAACATTAGTATACAATGAGCAGTGTCCATTGATGAAGGACTTCTCCTACTCAACTATCCTTTTATCCATTCTAGCAACTTCCCTTAATGCCATTCTGCTCCAATTTTTACAGCAATCTTCCATGTTCAACAGTGTCAAGAGCTTTCCTAGAATCCAAGTGTGTGATATCAAAGTTATTTATTGCACCTATTCCCATGTAACCACGTCATAGTATTCATTCAGATTGGTCAGACAAGACTTCCCTTTAACAAACCTAAGCTGTGTCTGAATTGTTACTGCAGTCTTGTATAGATGATCCTGGAATGCTTTTTTCACCAGTGAATCCAATATTTTCCCTGGAACAGAAGTTAAACTAACAGGTCCTAATTACTCATGTCACCCTTTGATTCCCCTTTGTGAATTGAGGTTACATTTGCACAACTCAAGTCAGTGGGGATCTCACCTGAGTCCAAGGACATCCTCATAATTATGATTTTGGGTTTGCTAACTACTTTGCTGCCACCTGTAATATTACTGGATAGATCCCATCCACCCCAGGTGCCATTCTTATATTGATAAATTTTTATATACAGGGTGATTCAGGAGGAATAGTAAATATTTTGGGTGGTTATAGTATTGATTATTCTGAGTAAAAAAGTTCATATAAACATGTGTCCAATTCTCAATGGATATAGAGATACAGCTGTTTGAAACTGCTCCCTGAATCAGATGTTGCCAAGAAGCAATTACTGTATTTCCCCATGTATAAGACGCACCTTAATTTTTTGGCCCGAAATTTGAAAAAAAATGTATTACATAAAGTTATTGAACTCAAGTTTTATTCATCATAAAATTCATACAACTCATCACTGTCAAAACTCCCATCCATTAACTTGTCCTCATCTGTGTCTGATGACGAATCACTGTTTTCATATATTGCCTCGTTCTCAGTTCCATCTATGGCATTTGAAATGCCACACTTCTTAAATGACTTCACAATGATCTCAATCTTGATATTATCCCAGGATCTTTTCACCCAGGTACAAACTTCTCCCATAGTTGGTTTCTTTACTCTTCCTGCTGGTGTCAGATTGTCCCTAGAAGACTTCATCCATTGGTTCCATTCGTCTCTCCTGGCAGCTTTGAAGGGTTTGTTAATGCTGACATCAAGTGGTTGGAGCTGGGATGTCAAGCCTCCAGGTAGTTTGTTTTTTGCTCTGCAGCAATCTTCTTTGTATTTTATGTTATGTGTGCCCTGAACTGATCAAGCACCCATAGGGCAGGTGTGCGTAAGAGCCCACCTGGTCTCCTGCTCCAAACTTTCTCAAACCAGATCTTCATCCCATCCTGATCCATCCAATCCTTGTCATGAACGTGGGCAATCACTCCTCGAGGAATGTCTTCTTTTGGCATTGTTTTGCATTTGAAAATCAGCATAGGAGGCAGTTTGGTTCGGTCGGCACAACAAGCTAGAACAACTGTATAATGACTCTTTTCCATGTCCACTTGTCTTCACAGTTTCAGTTTTCACCCCCTTCTTATCAACAGTTCTGTTACTTGGGACATCAAATTGAAAGGGGACTTCATCCATATTTGCAATCTGTCCCAACTCAAACTGAAATGTCTTCCGACATTGAATGACAAAACGATGAAATTCAAGGACCTTCTCAAAATTCAAGGGAAATTCAAATTCATTCAAAGGAAATTCAAGGACAAGGCTAGTCTGGTGCGTGTACACATGCTTAGTCCATTCCGTTTCATGAACCTGAAGCACCAATTGGGTCCTCCTTTGAAATCAGTAACATCTTTTTCATCAGCAATTCTTCTTGCCTCATGCTGAACCATCTTTGTGGACACAGGAATTCCAGTTGCCCTTTGCTCCTCAGTCCATATGTTCAATTCCCTCTCTAAATCAGGCCATTTTGCTGACTTGCCTCTAATGGCCTTCTTCTGCCGTGGCGTTTTCAGTAGGGTTTCTTCTTCCTGTAGCCAGTCTCGGATTGTTTTCTCAGTTGGAGGAGGACCAAACTTATGTTCAGCAGCACGATTTCCATTCACTTTTGCAAACTGGATCACTTTTAACTTGAATTCAGCACTGTACGAAAATATTTTTTGAGCCATTTCTGGGTAGAACGTGGCAAAACATAACCTAATATACTGATAACAAGTGCAAAACAATGAGCGCAAAGACAACAAGCGTGAAAAAGCGGGAAATGCAAGTAAAAAAAATCTACAACCACTGTATAAGACGCACCCAGTTTTTAGACCCCAAATTTTTCGAAAAAAGGTGCGTCTTATACATGGGGAAATACAGTATATCATGACAGGTAGAAGTGTTGTTAAAAATGTCGCATGTCTTCAGACATGCTAAATATGCTGATATGGTGTTTGTCTACATTTTTTTTTGTGGTGGAATTGCTACAGCTGCTTGTAGAGAATACCATGGTTTCCTAACTGCAGAATACCGGATTCAGGAGCGTATACTAGTGTTTACACCAAACTGCACGAGACTGGTACAGATCCCAGCACTCATATTTCTTCTGAACATACAAATGAACAGAATGTGGATGAAATAAAACACATTCTTCAGTCAGTAGAATATAGTCCTACTTTTAACACACAAAGAATTTCTACGTGTATCGGTGTTCCACAGACAAGGGTATGGCGAACATTATGTGAGCACGTCTTGTATCCATTTTGCATACAGCACATGCAACACCTTCAACCAGGAGATGACACCAAGCGATTGGAATTTTGTCGGTGGGTAAATGCTAATCAGCGATTAATTCCATTAATAGTGTTTAGTGATGAAGCTACGTTCACCCATGATGGTATCAGCAATACCCATAACTCTCATAGGTGGTCAGGCGAAAATCCACATGCCACTGTAGCAACAAATTTTCAACATCACTTCTCTGTAAACGTGTGGTATGGTATCATCGACAATCATTTGATTGGGCCTGTTGTGTTTCAAAATCATCGTACAGGGCTCATTTACCTAGAATTTCTGCAAAATGAACTGACACTACTATTGGAGGATGTTCCCTTGGCTACAAGGATTGGTGTACTTTCAGCTTGATGGAATTTCAGTACATTATACCCATCTGGTGATACAATACCTAATTTGAACTTTCCCTGAATGATAGATTGGCTGCGGTGGTCCTGTTCAGTGGCTACCAAGGTCTCTAGACCTCATTCTGTTAGATTTTTGTTTGCGGGGATGGATGAAAAGTGCAGTATACAAATTTGCTTGCATTTTGGATACTGTTGCCCTAGTAGTAGTAGTAGTAGTAGTAGTAGTGGCACTTGATGCAAGAAAGCAAGTGTAGGAGCTTATGCAGCATCAGCCAAAAAAAAAAAAAAAAAAAATCACACCATACCCTCCAATTGCCTGTCCAGTTCCTCCTTAAATTTATTTAACCTATCAACTTCCACAACGACAGATGGAAGTTTGTTCCAGCAATTAACCACCCGCTGGCTAAAGGCAAATTTCCGCACATCTATTCTACATCTATCCTTTCTTAATTTGAACTTATGTCCCCGTAGGTTCGTATTCTGAACAAGTGGGAGGATCCCATCAGAATTCAGCGTGCTCAACCCATTCAAGGCCTTATAGACCTCAATCAGATCACCGCGCAGGTGCCTAGTCTCCAGCCACTGCAATTTGCAGAACTTAAGCCTCTCTTGGTAAGAGGATCCCTTCATTCCCCTCACCAATCGTGTTGCTCTTCTCTGTACACGCTCAAGCAAATCTACATCCTTCCTAAAATGAGGCCTCCAGACCTGTACACAGTACTCAAGGCGTGGCCTGACCATTGCCTTATACAGAGGGACAATCACCTCCTTTTCCCTGCTAGCAAAATTCCTATATATCATTGACAAAACCCCATGACCTGCCCTAGCAGCCTGTCTACATTGCTCAGAAAACTTCATATCTGACTGCACAATTACTCCCAGGTCTTTTTCATTTTCTACCACCTTAAGTGTAGTACCACACAGTTGGTACGTTTCTCTGGGGTTACTTCTACCCATATGCAATACTTTGCATTTGTCAAGGTTAAACTTCAGTTGCCACTTCTTAGCCCATCTGCCCAAATTATCTAGATCCTGTTGCAGTAGCACACTGCCATTACTGTCATTAACAACCCTGCCAACCTTCGTGTCATCTGCAAACTTCGACATTAAGCCTGATATACCTTCGTCAATATCATTGATAAATATACAAAACAACAGTGGACCCAACACCGAACCCTGTGGGACTCCACTAATAACATTAGTCCACGAAGAGCAGCACCCATTGATTACCACCCTCTGTCTTCTCCCACTTAACCATCCTTTTATCCATTGTAGCAACTTACCCTTAATACCATTCTGCTCCAATTTGTACAGTAGTCTTCCATGCGCAACAGTGTCAAAAGCTTTCCTGAAATCCAAGTATATGATATCAAAATTATTTTTTGCATCCAGTTCCTTTGTGACCACATCATAATAACCAATCAAATTTGTCAGACAAGACTTTCCCTTAACAAACCCATGCTGTGTCTGAATTATTGCTGCAGTCTTGTCTAGATGATCCTGCAATGCATCTTTAACCAGTGACTCCATTATTTTACCCGGAACAGAAGTTAAACTAACTGGTCTGTAATTATTCGTGTCACCCTTCGAACCTCCTTTGTGAATTGGGGATACATTTTCACATCTCCAGTCCGTGGGAACCTCCCCTGAATCCAAGGATGCTCTCATAATTATGGCTAAGGGTTTGCTTAGTTGCTTTGCCGCCTCCTTTAATATAACTGGATAGATCCCATCCGCCCCAGGTGCCTTTCTTATGTTTAACTTCAACAATTTCTCCTCCACTTTGCTCTCAGTTATTACAAAATCATTAAGCACACTGCTACAATTTGATAACCTTCTTCCATTTTCAAACTGTAATGATTCCTCACGTGTGAATGTAGATGCAAAATACTCATTCAGTTTGTTTGCTATCTGAGCAGGATCATCAACAGTCGAACCATCGATGTCAAGTGGACCAATCATATTCAGCCCCTTCCTTTTAGAGTTTATATAAGTAAAGAAATCCTTGCTGTTTTTCTTAGCATCTTTTGCCAAAGATTTCTCGTAATCCGCCTTTGCCTGCCGAACCTCCTTTGTGACCTGATTACAGACTAGCTTATATCTGCTACAGGCTTCTGCGTCGCCTGATAATTTATATGCATCCCATGCATTTTTCTTCTCTGTCACGAGTCTCATTAGTTCATTTGATAACCATTTAGGCCTAAACCTTGAACAATATTTCTTCATCGGTATGAAAAGTCTAGTAGCTTCCACGATTAATTCCTTGAATGCTTCCCACTTAGAATTTACTGTTTGTAACATCGTCAGTCGATCCCACTGTACAGAATTTAAAAACTGTCTGAGACCACTGTACTCCCCTTTACGGAAGCAAAAACCCTTTCCTTTACCCCTGACGGTAGTTACCTCTTTGAGTAAATCCCACTTCAGCACACTGTGATCACTGCCACCTAGTGGTTCCTTTATCTGCATAAAGGAACCACTTTATGCAGATAAAGGAATGCCAAGAGAACCTCAGAAGAACAAAACATTACATTACCACAGGAGTTGTAAAGTGCATTGAGGTTGGGCAGTGGGATTTTCCAACATTTATTGTGAACTATAAAAAATTTGTAAATTATTTGTCTTGTATCATTCAAAAAGTCACTAAATACAAACAATAAGTCATTTATCATTCTTTAATACCTCTCATAATGGCTTTGTGCACACCAGTTTGAAATGGCTGTATCTCCCCATCCATTGTTTGGAATTGGACACATGTTTACATGAACTTTTTTACTCGGAATAATCGCTACTATAACATTCCAAAATATTTATTATTCTCCTGAATCACCCTGTATTTATATATACAAAGGGTACTAGGAAAGTTTTGCAATACAGCTTTGTTTATTTAATTTTTTCAAAGTAATTTCCTCTACATTCAATACACCTCTCCATCCTCCGAAACCAATCTTTAAACCAGTTCTGCCAAGTTTCACTAGGGAGTAAAGCACACTCGTTGTCCCAAGCCCGTAGAAGGTCCTCATCACTGGAAAACCGCCTCCCTTTTAGCTTCATTTTCACATGCGGGAACAGTGCAAAGTCGCAGGGAGCAAGGTCTGACTGTAGGGAGGGTGCTCGAGAAGTTTCAGTCCTGTCGTGGTCAAATATTCGGTGCAGGCTTTGGCGCGGTGAGCTGGAGCATTTTCGTGATGGAGGTACCAGGTGTCCATTCTTGACTTTGGCCGCAGGTTCTTCATAGATCCAATGACTTTAGGCAGGCATTGTTCAGTATACCACTTAGCTGTGACTGTCTTCTGCGTGTCCAAAACGACACGTTCCACAATTCCACTCGATTTGAAAAATACAGCTATCATTTTCTTCTTTACAGATCGGGATTTTCTGACAATTACGGGTGTGTCGTCATCATCAAAGACCCAAACTTTGTTTTGAGCCTTGGTCGGCAGATCGTAATAGTACAGCCAAGTCTCGTCACCTGTCACGATGTTGTTCACATACCGAGATTGTCCCTTATCAAACTTTTTTAACATCTCCCGGCACCAAGTCACACGTCGTGTCATCTGCTCTTCAGTCAGTTGATGCGGCACCCAGAGAGAACAAAGTTTCTTCACGTGCAAATGATCTTGCAGAATCGAACGAATTGCTGGTGCATTTAGGCCCAAAGTATCCTCTATCTGTTGGTAGGTCACTCGCCTGTTTTCGTCAAGCATTTTCCTCACAGCAGTAACGTTTTCCTCCGTAACTGACGTTCGTGGCCTTCCCGGCCTCTCAGAATCCTCCAGAGTGAAATTTCCCCTTTGGAATTCTCTATACCACCTGAATATCGTTGTACGATGTGGACAATCATCATCTAGTGCAAGAGTCATTTCTTCTAAGCACTGGTCTATGGTTAAACCAAGCACGAAATTATACCGCAAAACTGTCCTTATCTCATTTCGTGACCACGATGCCATCGCAAGCACTTTACACTCTCACTACTAATGAATAACTGAGCCCATCGACTTGGCGCGGCGGCTACTATGCACGTATGAACATGTCTCAACATGAAGCAACAAGCAGCTTCCTGTGATTCATTGTTGCGTCATATTGCAAAACTTTCCTAGTACCCTTTGTACAAAGGGTACTAGGAAAGTACCCTTGCAAAACTTTCCTAGTACCCTTTGTACAAAGGGTACTAGGAAAGTTTTGCAATATGATGCAACAATGAATCACAGGAAGCTGGTTGTTGCTGCATGTTGAGACATGTTCATACGTGCATAGTAGCCGCCGCGCCAAGTCGATGGGCTCAGTTATTCATTAGTAGTGAGAGTGTAAAGTGCTTGCGATGGCATCGTGGTCACGAAATGAGATAAGGACAGTTTTGCGGTATAATTTCGTGCGTGGTTTAACCATAGACCAGTGCTTAGAAGAAATGACTCTTGCACTAGATGATGATTGTCCACATCGTACAACGATATTCAGGTGGTATAGAGAATTCCAAAGGGGAAATTTCACTCTGGAGGATTCTGAGAGGCCGGGAAGGCCACGAACGTCAGTTACGGAGGAAAACGTTACTGCTGTGAGGAAAATGCTTGACGAAAACAGGCGAGTGACCTACCAACAGATAGAGGATACTTTGGGCCTAAATGCACCAGCAATTCGTTCGATTCTGCAAGATCATTTGCACGTGAAGAAACTTTGTTCTCTCTGGGTGCCGCATCAACTGACTGAAGAGCAGATGACACGACGTGTGACTTGGTGCCGGGAGATGTTAAAAAAGTTTGATAAGGGACAATCTCGGTATGTGAACAACATCGTGACAGGTGACGAGACTTGGCTGTACTATTACGATCTGCCTACCAAGGCTCAAAACAAAAAGTTTGGGTCTTTGATGATGACGACACACCGGTAATTGTCAGAAAATCCCGATCTGTAAAGAAGAAAATGATAGCTGTATTTTTCAAATCGAGTGGAATTGTGGAACGTGTCGTTTTGGACACGCAGAAGACAGTCACAGCTAAGTGGTATACTGAACAATGCCTGCCTAAAGTCATTGGATCTATGAAGAACCTGCGGCCAAAGTCAAGAATGGACACCTGGTACCTCCATCACGAAAATGCTCCAGCTCACCGCGCCAAAGCCTGCACCGAATATTTGACCACGACAGGACTGAAACTTCTCGAGCACCCTCCCTACAGGCCAGACCTTGCTCCCTGCGACTTTGCACTGTTCCCGCATGTGAAAATGAAGCTAAAAGGGAGGCGGTTTTCCAGTGATGAGGACCTTCTACGGGCTTGGGACAACGAGTGTGCTTTACTCCCTAGTGAAACTTGGCAGAACTGGTTTAAAGATTGGTTTCGGAGGATGGAGAGGTGTATTGAATGTAGAGGAAATTACTTTGAAAAAATTAAATAAACAAAGCTGTATTGCAAAACTTTCCTAGTACCCTTTGTATAGCGTTATAACTGCATTGGGATATAGGTTTAGGGTTATATTTTGTATTGGAATTTTATTGAACTTGAATAGAAATCATGACTCAGACCAGCAAAGCAAAGCAAAAGGCTCAAACTAGGGGAAGTATTGCAAAACCTTCCTAGTACCCTTTGTATATATATATTTAAGGAAGCCATTTTTCATGATATGAATTAGACTTCATTGGGATCCTCCTTTATAACCAGTTTTTTCCTTCTCTCTCTGAGTGCATGGTTTAACTAGATTGATAAAAGACTGGCTCATTTACGTAAGGACCATGCAGTACTGTTGGGTTCCAGTATAGGAACTGTTATGTTCTCAGGTATTATTATTTCTTATCTTTTATAAATCAGAATATTCAGTTCTCCCTCAGCTCTGTCTGAAGTTTTATTTATTTTTGCTATACTCTGAATTTGCTTATTTGCATATACTTTAATTTTGCTTATTTTATTTATTTTCATCATATATATTTGGATTAAAAGGGATTTGGCAGAAGGCTTATTCCTGATGACTTAAAAGTTATGATGTTCACGTAGTTCATGTAGTACTTGTATATCGAATTTAATTAGTACATGAAATTTATTCTCACATTCACATCAAAATTGCTGTAATGTTTTCTTTTTACTTGTTTTCTAGACCTGATAAAAGGATTCCAATGTAGATCCAAAATTATATCTGTAAATAACAATGTTTAATACAGTAGGATTTCATATTTTCCTGAACACAGAGTACATGACCCTACTCATGCATGACTTATCCCTGATTGATACTTGTGTCTAACTTGTAGTTATAGTTTGGCTTTGTCTTATGATGTCAGTCTGCAGTGTGCGGAAGTGGAAGGACAGGAATAGAAAGCTTGATTTCATAGTGGATGCATAGTTGGCTTTTCATTCATACAAGTAAGGATTTTATACTAGATGATAATATCTGATTTTAGCCTTACCAGAGTCTTCCCTAGAGGTGCACACTTTATGACACAGACTTATCCTGATTATACTTTATTTATCATTTATGTTCATTCAGTTTGCACAAATTCTATGTGCATATACATGCATATATGGTTTACAGGAGTTTGCCCTCAGCACTTTTTAACTGACTGCCAGATCCATCAAGCCCAAGTAATGGCTGAATTCCTACAGTGGAGTTATCGTGGATTCTGAAAAATGCATAGTTTTACCTTAGAACAATAATTTTCTGTCAGCTGACCTAACTCACACATGCTTTGAGACCCTACTCTGTATTTAATGTTCTGGACATAGGGTTTCTGAACGTTATAAAGCCAATAAACAGATTGTTGCATGGAGTTAAATGAAATCATTAATTAAATAATTAATCTAATTTTAATGCTATTCTTATTACTTAGATAAATTTTGATTTTTATATATTCAAATATGAGCTATGTTCAAATTGTCTTTTTTGTTTTTTGTTAGCTGCAATTGGATTACATTCAAGATTTACAATAAAACTCCAAAAAAATCCTGTGCCCCCCACCCCAATAGTTAAAGCTCCTGCAACACCATGAATTCAATATATAGCACCTTTTACAAAATCAGGTGGCAGAACTGAATTAAAATGAGAGAAATGCTTTTATACTTGTAATTAAAAATTTTATAACTTTTTTTTTTTTTTTGAATATTGATATTTGTGTAGACACCATGCAAACTAGCTTTTACACAATATGTGTAAGAGCTAGTTTTCTAATTGAAATTTAATTTGGTTTTAATTAGATCCAAACCACACAGATTATGGGTTCTATACAACTAGGTATTGGATATGCTGTTGGTAGCCTGGCATCAAAACCAGAAAGAGATCTTCTTATGCAGGACTTTGCTATGGTAGAAACAACAGCATTTATCCGGTAAGAATCAGTATAATGCATAATATATATATTGAACTACATAAAATAACTATGCAACTAGGTGACTACATAAAATAACACGTGAAAATAACAGATTAATTAGTTTATTTGATCTCTAGAAACAGTTTCTTACACCCATTTGAAGGTGGTCATTCTTATCTCAACTTAACTCATCACACTTGGCATCAAAATCCCAATGCAAGTTCATTTGCATCATCAGAAAATTAAGTAATTTATCAGTTAAGTTTTAACTCTAAACCATATAATGATTTTTTTTCTCCAAACAAAATGGTTTATTCTTTTACAAGAAACAGTTTCTCATACTGAATTAAATCAACATGATTCATTCAATATGAGAATCATTCAATTTGAGAAACTTTGTTTCTTGTAAAAGAATAAAGAATAAATAAAATAATTATGTGTTGAAAACAAAATCTTTAAATCTTTAGACTTCAGACTATTTTGTTAATTATGCTTTGGGGCACATTATTTTCATAAAATTTTAAAAACTAATTCTTAAATTAAGGATTTCAAACTAATTTTAAATTTTAGTTAAAAGTACCCTTTAATTTAAATTAATTAAAGGTGCCTCTTCAGGATTTCATTCTAGTTTGCACGTGAGATGTATTTCTAAAGTAAACCCCTTGACGTGGGCACCTGTATGTGATGAGGGGACCTTCGAATGATGCTACTGGTTCTGCAGATTAGCATCACTGGGATCCAGTGACCACTGCCTAGGTTCCAGGCTAATATCCCAGGAATCCAGCATGTTTGCTCTGTGCTGCAACCTGTGGAAACTCAGAAAGGGGATCCTGGTAGTTGAAGGGCCCAGCTTCAACACACCACTTTGATCACTGCTTCGACAAGATGGGTGGTGCTGGATGGCTCAGCCAGGATCAATTGGCTATTGGGTTCGCCTGCAAGTGTCAATGCCATGCCCCTACTCTCTAGGTCCGAGGGACAGCATTCAGGGTGGTGGTGGTGGCAGCGTGGGTATTGTGTCTGAGTAGCTTTACCATCCCACTCCTGAGTGCATTTATTGATTGTTGGTTTGTTGGTTAGTGGGCATCACATTTGGGCTCTGTGGTGGGGGGGGGTCGCACGGGCACTGAACCAAGCTAAAAAATCTCATGAATCCTGATACTCTAAACTTTTCTTCTGGGACCCCCAACACTGTCCCTACCAGAAGCTAAAGGCAGTAAGGCAGACACCATCACTTCACCAAAGATACCCAGGACTGAAGCTATATCAGATCCAACACCTAGATATCTGATATTCCATTCCACCAGAGAGAAATCTATAGGGAAAATGTCTACCTTCTTCATTCATAAGTGCTTGGAAGAGTTGGCAAGCTCCCAAAATCTGTAAAACAGCTGCATTGTGGGAATATCCTTATAAGAAACTAAATGTGATTAGTACTCTGAACAGCTCCTCTGAGGTCTTTTTGGGGGAATGCCAATTATGGTAACAACCCATAAGATGCATAATTCTATGCAACTTGACTTTCTCCAGTTCAACTTTCCTAACAGTGAGGTAATTTTCCTTGGTGATTTTAATGTTCACAACTCCAGCTGGCTTCCATTTTCTAGCCACACCGACCCAGCAGGTCGAGAAACTGAGGCTTTTGCAATTACTAATGACCTAGCACAGATTGTTCATTTACCTACAAGAGTACCGGACAATCCTAATCATACAGCCAATACGCTTGATCTTTTTCTCACAAACAACCCTTCTAAGTACATGGTCGAAATGAGAGGTCCTTTAGGCACTTCAGATCACAACTTAGTGATTGTCTCTTCTCCAATGGAACCTTTATCTCATGGCTATTCCCAAACTCGTGTTGTTTGGCATTACAAGAATGCAAAATGGGATGACCTGCGAGACTTCTTTTCTTCTTTTCCTTGGTCGGATTACTGTTTCAAAACTTCTGATGTCAACGTTTGCTCAGATTGTGTCAGTGAAATTATTCTTGCAGGAATGGAATCCTTTATCCCACACTCCACTTTAAAATCTCGTCCTTTATCTAAACCTTGGTTTTCCAATAAATGTGCTAAGGCTGTTCAAGAGAAGAATGTTTCATATCGTAATTGGCTTGTTTCTAATTCTTCAGTCTCATTTTCTGCCTACACCAAGGCTCGCAACAATTGTAAAGCAGTTATTAATCAGTCCAAACTAGAGTTTGAACAGGCTAAGAGTAGAAAACTTGCTTCTTGCCCTAATGGTAGCCGAGCATTCTGTTCTCTTGCCAAAGCTATTGGCCGCAACTTTTGCCCATTTCTGCTCCCACCTCTGTCCAAACCAGATGGTTCTGTTGTCACTTCAGCCAAGGATAAAGCTGACCTGCTAGCATCCCATTTTTCTTCCAGCTCATGTATTAATGATCTTGGTAAAACACTTCCCACCATTCCCAACACGCTCCATTCAATGCCTCCTGTGGTCTTCCGTCCAAAGGATATCAGAAGGATTTTGATGCATCTTGATGCTAAGAAAGCTCTAGGTCCTGATGGTATTTCTCCACTTGTTCTCAAAAGCTGTGCTCCTGAACTTACTCCTATTCTTTGCCGCCTTTTTTTCACTTTCTTATTGCAAAGGTGTTTTTCCTTCTGCTTGGAAATTTGCTCATATCCAGCCAGTTCCTAAAAAGGATGACAAATCCCTCCCATCCAATTATCGTCCGATTGCAATTACTTCTACTCTTTCTAAAGTAATGGAGAAATCAATTAACCGCCAACTCTTAAACTACCTAGAAACCTTCCGTCTGATCAATGATCGCCAGTATGGATTCCCTCAGTATTGATCCACTGGTGATATTCTGGCTTATGTTACCCATTTATGGACTAATTCAATGGAAAAGTTCGGTGAAACGCAAGTAGTTGCTCTTGACATCTCAAAGGCTTTTGATCGTGTTTGGCATAAAGGTCTTCTAAGCAAGCTTCCATCTTATGGTTTGCCAACTGTTTTTAGTAATTGGTTATCCAGTTTTCTCTCTGATCGCTCACTGAGGGTGATGGTAGATGGCTCTCTGTCTTCTAACTTCTCCACTAATGCTGGTGTCACCAAAGGTTCAGTTCTTTCCCCCCACTCTTTTCCTCTTGTATATTAATGACCATCTTCCATTGACTGGCAATCCTATCCATAGTTTTGCCGATGATAGCACGTTGCATTCCGCTTTCCATTTTGAGAAACCTTGTCCTGCTCAATCAACTTCAACTTCTCGAAAATCTGCTACCAATTCCTTAAATGCCGATCTTCAGGTAATTCTCCAGTGGGGGACGAAGACAACTTAGTTGATTTCAACCCTTCTGAAACTTAGTCTTGTCTTATATCTCGCAAAAAGATTCTTCTGCTCATATGCTCATCTTTAGTGACACTCCGATTTCTAGGCAAAATGGTATATCTCTTTTGGGGATTACCCTGACTTCTAATCTCTCTTGGCACAAGCACATTACAAATATTGCTTCCTCTGCATCTAAAAAAACTTGGTTTTCTCTTTCGCTCTCGGCGTTACTTTTCTTCCAAACAGCTGCTCACTCTGTATAAATCCGCCCTGCCATGGAATATTGTTCCCATATCTGGGGTGGTGCCCCCAAAATCTCTCTCAGGCTTCTTGATTCCATTCAGAAGAGGGCAGTTAGGTTAATTAATGATTCATCTCTAACAGAGTCTCTCCACTCGCTTTCTCATAGGCGTACTGTTTCTGCTGCATGCCTCTTCTACAGATATTTCAATGGGCACTGTTCTTCTGAATTGGCTTCTATAATTCCCACTCTCTCTTTCAAAACAGTCTGAACACGTGCCGCCACCAGCCAACATCCATTTACTGTCCAACTTCAAACCCACAGAACCAACTTTTCATCTTCCTCATATATTCATTCAACTGCCGTTTTCTGGAACAACCTTTCTTCATACGTATTTCCTGAAAATTACAATCTACAGAAGTTCAAGTCCAATGCCAACAAATATCTTCTTTCGTCTTCTCAGCCTCCAACCCAAGCATGTTACTAAGTACTATAGGTTCTAATACCTCTCTTGTTTGGGGTTCACATAAAAAAAAAATGATAATAATTCATCCCGAGGTGTGATCTCTGAATGGGATCTATTTGAATTGTCTGAAGAGAAGATCTATTTAGAGCTGAAACCACATGGAGTGACTTCTATACGTAAGGATGGGAATCTAGTGCCAACTAGAAACCTCATCCTTATTTTTAATATGCCAATATCACCTAGTGAGATTAAACTGGTTATCTACACTGCACATTATATCTATATGTTCCAAATCTGTTAAGGTGCTTTAAGTGTCAGAAATATGGACATTCACAAATGGTCTGCCCTGGTGCACTTGCTGTGGTTCTAAGGACCATAAAATTACATCTTGCGAAGCCACAAAATCTGACTGCATTAATTGCCAAGACGGGCACCCTGCATACTCTTGAGCATGTCAGAGGTGGAAGGAAGAAAAAGAAATGCAAAGACTAAAGGCAGAGCTGGATATCTCATATCAGGAGGCTAGAAATGCAGTTAAGTCAGTAAATAGTAATAAGGCAACATATGCTGAAAAGGTTGCCAAGAAATAGTAGTAGTAGTGGCATGTGATGCAAGAAAGCAAGTGAATGAGCTTATGCAGAATCAGCCAAAAAAAATACACAACCATTCCCTCTAAATGTTTGTCCAGTTCCTCCTTAAATTTATTTAACTTATCAACTTCCACAACGACAGATGGAAATTTTTTCCAGCAATCGACCACCCGCTGGCTAAAGACAAATTTCCGCACATCTATTCTACATCTGTCTTTCCTTAATTTGAATTTATGCCCTCTTAGGTTCGTAATCTGAACAAGTGGAAGAATCTCATCAGAATTCAGTGTGCTCAACCCATTCAAGGCCTTTTTCAAAGTGTATACACCTCACCTTTTTCAAGGTGTATACACCTCACCTTTTTCAAGGTGTATTCAAGGTGTATACACCTCAATCAGATCACCGCACAGGTGCCTAGTCTCCAGCCATTGAAATTTGCAGAACTTAAGCCTCTTTTGGTAAGAGGATCCCTTCATTCCCCTCTCACAAATCTTGTTGCTCTTCTCTGTACATGCTCAAGCAAATCTACACCCTTCCTAAAATGAGGCCTCCAGACCTGTACGTAGTACTCAAGGCGTGGCCTGATCATTGCCTTATACAGAGGGACAATCACCACCTTTTCCCTGCTAGCAAAATTCCTATATATCATTGACAAAACCCCATGACCTGCTCTTGCAGCCTGTCTACATTGCTCAGGAAACCTCATATCTGACTGCACAATTACTTCCAGGTCTTTTTCATTTTCTACTGCCATTACTGTCATCAACATCCCTGCCAACCTTTGTATCATCTGCAAACTTCGACACTAAGCCTGATATACCTTCATCAATATCATTGATAAATATACAAAACAACAGTGGACCCAACACTGAACCCTGTGGGACTCCACTAATAACATTAGTCCATGAAGAGCAGCACCCATTGATTACCACCCTCTGTCTTCTCCCACTCAACCATCCTTTTATCCATTGTGGCAGTTTATCCTTAATACCATTTTGCTCCAATTTGTACTGTAGTCTTCCATGCGCAACGATGTCAAAAGTTTTCCTGAAATCCAAGTATATATCAAAATTATTTTTTACATCCAGTTCCTTTGTAACCACATTATAATAACCAATCAGATTTGTCAGACAAGACTTTCTCATAACAAACCCATGCTGTGTCTGAATTATTGCTGCAGTCTTGTCTAGATGATCCTGCAATGCATCTTTAACCAGTGACTCCAATATTTTACCCGGAACAGAAGTTAAACTAACTGGTCTGTAATTACTCGTGTCACCCTTCGATTCCCCCTTTGTGAATTGGGGATACATTTGCACATCTCCAGTCCGTGGGGACCTTCCCTGAGTCCAAGGATGCTCTCATAATTGTGGCTAAGGTTTGCTTATGTTTTATTGAGACTCAAACTGAAATGACTACTACTGAAAGAGTCATTTACGCCTATAGCCTGCTCAGAAAAACCAGCACAGAAAACTCAGTCAGCTGACACTGCATTATTGATACTTCCTTGTGTCCCAGGAGTACAAAAATTGAGTGGTAAGTAATGGAGCAGAAACCCCAACTGTCAACATCAGTACAAGAAAAAAAAATGGATGTTGAAACCAGGAGGTACCTGACGAAATAGTCTTGGAACTCTTTGCAGAGGAAGAAATGGACACAGGACACCGTCCGTACCACCTAGAAAAGATAAATCCAAGACTGAATAAAGTAAGCCCTCAGCACTTTTTAACTGACTGCCAGATCCATCAAGCCCAAGTAATGGCTGAATTCCTACAGTGGAGCCGACCGGGCTAGCCGAGTGGGTAAAGTACCTGCCCGGCAACCCAAAGGTCGCGGGTTCGATTCCCGCTTCGGGCTTGGATCAAAGTACTGCAAAAACCTTGGGAGGTGCAATATGGCCACAGAAGCCGATGCGCCAACAACTACCAAATCAAAAAAAAAAAAAAAAAAAAACCTACAGTGGAGTTATCATGGATTCCAAAAAAATGCAGAAGACATCAATGTACTTCTGCAAAAGCATGAACCAGCATGCTTTTGTTTACAGGAGACTTATCTAAAGGACTTATCTGATGACCCTCGCCATGCGTAATATTACCATTATTTGTAAGGAAAGAATTGCTGATATCCCAGTCACTATCCTCGTGAGCAACCAAACCCCGTTTCAGCCTTTGCAACTTACATCCAGCATAGAGGTTGTTGCAATTCACTGTATAATGGAGTTTTTATTGTTATGTTTGTTGTTGTTGTTGTTTGTTATTTGGTTTTTAGGAGCGTTAGCAACTAAGGCCATATTGCTCTGGGAATATGTGGTGGTCATTCCCTGACCTTTCCGCATCCTCCGTATTTGGTGGTGATGGGCTCGAACCCCGGTCTAATCAAGAAGTGTGTGCTACGCACTGCTGCTCCTTCCCACCTGGCTACAGAGCTGCCCTCCTGAGTTTTTATTAACAATATCTCTATTTATTTGCCAACTGGGACTGACACCCCCAGAAAGACCTTTGTGATCTTGTCATGCAGTTGCCTACCCCATTCTTGTGGGAGGCAATACTATCCCACAGCATGTTATGTCCATTAAAATCCCCAAAGGGATTTTAATGGACATAACATGCTGTGGGGTAGTGTTGGCATCAATGGAAGGGGACGAGTCATAGAGCATATACTCTCTGACAATGTCCTGTCCATTCTAAATCTGTGAACAAACACCATTTTCCACATGCCTACCTGTACATTTTCTGTCACTGATCTTTCTGTCGGCTCCCCTTCTCTTACCTGGGAATTGGAGGGAAAACCCCATATGGAAGTGTCCACTTCCCCACGATAACCTGTTTACATATTGGGAAACAACATCTTCCTTTTAGGTTATTGCAGTGGAAGGTTGATCAGCCATACTGGAATGCCTTTCAAGATCTGACAAATTTTGATATCACTGAAGTCAGTCATGAGCCTATGAATTATGCAGTCACGGACATCACAGAGAGCATGGTCCATGCAGCTGCAATTTCAACTCCGAAAACATCCACTTGATTTCCACCTTTTCCCAAACGCTTGTGGAATTCAGAATGCACAGCAGCATGAAAGGCACAAAATAAAGTTTGGAGGATATTCCGATGATATCCTACTATTGTCAACCTAATAGCCTTTAAATGTGCATGAACCAAAGCATGCTATATTTGCCATCAGAGTTACAAGGAATTGTTGATTCGTTTCATCATCTATTACCCTCATGACTAGCACAAAGGTGGTCTGGGTCAAAATCCGGAAAATGAAAAGAAAATACACAGCACAGGTCTCTCATCTGTCCTGGAATATAATGGATACACTATTGTAGACTCAACTGCAGTAGTTAAAGCGCTTGGGGAAACATTTTTCTGACATCTCAGCAACATCTTCTCCCCAGAGTTTCTGGTCCTTAAACACAAAGCTGAAAAATAGGCTCTCAATTTTACATCAAAAAGTATTCATCTATTTAATAAGCCATTTACCATCTATGAGCTAAAAACAGCTCTGATGCTTACCAAGGCTAGTGCTGTTCGGCTAGATGACATCCATTATGAAATGATTAAACACTTACCCCGAAATCCATGGACCGCTTGCTCTTCCTATACAACAGAATCTTCCTTGAAGAGCAATTTCTGGCCACCTGGCTAGAAATTGCTCTTCAAGGGATGTCACAACTGCGGTTACTTTGCTAAGCGAGGAAGGGATCCGAAATTTCTAAAAAAATTGTCCTATTGCTCTGACTAGCAGTTTGCACAAAATATTAAAGAGGATGGTCAATGCTTATTTTTTATGGTACTTAGAATCAAATGACCATCTCTCCCATCTTCAGTGCAGCTTCTGAAGGAACAGGTCCACTTTGGACCACTAATTAGACATCTATTCAAGATGGTTTCCTGAAAAGAGAGCACCTGGTGTCCATCTTCTTTGACATGGAAAAGCATATGACACAACTTGGAGATTTGGGATTTAAAAAAATCTTTATGGATTCTCGCTCTCTCTCTCTCTCTCTCTCTCTCTCTGTGTGTGTGTGTGTGTGTGTGCGTCCTTTAGCCAAGAAGAAGGAGTACCTCAAGGAGCTTAGTTAAGAAACACATAAAATCTAAGGAAGTGCATCCAGTTCACATGGGTGGACAGTGCAGTGTTGAGTCAGTTTGGTGTGACATACTTTGGGAACATCAAGTTGAGAGTAGGAATGTGTTATAGGCCTAATGACACTGATGACTACAATGAACAACTGTACAGAAAAATAGAGTGGGCCAGTAAATCAGATTATCTTATAATGGAGGATTTTAACTTTCAAGATATAGACTGGAACTTGTGTGTTGGACACTCCCCCATTACAAGGCATTCTGATATATTGGCCCACTGTATTTCTCTTTACACTTACTCATTATATTCATCAAATTCATTAGGTCTATAACACACATCTACTCTAATTTTTCCTTTTCCAGTGCTTATGTCACACCACATTGACGGCACCTCCGTAGCCAGGTGGGCAGGAGCAGCCAGTGTGTAGCACATGCTTCTTGATTAGACCCGGGTTCGAGCCTGTGACCACCAAATACGGAGGATGCGGAAAGGTCAGGTAATGACCACCGCATATCCCCGGAGCAATATGGCCTTAGTTGCTAATGCTCCTAAAAAAAAAAAAAAACAAATAACAACCACACTGACTCAATATTGCATTGTCCACCAATGTCAGTAGGATGCACTTCCTTAGATTTTGTGTTTCTTAACTAACAGCATAACACCTCCTCCCTTCCTGTCCTGTCTATCCTTCTGTATACATATTGTACTACCCATATTCCAGTTCTGCTTTGCTTATATCCCTGTGGCACCACGGATATCCCAAAAATATCCACTTTTGATATCTTGACTAGCACTTCAAATTCATCAAATTTAGTTACTATACTCCTAGCATTGTTGTAGATGCAAGTATATATATATACACAGTGCAACTTCTCTTAACGGACACCTCTCTTTAACGGACATCTCTCTTCAACGGACATTTTCAAATTCCCCAACTCACCTCCATTGGTTTTAACGTGTTTTCAGCTTCTGTCTAGTGGGCATTCTCTGTAACGGACGCTGACAGGCAATCTGCACTGTTTCGTTTAGATTAGCACTTAATTTGATCTCCCCATAACGGACTGCGGTAGAGCTCATGGCCCTTTTTCTAGGAACTTTTCTTCCACGTATTGCCTCAATTGTGTGTTTATTTTCTATTTCCGATTCTCTAAATTTTATCAAGGTTTACGTTGCGGTTCTAAACCCTTTTTCAAGAATTTTAAGGCACGTGTAAAACTTCTGATGAATTCGAATAAGTCTTCAACAACAGTAACAACAGTTTTCTCCTTTTGGTGAAGCATTACTTATTTGAAGTAGTGTAATATCATGGCAACTTGTTGCAGAAATATTCACAATATGAGTTATAACTTCAATGATACTGCCTTTGCAAAAATTTGCTAATTCGGAGCTTAGCTGTGTACTAATATGATGCATTTGCACTAACTTGTACGTAGTCTAATTCTCTTGCAGCCTGTGGCATAAGCCGTTAATGCATTTTAGTCTTAATTGATCTTATACATCACAGGCATCTCTCATATTGTGGAGTTATACTTAGTAACAGTTTTGCCCTCATTACCCACCTACCCACTCACCGAAGAAGGGTCAAATAGCCCTGAAACAGTGCCGTCTGGGTGGTGATATCTGCTGAGAATAAGCAACAACAGTCCTCTCCTTTTGGTGAAGCGTTACTTATTCGAAGTAGTGCAATATCATGCCAACTCGTTGTGAAGGTATTCACAATATGAGATATAACTTAAACGATACCACCTTTGCAAAAATTTGCTAATTCAGAGTTGAGCTGTGTACTAATATGATGCATTTGCACAAACTTGTATATAGTCTAATTCTCTTGTAGCCTGAGGCATAAGCCCTTAATTCAATTTAGTTTCAACAATGAAAATTAATAAGGTTAATAAATTTAATTGATTAATTTACTATACTATCCAGTACTATCCGATCAAACTAGACTATACAATACTATACATATACATATAAGTTGACAGTGGATAAGAAAGTCATATAACGTAACTCGGAGAAAACATTTGATACCGAAATACATATATATACAATACATATATATTTGTATAGCATTATAACTGCATTGGGATATAGGTTTAGGGTTATATTTTGTATTGGAATTTTATTGAACTTGAATAGAAATCATGACTCAGACCAGCAAAGCAAAGCAAAAGGCTCAAACTAGGGGAAGTGCTGTGGCTCAGGGGAGAACAGAACAAAGGGTTGCTCTTACGAAGAAAGGCTTAAATTTTGCAAATTAGTGTCTGGAGACTAGGCACCTGCGAGGTGATCTGATTGAGGTGCATAAAGCCTTGAATGGTTTGAGAATGCTCAATGCTGATGGGATTCTTCCTCTTGCTCATAACAGTCGCCTGAGAGGGCATAAATTCAAATTGAGGAAAGACGGTTGTAGGATAGATGTGCGAAGTTTGCCTTTAGCCAGCAGGTGGTTGATTGCTGGATCAAACTTCCATCTGTCGTTGTAGAAGTTGATAGCTTAAATAGATTCAAGGCAGAACTTGACAAACAATTTGGAGCGAGTGGATGGCTGAAATAAGGGTTTTTTTTTTTTTTTTTGCTGCTGATGCTATACTTGCTTTCTTGCATCATGTGCCTTGCTAATGCAGTGATAGGTATTCTGCTATACAGTTTGATGGCATACCAAAACTATCAAATTCGAGATATATGTTATCAAGTTATGCTATACTATAATGATCACAATGCTAAATTAGTTATATCCTTAGCCAAATACAAAAGATATATGTGCAAAAAGTGATTAAAAACCTTCAAACCTTCAAAGTATTTTTTTTGCTACAATTAAAACCATACAACTACGCTAATGAATACGCTATGATATTCCAGCCAAAACACCAATACGATAGCAGTAAGAGCAGTGAGTTGTAACTTACAAAGTCACTAGTTAAATTTTAAAAAAATGCTAACGAAAACTACTAAGACTATTTAATGAATTTATAGAACAGAAATTAATACGTTAACTGAACCCTTCAAATTAATACGTTTTATTAAACCCTTCAAAATACTTATTTATTGTAATTTAATAAATAAGTATTTTGAAGGGTTTACTGGTTATGCTACAATATTCCTGCCAAAAACATTGCTACGATAGCAGTAGGAGTAGCGAGTTTTAACTTACAAAATCAGGAAAGATTAATAATTTTAAAATAAATTTAAAAAATAAGCTAATGAATGTCAGAAGCCCATTTAATCTATTTGTGAAACACAAATTAATATGCTAATTAATCAAAAATATGATAAAATTTCAATGAAAACTTATTGGTTTTCAGCAGCTACAGAAGTACAAAAGTCTTCACCATGCGACACCTGCCAGCCAACTCAAACAGACACCAAACAATTTTATCCGACAATGACCGTGTGTCAGCAGGTTTTAAATTTTTACAAGCTATTAATATATACACACATATCTGAAATAGATAATTTACTTTTAAACTTATACTCCATTTTAGGATCGTTAGTCTAATGAAAGACCCTTATAATATTACTTGGTTGTCTGTCTGTCTGTCCATCCGTCTGTCAAAGCATTATATCTCTGGAATCACCCAACCTATTGACTTGAAATTTTTCATGGGTTTGTACATCATGTGGCCCAACATAATGCCATATTGATTGTTGTTGACAAAATTTTTTCTGAGAAATGGGGGAATAAAATGTGGGGGGGGAGAGGTGGACAAAAAATGGTTGATAATTTATGGATAAAATGTGGGGAATGGACAAAAAATGTTTGATAAAGGGGGAGATATGAAAAAAAATTGTGTCCCCCCTTTGTTTCCATCGCTAATGGAACTAAAAATTTAAAAATCACATTAGCTATGCCTTATTTGATACTTATCAAGGGAAAACTATTCCAATTTAAATCTATAATTTACTTTGTGTTAAAATTAAAAAAACAATTTTTTATTGCACTTTGATAGCTCGTTTCTTTGTATTAAGTAACTCTCCTTTTGGTGACAAAAAGGTTGTTAAATAGTTAGTTAATAATTCTATAAAGGTCATTTATAAATTTTGCAACAAGGAGTATTTTTTAAGAGTTTTCAAAGCTGGAGTTGTCCCGTTAAGGAGGTACTCAAAGAGCCAATGTTGTGGTGGGGAGGTGCCTGAACGGAGTCTTGCATGGCCCTCACCTCCCAGTCACTTCTCCCCCAAGACTTTAATCGCTTCTCCAGGAAAAAGTCGGAGCCGCTTCTCCCAGCCTTGTCATTCACAACAACCGGAAAGACTCAAATAGACAGATTTTGGTAACCTTTTTAAAGGTTACCAAAATCTGTCTTCATTGGAATTTTAATTTTTTCCTGGCATAGTAATTGTCAAAATCCCAGTCATTTTTGCACCAGTAAAAACCAAATCAAATTAAATCTAAAGTATTATGAATCATTAGTAAAGGCACATGATGCAAGAAAGAAAGCTTATATAGCATCAGCCAAAAAAAAAAACAAATCTTCTAATTTCACCCATCCACTTGCATCAAATGTTTGTCTAGTTCTGCTTTGAATCTATTTAAGCTATCAACTTCTACAATGTGACAGATGGAAGTTTGTTACAGCAATCAACCACAAACTTCCATACATCTATCTTACAACTGACTTTCCTCAATTTGAATTTATGCCCTCTCAGGCAAGAGGGCATAAATTCAAATTGAAGAAAGCTTCTGAGCAAGAGGAAGAATCCCATCAGCATTGAGCATTCTCAAACCATTCAAGGCTTTACATACCTCAATCAGATCACCTCGCAGGTGCCTAGTCTCCAGACACTGTAATTTACAAAACTTAAGCCTTTCTTTGTAAGTGCAACCCTTTGTTCCATTCACTAATCTTGTTTCCCTTCTCTGCACTCACTCCAGCAGTTCTACATCCTTCCTAAAATGAGTCCTCCAGACCTGTATACAGTACTCAAGGTGTGGCCCAACCATTGCCTTATCATCATCATGGGTTCCTTCAGTCTCTACGACTAATTGGTAGCACTGATGACTTTTCCCACATCTCTGTGTTTAGTGCCAGCTTCTTCAAGTCCGGTATGATCTTGTTGTTGTATCCCTTTGCAGTTGCTTTATGAAATTGTCTCTGGGTCTAGTTCCATTAATCTTTCCTTCTATAATCAGGCTTAACATTTCACTGTGTCTTAGGTTATGTCCGAACTACCTTCCTCTTCGCACCTTGATTAGGTTTTTCATTTTTCTTCTAGCTATTCTAAGACTTCTTCATTGGTCTTTTTTTCGGTCCAACTTATTTTATTGAATTCTCTCCAGCGTGGTGCTGGAGAGAATTCAATAAAATAAGTTGTGGTATCTCAAATGTTTCGATTTGAGATGTGGTATCTCAAATGTTTCAATTCTCTGTCCGTCTCGTTTGTTTATTGTCCAGGTTTCAGATGCATATAGGGCTGTGTTCCAAACATAGGATTTTAGAATTCTTTTCCTTATATGCTCATTCAAATACTTTGTTGTCAGAATTTTTTGTTTTTCCTTGAAAGCTTGTTTTGCTTGCCCAATTCTTGCTTTTATTTCATTGGCGCATCTTACATCTTGGCTCAGCATTTGTCCTAAATATTTAAATTTTGCTACTTGTTCAATGTTATTGTTTCCTATTTTGATGTTCATAGCTTTGGGATCCTTTGAGAATGTCATGCACTTCGTTTTATTCATTTTAATTTTCATATCAGAAGCCTCTGCTGTGTGGTTGATCAGCTTTAACATCTCGATCAGGTCACTCCTGGTTGCTACAATTGCTTGATCATCTGCAAATTTTATTGCTTTTATTTGTTCGCCATTTATGGCCACTCCTAAATTGCTGTTTCCAAGGGCGTCTGCCATCATTTCCTCCGCATAGAGGTTAAAAAAAGTAGGCAGCCTTGTCGTACTCCTTTTTCTATTTTTGTTTGGTCTGTTTCCAAGTTATCAATGTATACTATGGCTTTCTGGTCTTTGTACAATTTTTTTATTAAGTTTAGTATGTTTTTGTCCATTCCTATTTTTTCCAGGATTGAGAAGAGTTTTGGCCATTGTATTCTATCGAAGGCTTTCTCGTAATCAATGAAGCAGATGTAAAGATTTTTTCCTAGGTCAATAAATCTCTCTCCCATGAGCGTTAGGGCTGCGATGGCATCTCTTGTGCCCCTATCTTTCCTGAAACCAAATTGGTTGGGTGCTAAATATCTGTTAATTTTGTCACTGATTCTCTGTTTTATTATTTTTAGTAGTATTTTGGATACATGCGGGATAAGGCTGATAGTCCGGTGTTGGCTGCATTCCTTGGTATTGAGCTTTTTGAGGAATGGGATTATGACTGCTGTGCAATGATCTTCAGGCCATGAACCTTTTTTGTACATCTGGTTTGTTAAGGTGAAAATACATTCGTGTAGCTCATCACCACCCTCTTTAATGAGCTCAATGGGCAAGGAGTCAATTCCTGCTGCTTTTCCATTAGGCACTGCTTTTAGTGCCGCTTCAAATTCTTCTTTAGTTATTGGCAGGTCTTCCGTGTTGTCTTCTGAGGCACTCCTTTTGATTTCTATTTCTTGTTGGTGATCTTTTTGGTAGAGTTCGGTGATATATCCTCTCCATCTTGTTTTTATTTCTTCAGGTTCTGTCAAAAGTTGACCTTGTTTGTTGTTTATTGTGCTGGATCTTATTCCCTTCTTCCTTGTGAAGTGTCTAATTTCGTTGAAAGCTAGATCTGATCTGCCTTTTTTATCTACCTCTTGCTCCACCATGTTTCCCTTGCTTGCCTACACTCTCTTTGTAATTCATTCCTTAATTTTTTATATTTTGCAACACCTTCAGTATTGTTGGTTTTTCCATTTCCTTTTTTCCTCTACTTTTGCCCATATTTCTTGTGAGATCCAGGATTTCCTCGCTTCTGTTCCTTTGAAGCCTACAATTCTTGTTGTTGCTCTGGTGATAGTTTCTTTAATAAACTTCCATTTTTCTTCTACTGTTTTGTTTTCATTAATGTTTTTTTGTACCGCTTCACCTATTGTGTCTTTGAATTTTTGCTTTGCTTCTTCTTGTCTTAATAATTCTAAATTCCACTTCTTCCTGTTGCTCCTTTTCTGTAATGTTTTAAATTTTAGTCTGCTCTTTAACATTACAAGATTGTGATCACTATCTGCATCTGCACCTGGGTAAGCTATGGACTTTCTGACTTGATTTTGATATTTTTCTTTTACTAGAATATAATCGATCCAGGATTTCCTCGCTTCTCTTCCTTTGAAGCCTACAATTCCTGTTGTTGCTCTGGTGATGGTTTTTTTAATAAACTTCCATTTTTCTTCTACTGTTTTGTTTTCATTAAGGTTTTTTTGTACCGCTTCGCCTATTGTGTCTTTGAATTTTTGCTTTGCTTCTTCTTGTCTTAATAATTCTAAATTCCACTTTTTCCTGTTGCTCCTTTTCTGTAATGTTTTAAATTTTAGTCTGCTCTTTAACATTACAAGATTGTGATCACTATCTGCATATGCACCTGGGTAAGCTATGGACTTTCTGACTTGATTTCAATATTTTTCTTTTACTAGGATATAATCTAGCTGATATCTATTTGAGTCTCCTGGGCTCTTCCATGTATACCTTCTTCTTTTGGGAACTTGGTACCATGTATTTGTGATGATGAATTTCTCTTGTCTGCAGAAATCTACAAGGCGCTGCCCTCATTCATTTCCGTTTCCCAGTCCGTAATTTCTAGTGATCTTGTCTTCTCTTTCTTCTCCTACCGTCGCATTCCAATCTCCCATGATTACTACATTGAGGTTTGATGGTGTGTCTTTGAGTACTTCCTGCAGTTGTTCGTAGATGTCTTCTACTTCCTGTTCCTAATGGTTTGACGTTGGCATGTAGACTTGAACGATCAGCATCTCTGTTGGTACTGCTGCTATTCTTGCTGTTATTATTCTCGTATCTATGACTTGTATGTCTGTTATTTCTTTTCCGATTTTTCTTTCCATAATTAGTGCTACACCTCCTTGTCCGTTTGTGGTGCCAGAGTGAATTACTCTGAATCCATCACTCCAGAAGGCTCCTTCTTTCCATCTGACCTCGCTTAATCCTAAAATCTTTAGTTGGTAATGTCTCATTTCTTTTTTAATGCATTCCAGCTTTCCTGTCTGGAGCAGAGCTCTGATGTTGCATGTTCCAAGGTTCGTGTAAGAATTTCGTTGGTTGACAGCCTGAGAAGCCTTACATCTCCTAATGCCAGACACGACACCTGGTGCTTGGCTGACCAAGATCTCGTTGGAGTCACCCGCTGAAGAAATGTGTGGAAAATTCATGAGTGCTAAAATACAAGTCTTATACAAGGAGTTAATCACCTCTTTATCCCTGCTAGAAAAATTCCTGTATGTTCCCAACAAGACACCATGAGCTACTCTTTGCAGACCGTCTGCACTGCTCAGAAAACTTCATATCCTCCACCATTAACCCCAAGTCAGTCCTTTTCATTCTCTACCACTGTCAGTGTAGTATCACACAGTTGATATGTTACTCTAGGATTACTGCTTCCCATATGCAGTACTTTACATTTGTCAATGTTAAACTTCAGTCGCCACCTCTCAGCCCATCTGCTCAACTTTTCTAGATCCAGTTGCAGCAGCGTACTGTCATTAGTGTCATTAACAACCCTGCCAAACTTCGTATTATCTGCAAACTTGTACATTAAGCCTAATATACCATCATCAGTATCATTAATAAATACAGAACACAACAATGGACCCAACACTGAACCCTGGTGGATTCCCCTAATAACATTAGTCCAAGGAGCAGTATCTATTGATTACCACTCTCTGTCTTCTCCCACTCAACCATCCCTTTATGCATAGCAGCAATTTGCCTTCAATGCCACACTGCTTCAGTTTGAGCAGCAGTCTTCCATGAGTAACAGTATCAAAAGCCTTTCTAAGATCCTAATATATGATATCAAAATTATTCTTTGCATCCACTTCCTTTGTGACCACATCGTATTATCTAGTGAAATTGGTCAGACAAGACTTCCCCTTAACAAACCCATACTGTGTCCGAGCTATAACTGAAGTCTTGTCTAGATGATCCTGCAGTGCTTCTTTGACAATTGCCTCCATTAATTTCCTTGGAACATAAGTTAAACTAGCAGGTCTGTAATTACCTGTGTCTCCATTTGATCCTCCTTTGTGAAT
Source organism: Mastigoproctus giganteus (assembly GCF_048544385.1). Lineage (NCBI taxonomy): Eukaryota > Metazoa > Arthropoda > Arachnida > Uropygi > Thelyphonidae > Mastigoproctus > Mastigoproctus giganteus. The sequence continues at coordinate 140,592,317 of NC_143577.1, forward strand.
TGGGGTCACATTTGCAAATCTCCATTTCATGGGTACCTCCCCTGAGTCCAAGGAAGCTCTCATAATTATGGGTTTGCTTACTTCCTTTGCTGCCTCCTTTAATATAACTGGATAGATCCCATCAACCCCAGCTGCTTTTTGTTGTGTTTATCCTCAACTATTTCTCCTCCACTTTTCTCTCAGTTATTACAAAATCATCTAGCTTACTGACAGAGTTTAATTCATCTATGGCCTTTCCCTCTCTGAATAACTCTTCATGTGTGAATGTAGATGAAAAATACTCATTTAGTTTGTTAGTTACCTGAGCAGGATCATCAACATTTGAACCATTGATATCCAGTGGACCAATCTGATTCATCGCCTTCCTTCTAGAGTTTACATAAGTAAAGAACCCTTTTCTGTTTTTCTTTGCATTCTTTGCCAAAGATTTCTCACAATCTGCCTTTCGCTGCCTAACCTCCTTTGTGACTTGGTTACAAATACAAATACATGGAGACCTATGATAGATATAAGCTTATATCTATCATAGGTCTCCATGTCACCCATTAATTTTTATGTATCCCATGCATTTTTCTTCACTGCCACATGTCTCATTAGTTCATCTGACATCCATTTAGGCCTAAACCTTGAACAATATTTCCTAGTAGTTCCCAAGATAAATTCTTTGAATGCTTCCCATTTTGAATTTGCTGTTGGTAACTTCATCAGTTATTACCACCGTATAGAATTTAAATACTGTGTCAGACCTCTGTATTCACCTTTATGAAAGCAAAAATTTGAGTGTTGGCATTCGAGGTGAGCGGACGTGCTTCGTCAGGGCTCCTCAGTTAAGTGGATTGGATTACTGTTGATTAGTGCTTTTAAATACTTGATTTATTTAGATATTGTTATAATATTTTGTTATATGTTATCCTGTAACAGTTTGATTTTAATAATATTATAGATATAATTTTTTAAGGTTAATTTTCATTGATATTTAGCTAATTTTATAATGGTAGTTACGAGATCTGCTTTAAACACGTCACAAGGTGTCGTGAGTCTCATGGAAATAGCTGATGGCGATTTACGTGTGAATTATGATTTAATCCATTGCGGAACCTGTGGAATGTTTTCCAAGGTCGACCTGGTGACTAATCATAGCTCACCTGGGGATTCTTTTCTTTGTGATCGATGTAAGGAGTGCACCGATCTTAAATTACAATTTGGTGCACTGATGGAACAATTTGAGTCACTGAAAAAACTGGTGCTTGCCCTCGAGAATAATGCATCTGGGAGCTCGTCAGGGACTCAAGACTCCTGCAATCTACCAAGTGATGCACACCCGATTCGGGCCTCAAAACAGAAAAACCAAGTGCAAACTACTCTGGTTAAAAAGACATTGTTTTGTTAGGAGACTCCATTGTCAGGGAAACGGGGAATATTTTTTGTAATAAGGATAGGTGGAGTAGAACCAGGGTATGTCTGCTGGGAGCAACTATTAATGATGTCACCAACAGAATGTCAGATTTTAAGGGGGGAATAAAGAGAATATTATTATTCACGTGGGGACTAATGGCATTAAACGTACACAATCTGACGATTTGTTGGAAAAATACAGGACAATGCTGAGGAATTGCTGTGAGCTAGGCCACAATGTCTATGTGTCTGCAATTCTGCCCAGACACGATAGGAGGGATTGTATGTTAAAAGCCTTGTGGATTAACTCAAAACTAGAAGGACTCTGCAAAGCTTTAGGGGGAAATTTCTATCAGCATGGCCCACACTTGTAGGTAGAAGGAATTTGTTTTGTTGAGATGGGATACACTTAAACAAAGGTGGTGCAAAAGTTTTTGCCAGTATTATTGAGGTTACCTTAAAGGTTCAGGGAAACTGCATGTTGGGGGGGGGATGTGGGTAATACTGACACGCGTTTATCTGATAATATTGGTCAAAGTAACTCTTGCACATACCTCAAGAGTTGTTATCTGTTACCCCAACTGGACATATTATCTAGATGTTCTGGGGGCAGAAACGTTTCAAGTGAGCAGGTAGCTAATGCCAGGGAAGAGAGCCTAAAAAACTTCAAGGGTTGTGTTAGGGTTGTTAAATATACAAGAACAGTAAGTCTTAATTGTTTATATAGTAATGTTAGAAGTGTCGTCAATAAAATGAGCGAATTTGAACTGCTGGTTAAAACAAGTAACGCGGACATAATAGGGCTTACGGAGACGTGGTGCCACCCAGAAATTGGGGATGATGAGTTTCAGTACGGCTTGTATAATGTATTTAGGAAGGATAGGGTAGATAGAAGGGGTGGTGGGGTAACGCTTCTTATCAGCAGCAGCCTGAGGGCGACGATAGCTTTCCTGGATTCAGACGTTTCACATGCTAGTATAGACTCTGTATGGTGTGAGATAGTTGGAAACAAAGGTATAATGCGAGTAGGAGTAATCTACAGACCAAGTGATTGTGAAGATTATGACGAAAGCCTCTACATGCAAATGGAATGGGCAAGTAAGTGTCAATGTCTTATTATGGGTGATTTCAATTTACCTCTAATTGATTGGAGTAAATGGGAGGGAAATTCGACAAGGGGAACAAAATTTTTAAATCAACTAGATGACTGTTATTTGTATCAACATGTCAGGGAAAGTACTAAAGAAAAGAATATCCTAGACCTCATCATCACCCATGAATCAGATGACATAACAGGGCTGACAGTAGAGGAACCAGTAGCAGGAAGTGATCACGGAGTTCTACGGTGGATGATGATGAGAGAGGTAACAGTAGCAAAAGGCAAAGGAATGGGTTTTAATTTCAGAAAAGGAAATAACGATGCCTTAAGGTACACATGGCCTCTATTAACTGGGTAGATATCGCACAGAGAATGAATACATTTGATGTTGTATGCTTTTAAAACATTAATCACAGATGCCTTGAATGCGTATTTATCATTTAAAAAATACTCCACGAGGAGGGTTCCAAGTTGCCACATTACTTGAACAGAAAAAGGTGGCACGGAAAGGTTACAGAGCAATAAAAAGTACTGAAGCCTATAACAGCTACAAGATGATCTGTAATAGAGCCACAGAAAAGGTTCGACAGGCAAAGGCAGTTTATGAGAAATCACTAGCAAACAGAGCAAAAGGGGGGATAAGGAATTCTTCACATATATAAATGCCAAGAAGAGCAGGACAAACCAGATCAAACCTTTACTTAAGGGAAAGGGGATAGTATTAAATACATCAGCTGCCGTTGCAGATGAACTCAACAGTTATTTTGCATCAATATTTACAAATGAAAAACCTTTTGTGGCAATGGGAAATTGTTGGAGCGAAGTTGAAAAATATGTAATTAATGATATTGAAATTTCGCAAGATTATTTAATGAAAAAACTTTTGAGCCTACAGGCCAGTAAGGCTCCTGGAGTTGATGGAATATACCCTTTTAATCTTAAGGGAGGCGGCAAGTGAGTGCATTGAACCATTGAGGCTAATTATGCAAGCATCACTAGACTCTGGGGAGACTCTCTTGGATTGGAAAAGTGCCACTGTATCTCCCATACATAAGGGCGGCTCTAAGAGTGAAGTGGGAAATTATCGACCTGTCAGTCTGACTTCAGTTGTAGGGAAAATCATGAAGAATACTCAGCATGGTTTTGTGAAGGGAAAATCATGTTTAACAAATCTGGTTCGCTATTTTGAAAGTGTCACTCACGAGCTGGATTTAGGGAATAATTTCGACTTTGTTTATTTAGATTTCAGCAAAGCTTTTGACTCAGTCCCACATGAGCGGTTGCTTTATAAGCTGGAACAGGTTGAAATCACCAGGAAAATTCTTAGATGGATAGCAGGATGGCTTCAGGACAGGAGGCAGAGGGTTGTGATAAATGGCTATTCCTCAGATTGTGTTGACCCCCAGGGGCTCACATCTGGTGAGTATGGGCTTGGCACACCCAGGGTCCTGAGCTGGATATCATCATTCTTCTCTTTCTTGGTGATTCCTTTCTACTCTCTCTCTCTCTCTCTCTCTCTCTCTCTCTCTCTCTCTCTCTCTCTCTCTCTCTCTCTCTCTCTCAGGGTAACTCGGGAATTTTTTTTTTTTTTTTTGGCTGGTGCAGCATAAGCCTCAGGCTTCCTTGCACCCTATGGCTAATAATAATAATAATAATAATAATAATAATAATAATAAAAAGTGGGGTTCCCCAGGGATCAGTATTAGGACCACTGTTGTCTTTAATTTTCATAAACAATATCAATGAAGGGATAGAGGGTGTGATGTCTAAATTTGCAGATGATGTTAAAATTGGTAGAGTAGTTAATGATCACTGTCAAGCTGAGCTTCTTCAGAGAGACCTAGATAGACTTCAGGAATGGTCAGAAAAATGGCAGCTATGCTTTAATCCAACAAAGTGGATTAAACCTGGGTTTAATCCACTTTGTTGCATTACACCTGGGAAACAGTAATCCCAAAATAACTTATTCACTTGGTGGAGTTCAACTAAACCCAGTACTGGAGGAAAGGAACTTGGGTGTTATGATACAGTCAGACATGAAATTCTCTGAGCATTGTAAACAGGTTGCAAGGAAGGCCCATGGTTTTCTATTGATGATCTATCGAACTTTTGAAAGTAGAGATAGGGACATGATAATCCCATTATATAAGGTTTTTGTTAGACCACACTTGGAATACTGTGTTCAAGTATGGAGACCGCACCTAAAGAAAGACATTGAGCTTCTTGAAAGGGTGCAAAGACGGGTAACTCGCCTGGTGATATCGGCAAAAGGGCGTCCTTATGAAAAAAGACTTCGAATATGTGGGGTTGCAGAGTTAGGAAACTAGACACCTTAGAGGAGATTTGATTGAGGTGTTTAAGGCTATGAGAGGTGTGCCTCCGTAGCCAGGTGGGAAGGAGCAGCAGTGCGTAGCACACGCTTCTTGATTAGACCGGGGTTCGAGCCCATCACCACCAAATACGGAGGATGTGGAAAGGTCAGGGAATGACCACCGCATATCCTGGAGCAATATGGCCTTAGTTGCTAATGCTCCAAATAACAAACAAACAACAACAAACAACAACAGCTGTGAGAGGCATCAGTAAAATGGATGAGGATGAAATTTTCAAGATTATAAATGATGCTAGAACTAGGGGACATAAATTAAAGTTATGGGGGGGGGGGAAATGTTTAGATTATACTGCAGGAAGTTTTATTTTAGCCAGCGAGTTTTAAATTACTGGAATAAGTTGCCTACATGGGTGCTAGAGGCTGGTTTGGGGAAATTCAAAGGTCATCTGGATAGTACCTTCGGGTCAGGGAAGTGCATAGGATGATAGGTTTAATTTCCTTTTCTTTCATTTTTTATTATTTATTTATTTATTTATTATTGTTATTTTTTTTATCATTGTTTTATTCGGTTTTTTTTTTTTTTTTCTGGTGCAGCATAAGCCATAGGCTTTCTTGCACCATGTGGCCATTACTAATAGTAATACTAAAAACCCTTCCCTTTACTCCTGATGGCTGTTACCTCTTTGAGTAAATCCCACTAGTGGTTTTTATTTGAAGTACAGTGAATCAGGTCCCAAGACCTCCTGGACAGCCATGCCAGAAAATGTTTGAGCAGTTGAAATCTCGAGAAGGGTCTCCATACACTATGCGCCTCCGTAGCCAGGTGGGAAGGAGCAGCAGTGCGTAGCACACGCTTCTTGATTAGACCGGGGTTCGAGCCCGTCACCACCAAATACGGAGGATGCGGAAAGGTCAAGGGAATGCTACCGCATATTCCTGGAGCAATATGGCCTTAGTTGCTAATGCTCCTAAAAACCAAATAACAAACAAACAAACAATCCATACACTACTAATAGCAGTGAAAGCACGGTGACAACTAGATAGCTGGCAAGTTACTTGTACATGCACACATGCTTTGTGTGTTTAGTTGCTTGAACGTTTTCAGTAATATGATTTCATGCACTATAAAATATGATTTGTATGAAATTTTTGCAGAAATTTGGCGACACTCCACCCACAGAACTTTTCAAAACCCTAAAGGGTCTACATATGTGGTTAAGGAATGCTGACATAGCTCAAGATTTTTGCCTAGGATTCCTCTTTTAATGGTACCATTTTTTTTTTATTTACATTACTTCTAATGACAAATTTGTCATTTATAGTCAATTTTAACACTTTTGACCAGTACAAACTTGCTTCTGTACAAAATTATTATTTCTATGAGTAAGTGACCAGCGCAGTGCAGTACATACATTTTTTTAACTTCAACATTGATTACGTCATCTCATCACCGTTTATCAGATTATATATATACAGTAGAATCCGGATAAGAAGTTTTCCAAGGGACTGGAGGTTTAGAACATTTTACGTGGGAAAACTTCTTAGAAGGGAAATGACCTAAGGGTATGAAATATTAAATATACAAATGAAAATGGAAAGATACACATATATAAGTTCAAGATCATTTTTAAGTACTATTTAGGATTTTAAAAGCATTTTACTTTGCCCATGGGAAACATTTTTTAAACTGAGGATTTATAATCACTTAACATTCTGTTCATTAAACTCATTACCAAGTCGGAAGAATGAGCTCCTTTGGAGTTCCAACATACCTTAAAAAAAAGATCACAATAAGACAGAGCAACAATCCATTTCATTGATATCCAATTATGGATATCAATGAAATAAATTGCAATATGTCACTCCCATTATTTCAAAATGTTTCTACTAAAAAGGATTTAGTGCTGAAAGCCTCAGACTACAGAAAATTCGCTAATTGAACAAGTTAGTGCTAAGCATCATTTTATTTCTTAGTATATCACCGAAGTAGCTGAAATGGAATCATTTTTGTGATCTCTCATATTGTGAATGCCTTCAAAACAAGTTGCCCTCATATTGCATTACCTTGAATAAGCAGTCCTTCGAGAGTGGATTCTTGAATAGGCAACATTTTACCAGTGGATTCTCGGTGGATACCACCACCCCTGGGTGGTGGTATCCACCGAGGGGTGGTGTTATCTGCTGAGATTAAGTAACATTAGTCTTCTCCATTGCAAAGTGTTGATTATTAGAGGTAGTGCAATATCAGGGTAACTCCTTGTGAAGGCATTCACAATATGAGATACATGTACACTCAGAAAGGACAGAATTCATGGGATACTGATTCCTGGGCAACATGAAGCTGTCACCCCTCTCGCTAGTGGACAAACCCACCACTTGGCAGGTATCGGTACACTTCATTCACATAGATTGTAATTCAATGGGAATATGGATAAACGTCGTGAATTAACAGACTTTGAAAGAGGGATGATAGTGGGTACCAGACACATGGGTCACTCTATCAAGGAGGTGGTACAGAAATTCCACTATCCCCCATTCGACAGTATCAAGAATATGCCATTTCCAGAATAACATCTCATTGTGGACAGAGAAAGGTGGTGGATGAACTTGGCCGTTGATGTCTGTCTCACATTGTTTGAGCCAACTGGAGAGTGACAATGGCACAAATCACAGCCAGTTTCAATGAGGGAGGTGCCAGAAACGTCTCCACCATAACCTATTGCAGCTAATGATCGCCATCAGGCAATCATTAGCAGCAGTAGATTATGGGAGCCGCCGACCCACCAGAGTCTCATTGTTAATACCACAACACAACACTCTATACCTCAACTGGGTGAAAGAGCATCGGCACTGGACCTTGGATGATTTGAAACGGGTCTCCTGGTCCAATGAGTCCTGTTTCTAGTTATTTCGAGAGGACTGGACGGTGCCTATCTGGTGGAAACCGCACAAAGCTATGCACCAATCATGTCAACAAGGAACTGTTCGGGCAGGTGGATGGTCGGTAATGACACATGTTGGGACCTCTAGTACGTCTAGATGCATCTCTGAACTGTTCATGTTATGTGTCCATGCTTTCAGACCATCTGCATCCCTTCATGGTCATAGTGCATCCACAGGGCAATGGACTCTTCCAGCAGGACAATGCGCCTTCCCACAGAGCTGTGGTGACTAGAACATGGTTCAGAGAGCATCCTGCAGGTTTTACCACCATGGAATGGCCACCCCATTCACTGGACATTCAACTCTATGGAACATCTTTGGGATGCTGTGGAAAGATCAATTTGAGCTTTGGATCCTTCACCCTTGAATGCGACGGAATTATGGATAATGGTGCAGCAAGCATGGGTGGAAATACATGTGGAATGCCTTCATGAATTAGTGGATTCAATGCCTATCTGGGCAAAAGGGGGGGGCCTAACTGTTACTAAGTAGGTATTCCATGATTTCTGTCCACTCAGTGTATATCAAAAATGATGCCATTTCATCTACTTCGGTGATTTACTACAAACTAAAATTATGCTATGCAATAACTTGTTTAATTGCCAAAATGTTCATATTGTTTAATATTTTTCAATATTAAAAATAAAGAATTTGTATTTTTAAAAAAACATATTAAGTGGGAAAACGTCATTATAATAATACACTGTGTATTCCTTATCACAAGCTTTTTATGCTGGAAAACATTTTTACCTGGGAAACTTCTTATGCGAGAAAATAATACATTACAACATATAGATTTGAAATTGGGACTTAAGAAACCAAACCTAGTATAGGGGAAAACTTCTTGTGCGGGAAATTCTTCTCCGGGTTCTGCTGTATTTTTTATTTTTTCCATTTCAGGAATTATTCAGGCATTACCTTTATTGTTTCCATATATTGGAAAGAAGTAGTGATGGTAACCCTCGTATAACACAGTTATTTGGTTCCTACAAAATCTTGTGTAATACGAAACCGTTTTATACGGGTCTAAGAAGGGGGGTTACGTTCTGAAAGCTAACAAAAATACACCATGTTTTTTTTTATAACTATCGGAAAGTAAATTTTTATAATAGTAATAACTTAATATTTTAACTTTATTTTTTTATAGTAGGAACTTAAATAGTAATAACTGAACAAACATCTTTCCTTACAAACTGTGAAACATATGTCAGATAATGTACTTTCATTTAATTTTCTTCCTCTTCATCGCTGCTAAACACAGCCAAACAAGATTGTTTTCTCTGTTGCTGAATATCTTCACCTTCTGAATTTTCTTTCTTCTAGAAAGCATCTAGATTTCACGTACCTTCTGGTCTCTTCAAAAAATCAGTAATCTCGGTTTGTTTGCTTTTTCTTAATAGATCTTTGTAAATTTCATGGTATGGAGCTAAACATTTTTGAAGCTCCCTTTTGAACTTTGTGCTCCTTTCAGTCGAAGGATCTGCATTCAAAAAATATGATTCTAATTTCTCCGCTAACTTTATGCCTTCTCATATGCTTTTTAGTGTAAAATTTGGAACTTCAGAATTTTCTTCTGTGCTATCATCCTCTGAATTGAATTGGTTTACCTCCGATGTCATTTCCATCAAATCCGCTTTGCCAGCCTCTTTTTCTACCGTGAAAGTCTTCAGTAGTCATACCATCAAAACCTTCCCCTCCTACTGACTTAGCAAGTTCTACTATCACAGCAATTCTATTTTCCGCCAGTTCAACCATATTTCCCTAATGAACTGACTCTTGCCATGCATTTAATGTTGACGGTTTTACTTCTTTGAGCGATAAAGCTATGATTCCGATACAGTCCACAATTGAAAAATGTTTCAGTACCTCCATCACTTCAATAGATTCGGAATCAATTTTTTCCAAAATCCATTGTAACGATTTTCTGATCTAATGAGCTTTAAAGGTATATTATAATGCCTTGATCCAATGGTTGAATTAAAGAAGTTGTATTAGATGGTACGAACAACGTTTGGATGACTTAAACCTTTTGGATGGCCTGGCGTGTTATCCAATAGTAATAAAACTTTGAAATCTAGATTTTTCAGCTTTAAATACTTTTCCACATTTGGCACAAAACAATTTGGAAACCATTCTTTAAACAAATCGATGGTTACTCAAGATTTTTTATACTGGTAATGCATTTTTATTTACACCTTTCATTACACAAGGATTAGATCTATAAACCATCATAGGTTTTATTGTAATCTCCTAATGTTACTGCACAAATGTAATGTTACTGCACATAAGTAACGTTACACGATCTTTTGATGTCTTAAAACCTGGTACAGTTTTCTCTTTTTTTGAAATAAACGTTCTGTTGGGGAATTTTTTCCCACCAAAGGCCTGTCTCATCGGCATAGAAAACTTGTTGTGGTGTGTATCTGTGTTTTTCAATAATTTTTTGAAATTCCTCTGCATACTTCTTGGCAGTTTCATTATCAGCCGATGCACTTTCCCCTTGAATTCTTATGTTACATAACGAGAAGCAGTTTTTAAATCACTCAAACCAACCTTTACTGGCAACAAACTGTGGGTTAACAAAAGATTCTCCATTTTCTTTTAAATGGTTATAAGTTTTTAGTGCCTTTTGTTTAATTACATTTCCATCTAATGGGATCTCTGTTTTTTACTGCTATCGTCAATTCAAATGCTGAGTGCTTTTTCCATTTTCTCAATTATTGGTGTTTGGGGACAAGCTATCATATTTGCGGAAATGAAAGATCCTGTATCAACAGCAGTTCTGATTTTCTCTTCATTTTTCTTTATGGTCTGGATTGTTGCTTCATTTAAATTGCAACGTATGATACCTTCCCCCTTTTTTAAGACAATCCAAAATTTGTATCTTTGATTCTAAAGAAATAAAGTTTCTTTTGAGCGGTGCTTTTTTTGATTTCCATTGGACATAATTTAGGGCTAGAATTTAATTCACAACAAAGAACAAAGTTTAGTAATACATACTCAGAAAAATGAATAAACGATCAAATAAACATCAAAATAACCTTACAAAAACCTTAAAAGTCACAAACTGCACTCTTCAAAGTCACAAACTGCACTCTTCAAAGTCACAAACTGCACTCTTCAAAGTCACAATTTTTTATGCTCTCAAACAAGCACAGATCCTGACCTAGGGATCTCCTAAATAATACAGTGGACCCTCACTTTATGATTGGTTCACTGTAATCAAATCACTTTATGATGGACTATTCATAATAAAATACTGTTTTAAACGGTGTTTCTAATAAGTGAAAATAGGAGAAATATTATCCAGGCTATAAAAGTAAAGATATAAAGCACAAATTTAACTTTATTCCTTACCAATTAACAAAGTTAAAAGATACATGAAAATCGGAAGAATATTTTCCAGTTACCAAAATAAAAATAAATTTACGCTTACGTACATAGCTTAATTAATATGTTCTGTAATATGTATATACTAATTGATATTTCTGTTCACTGACTTTTTTTTTTTTTTTGGTTGTAAAATTTAAAACACTAAAAACGATAAGCAGTTAATAACAAAGAACAGGGCACACACAAGTTTCAAGTATGAGTAATGAGTTTCTGAAAATTATTTATGATTTTATATGATTGAATATTTGATGGAAGGGGAAATGCATTTCACCATAACAATGCGAAAACCCACAGAATTCCAGCTGTCGGTACTATAGCAAATGCAAGAAGATCGAGTTTACCACGTTTTTTATAATTGATTACACTAACAGAAAAGACTAATAAAATGGAAAGTGCAAATTGTTTTTATTGTTTTATGGTAGTGACTCCAGAAATGTGCTTTGGAAAAATATCACGAAGGCAATAACGACTAGCGAGTCAACAGTGAGGATTCACAAAATGGAATGGAAACGTTGAAATATTACATCCAACATAACAGAAGGGTTTTCCCACCACAAAAACGAAAAAATACCATGTTATGCGAGATTTCCCGCAATTCTTAAACTGTGTTAGAGCAAAACTTTGTTCTGTAAGTACCGTGTTGTGCGAGGATTGTCGCAATTCTCAAACCGTGTTGTAGAAGTACCATGTTATATGGGGGTTACCTGTATTTTAAAGGATGCAAGAAAGCAAACTTATTCTGCATCAGCTAGGAAAAAACAATTTTTTAAAAAAAATAAACAATGAAATTTTCCTTAATCATGGACTTATGTCTTCAACAATAATATTGCAGAAATATTCAGATGCTCAATGAAAAAGTTGTTGATATATGAAGAAAAACATCTGATGACAGATGTTTTTCTTTATTAAATTTATTAAAATAGCATGGATGACTAGAGAAGGAATGGATCATTGCATTTGGCAGTGATATGGCAGAGAAGAAAGCCATCTTGATAATGAATAATTGCTTTTCACAGCACTTAATTTTTTTGAAGGCAAACTATTTTTTATTTTTTTTTTGCTTAGTAACCCAACTTCCAATCTTTGGACACTGAATTAGGGTATCAGTTTTCAGTTTAATGCAATTATTACCATCTTACTGATCAGTTTCATTTGATTATACAGACTAGTAATGACCATATGACTGCCAAAAATTTGACTATTCAAGTGATGTCTAGGGATTATAGTCAGTTAAATCTGTGACTAGGACTGGAAATGGGCTGATACATGGATATATGCCATATACGAGGGTAATTCAAAAAATAAATTACACTTGACCATTGTAGCTCAAGAGACATTTATTGAGGTATCTAACATTATGCAATAGAAAGCATATACCTTGCCCTACTTTTCTGCATGGTCATTGAGTTGGTGTAAACACTTCTCAGAACATGTGACTAAACGTTCAGTTCCCTGATGATCGAAATCCACTCCTCGCAGCCACCATCGAACTGCTATTTGCACCTGCTTATCATTTGCAAATCATTTTTTCTCCTCCCTAGATGTTCTCTCAGCTTGCTGAGAGAACATCTAGGGAGGAGAAGATGTGATAGTCACAAGGCAGAAGATCGGGACTGTACGGGCAGAAGATCGGGAATGCCACACACCACAAAATGCATGCATTATGTGGTGTGTGGCATTGCCCTGAATGAGAATAACACCTTTGCTTAACTTTCCAGGCCTCTTGTTTATCATGGCTGTTCGCAAGACTGTAATGTTTGGCAATATGAGGCACCATTGATCGTTGGTGCAATTCCTTCACAGTCGAAAAACACAGTGGTCATGACCTTTCCTGCTGATGGTGCAACTTTGAATTTCTTCCGCACAGACGATGTTGTGTATCTCCATTTCATAGATTCTCTCTCTCTCTCTCTCTCTCTCTCTCTCTCTCTCTCTCTCTCTCTTTGCCGAAAGGGCTAGACGGGTGGGTAAAGTGCCTGCCTAGCAACGCAAAGGTCACGGGTTTGAATCCCGCCTTGGGCTTGGATAGAGTAGTGCAAAAAAAATCTTGGGAGGTGCATTATGGCCACAGAAGCCAATGCGCCAACAAAAAAAAAAAATAAATAAAATAAAAAATAGACGCTCTCTTCATTTCTGCGGTGAAATGGTGCACCCATGTTTCATCACCAGTGATGATGCAGCGTAAGAAGTCATGGTCTTCCACAGAATAGTGTTGAAGGAAGGCTAGAGAAGACAAAAAACCTTTGTGTTTGTCTGTTGGTGAACGAGGAACCCATCGTGCACACAATTTGCGATAGTCAAGATGTTCACGGATGATGGAATGAACACTGCCTATCGAAATATCCAACTCCTTTGCCATTTCTGTGACTGTCAGTCTTTGATTATTGTGAATTATTTCATCAACCTGCATCACATTGTCTGCTGCGGTCGACTTCGATGGCCTTCCTTTCGATCAGCATCCATCAGTTCTGTGCGACCACTTTCAAACTGCTGGCACCACTTCACTATGGCTGGATGCGACATAGCATTTTTCCCATACACCACTGTTATTTCATGATGAATTTCAGAACAATTCAGATGCTTTGCCCACAAAAATCTTACTGTTCCGCATACCTCGAACTTGGAGTAATATTTTAGCTGATGTCTGTTATGAATGCTTTCTCCTACACAACTGTTACTGCTACGTCAATGAAACATGCCTACCAGGGGGGGCGCACAATATGAACTCCATTCCATGCATGCACCACATGTGCATGCATGTGCATGCACACACACACACACACAAACCTAACTATCTGTAGTATGTACTAATACATTACTAAACATATATATTAGGACTTCTGTGGCTCTGTGAAAAACATGTATGTTACTCCAGGACCACAAAATGCTGCTACCACAAAAAGTGCACAAACCATTGTTGACTATTGTTTTGATAAATTTACTGCAATAAAGCATTTTCAGTGATGTTGTAAACCCTTCTGGTCTTGACCATTTCCAGAGAATAAGTGGAAGTTTACTTTTTATTGTTTTAAACAAGAACTCTAGTGGCAGCCGATTCCCTGATAGTTATTGACGGGAAACAAGTAATAATAGGTATACAGCAGTACTATTAATGATTCACAAATAAAGTGAACCTTTATATTTTTTTATGGGAGGTGGAGGAGATTATTATTATGGTAAAATAGCTAATGATTTTTCCTTCATTTTTGGTCTCATCTTTTCTAAAACTACAGAGACAGCTTCATTATTGTTAGAACAAAGCCAAGTGAAACCTGGAATCACTCTGGAAGCTGATGACTTCCACTTGTTTGGGTTAAAAGTAGAATAGTTCCTGAGGGGATATTGTAAAGCTCAGTTATCGTTGGTTGGCTATAGTCCAGATATGTGTGCTGTTTTTTAGCTGTGGGAATGTAATCAGAAATTATTTCATATAACACTTGTGAAAATGAGAATTTTGAAACTCATTACAAAGGAGTTTTAAAACAATCTTGAAAAACAGGCACTAAGTAGGAAGATGACGAAGTAAATGGAAATGGAATCATCCAGGCAGATTAATTATGATTGAATGCAACCGTCCTTCCACTTTTGCAGATAATTTTGTATCTAAAATGTGAAGACAGTCCCTGGAAAAGGAGACATGCTAAAACATTGGTTTCTCAAAATGTTTTTGCAAAAGAGGGAAATGTATCTGTTGGTATATAAAATATATATATATAGACAGGTGTATTTTATCAGTGTATTGGTAAATTACATTGTAATTACATTGTAATTACACTTGACCTGTCAAGTGTAATTACAATGGAAAAAATTGCGAATGCCAGTAAGATAAAAGCAGATTACCTGAAATTAAATGAAATTAAGATTAACATAAAAATAATAATGATAACAAAAATGCTGCCGAATGCAGTGGGTCCTAGGACTTTAACTACTTCTTCATAGGGTTGGTAGCCAAAACAGTAGGAGCCACCGTAATAAGCAGGGTCTCTGTTTCTGCTATGATGTATATGTTTCGTACATATACATCACAACATACCTAGGGTACTGCGTACAGGTCTGAAGACTTCATTTTAGGAAGAATGTAGAGTTGCTTGAGTGTGTACAGAGAAGGGAAACAAGATTGGTGGGGGGGAGGAATGAAAGGGTCCTCTTCTTACCAAAAAATGCTTAAGTTCTGCAAATTGCAGCGGCTGGGGACTACGCACCTGTGAGATGATCTGATTGACATGTATAAGCTCAGATTACGAACTTAAGGGTGCATAAATTCAAACTGAGGAAAGACAGCTGTAGAATAGATGTGTGGAAATTTGCCTTTAGCCAGTGGTTGGTTGATTGCTGGAACACACTTCCATCTGTCGTTGTAGAAGTTGATAGCTTAAATAAATTCAAGGACGAACTTTTAGAGGGAATAGATGTGTGAAATTTTTTTTTTTTTTTTTTTGGCTGATGCTATATAAGCTCATATGCTTGCATCACATGCTTGCATCAATATTACTATATTCTGTATGTTTAGGGTCAAATGGCACCAGGGGATCCCCCCGTCCCTGGGCCTCCGTAGCCAGGTGGGAAGGAGCAACAGTGCGTAACACACGCTTCTTGATTAGACCGGGGTTCGAGCCCGTCACCACCAAATACGGAGGATGCGGAAAGGTCAAGGAATGACCACCGCATATTCCCGGAGCAATATGGCCTTAGTTGCTAATGCTCCTAAAAACCAAATAACAAACATAACAATCCCCCATCTCCACATAAATACCATATGTATAAGTATTAATATTAGTTTATACAGCATCAGCCAAAAAAAAAAACCTTTCCCATCTGGTTACTCCAAATGTTTCTCTAGTTTAATCTAGACAAACATTTGGAGAAACAAACATTCATACTCATGTATGAATTGGGCATACATTTGCACATATCCCATCCATGGGACCTCTGGTGGCTCTAAGGATGCTCCCATAATTATGGTTAAGGGTTTGCTTACTTCTGCCTCCTTCAATATAACTAGATAGATTCCTTCTGCCCCAGGTACCTTTTTTATGTTTAACTTCAAAAATTTCTCCTCCACTTTGCTCTTAGTCATTACAAAATCACTTAGCTCCCTGTTAGAGTTTGATATACTTCTGGCATTCTGCTCCTTGAATAACTCCTCGTGTGTGAATGTAGATGCAAAATACTCATTTAGTTTATCAGCTACTTGAGGAGGATCTTCAATAATCGAACCAAAGTGGACCAATCTGATTCATCCCCTTCCTTCTCGAGTTTCATAAGAAAAGGACTCTTTGCTGTTTTTCTTTGCATCCTTTGCCAAGGATTTCTCTTAATTTGCCTTCGCTTGCCTAACCTCCTTTATGACTTGATTACAGACTACCTAATATCTGCTGTAGGCAGATATTAGGTAGTCTGTAGTCTATATTCTGTGTTGCCTGATAATTTATATGCATTCCATGCACTTCTCTTCTCTGTCCCAAGCTTCATTAATTGATGTGACATCCATTTAGGCTTGAACCTTAAACACTATTTCTTAGTTGGTATGAAAAGTGAAGTAGCTCCATGATCAAGTCCCTGAAGGCTTCCCATTTAGAATTCACCATTGGTAACATCATCAGTTGATCCCACTGTATAGAATTTAAGAAATCTCTGAGACCAAGGCGCCTCCGTAGCCAGGTGGGAAGGAGCTGCAGTGCGTAGCACACACTTCTTGATTAGACTGGGGTTCGAGCCCGTCACCACCAAATACGGAGGATGCGGAAAGGTCACGGAATGACCACCGCATATCCCGGAGCAATATGGCCTTGGTTGCTAATGCTCCTAAAAAACCAAATAACAAACAACAAACTCTGAGACCACTGTAGCCACTTTTATGAAAACAGAAACCCCTCCCTTAACCCCTGATGGTAGTTACATCTTTAAATAAATCCCACATTAGTACACCGTGAACACTGTCACCTAGTGGAACCTTATCTGAAAATTCTTAATGCACGAATAATCACTGCTGATTCCCCTGCACACTCAGCACTTCCCATTCAAGTATTTATTGTGAAGCATTCCATCACTGTGATCACTCACTGGATTACAAGTACTCCCTGTGATTCTATTTTTTTTTCTAAGCTTAACAAGCCCCCAACAGGCCACATAAATTTGCAGTGACTGAGGAAATTATTCTGAACACTGAAACACACTAATATCATTTCAAAAGGAAGCCTATCAAGAATGCTTCCAGAAGTTGTAGAAGAATTGGAATTAATAAGTTTATACAGTGTCAAGGCAACTGCTTCAAAGGAAATAAACTGAATAGCTGTTAAGCTTCTGCATTTATGAAATATTAATTCATCCCCTGAACTTTTTTATTACACCTTGTACTATGATGAAGTTCAGGCAGTTCCCACTTTATAGGTTCCCGGGTTTACGAGTTTTTTTTTTTTTTCAAGTATCAAATATCAACAAAATCGAAAATATGAACATTAATTGCAAAAAAATGAATGTTAAACATTCATAAATACCACATTTCTGACCACGCTTGTAGCTATACGATACAGTGTATCCCTGCTTTACGATATTAATCCATTCCATTCCACCCTGGCATGCACAAACACCAGCATGTGACTTCTCACTCAAGATTGCGACGAAGTCTAATACTCTATCTTCTGTCTACCTTCAGCTTTATTCACAACACCGTAAGAACATTCTGACTTCTTGCCAGTTTATACAGATGGCTCGAAGTCAGAATCATATGTGGGATCTGCTGCTGTTTTTCCAAATAATACCATATCAGAGCAAATACCCCTTGATTGCAGCATTTACACTGCAGAGCTGCATGCTGTAGAATTAGCTCTAGATCACATAAGAAAACACCGATACCAACGGTGTATTATACAAAGGGTACTAGGAAAGTTTTGCAATATGACGCAACAATGAATCACAGGAAGCTGCTTGTTGCTGCATGTTGAGACATGTTCATACGTGCATAGTAGCCGCCGCACCAAGTCGATGGGCTCAGTTATTCATTAGTAGTGAGAGTGTAAAGTGCTTGCGATGGCATCGTGGTCACGAAATGAGATAAGGACAGTTTTGCGGTATAATTTCGTGCGTGGTTTAACCATAGACCAGTGCTTAGAAGAAATGCCTCTTGCAGTAGATGATGATTGTCCACATCGTACAACGATATTCAGGTGGTATAGAGAATTCCAAAAGGGAAATTTCACTCTGGAGGATTCTGAGAGGCCGGGAAGGCCACGAATGTCAGTTACGGAGGAAAACGTTACTGCTGCGAGGAAAATGCTTGACGAAAACAGGCGAGTGACCTACCAACAGATAGAGGATACTTTGGGCCTAAATGCACCAGCAATTCGTTCGATTCTGCAAGATCATTTGCACGTGAAGAAACTTTGTTCTCTCTGGGTGCCGCATCAACTGACTGAAGAGCAGATGACACGACGTGTGACTTGGTGCCGGGAGATATTAAAAAAGTTTGATAAGGGACAATCTCGGTATGTGAACAACATCGTGACAGGTGACGAGACTTGGCTGTACTATTACGATCTGCCGACCAAGGCTCAAAACAAAGTTTGGGTCTTTGATGATGACGACACACCCGTAATTGTCAGAAAATCCCGATCTGTAAAGAAGAAAATGATAGCTGTATTTTTCAAATCGAGTGGAATTGTGGAACGTGTCGTTTTGTACACGCAGAAGACAGTCACAGCTAAGTGGTATACTGAACAATGCCTGCCTAAAGTCATTGGATCTATGAAGAACCTGTGGCCAAAGTCAAGAATGGACACCTGGTACCTCCATCACGATAATGCTGCAGCTCACCGCGCCAAAGCCTGCACCGAATATTTGACCACAACAGGACTGAAACTTCTCGAGCACCCTCCCTACAGGCCAGACCTTGCTCCCTGCGACTTTGCACTGTTCCCGCATGTGAAAATGAAGCTAAAAGGGAGGCGGTTTTCCAGTGATGAGGACCTTCTGCGGGCTTGGGACAACGAGTGTGCTTTACTCCCTAGTGAAACTTGGCAGAACTGGTTTAAAGATTGGTTTCGGAGGATGGAGAGGTGCATTGAATGTAGAGGAAATTACTTTGAAAAAATTAAATAAACAAAGCTGTATTGCAAAACTTTCCTAGTACCCTTTGTATATGCCGCTTCAGTGAGTGCACTAATCATCCAATCCTGTCCCAAATTCAGCAGATAATATACAGCCTCTATGCAAATGGATTCGATATCCGCTTCTGCTGAATCCCCAGTCACATCGGGATTAGAGGAAATGATTTGGCTGACATTGCAGCCAAATCGGCAGCTCTGACGGATAATCTTGACCTGTTAGTCCCCTATACAGACTACAGGCAAGTGATCTGTAATAACTTACAATCTCAGTGGCAAGATTCGTGGCATCACCTGATTACTACAAACAAACTATGTCGAATTAAGCCTGTGATCCATCCTTGGCGGTCCAGCTTACGCAGGGATCGCAAATAGGAAGTTGTTCTTGCTCGGCTCCGCATAGGTGTGCCTCCTATGTGCGAGCAATGCGATACCGTTTTATTCGTCCAACACATTTTATGCGATTGTACCAGTTTTAATAAATGCTCTTACCGCTTTTACCCATCTGACTGAGCCATATACACTCAGTCAGATTTTAAATGACAATGACAAAGTGTCAGCAGTTTTTAAATTTTTAAAATTGATCAATATGTATACACTCATATGAAATATACAATTTGCCTTTATCACTGTACTGATTTTATGTATTGATATGTCTGTATATATATATATGCTCCTTTAGACGAAGTAACCTTTTTAAAAGTAACCAGTCTTATCTATTTTGAATTTTAATCTTTCCATGGTGCACTGTGTTATAACCTTGCTGTTTTTGTGCCACAAAAAATCAAAAATCAAATCAAATCAAACTGTTCCATTCCATTATAACATGAAAATATCATAATGTGAACCCAATAACACATTGTTTTAGTAATTCGTTCCAAGACCTCGAAAGTTGAAATTTTTGCTATATAATTTTCTGAAAGGTCGTTTTTATAGTGTAAATTGTATTAGTTACCAATTGAAATCATTAAAATGCACTACACTTTCATTGTTATCATATGTTCTGTTATAAGAATCAATTTTGAATGCCTCTGTGAGTTTGTTTTTTGATTTTCTAAAACACATTTATGGTGGTGAACACCATAAAATTTGCACTTTCCGGTTTATTGGGCTTTTCTGTTAGTGCATCTAATTATAAATCGGTAGTAAACTCGATCTTATTGCATTTGCAATAATACCTATAACTGGAATTCTGTGGGTTTTTACGTTATTATGATGAAATGTATTTCCCCTTTACTGAAATCTTCAATCGTATAAAAAAAAAATTTTTTTTTTTAGAACCTTCTCTTCATTCGTTTTTTTTTTTTTTTAAGCTTTGTAAACTTGTTACTCCGTGCAAATCGTGTTAGTTGCAATATGTGCATTCCATTAAAAAATGCTTATGCATGCTATTGAAATTTATAAAGAAAAGAGAAGATTATCTTGGAAACAAATGCCTCTTGAAGCATTTCTGAAGAAGTCAACTCCTTGTGCAACAAACCAACGAGTGCCGAGCCAATAATGAGTGATCAATGAGCATGCATTTAGTCGATGATGATGAAGAATAAACATTCTTTAACATTTGTAAGTCGTAAATAATTTACTTATTATTATAATTTGCTTGATTTTACAGGCATGGTTTTCATTTCTTTGGATAAATCAATCATTATTTAAACAAACTAATTAGCTAACTAATTTCGTTGTTGAGAATGTAACCCCTGTTTTTAACATTAGCATTAGAAGAGGCATATGATGCAAGAAAGCAAGCTTATGCAGAATCAGCAAAAAAAAAAAAAAAAACCCTCCCATTTCACACCTCCATTCATTCCAAATGCCTGTCCAGCTCAGCCTTAAATTTATTTAGCCTATTAGCCTCCACAACAAAAGATGGAAGCCTGTTCCACCAATCAACTACTTGCTGGCTAAAGGCAAATTTCCGCACATCTATTCTATAACTATCTTTTTTTCTCAGTTTGAAACTGTGCCCCCTCAGGTTCTTAGAGGAAGAATCCCATCAGCATTCAGCTTGCTCAACCCATTCAAGGTCTTATACACCTCAATCAGATCTCCTCACAAGTGCCTACTCTCCAGCCGCTCTAATTTGCACAACTTAAGCCTGTCTTGGTAAGAACACCCCTTTGTTCCCCTCACCAATCTTGTTGCCCTTCTTTGTACTTGTTCTAGCAACTCTACATCCTTCCTAAAATGAGGCCTCCAGACCTTTCTTGGTGTGGCCTGACCATTGTATAACGGGATAATCACCTCCCTGTCCCTGCTAGCAAAATTCCTATATATCATTGACAAGACTCTATGACCTGCCCTAGCAGCTCGTCTGCACTGCTCAGCGAACTTCATATTTTACTGCACAGTTACCCCAGGTCTTATTCATTTTCCACTTCCCTGAGTGTTGTACCACAGAGTTGGTACATTTCTCTTCGGATATTGCTACCCATATGCAGTACTTTGCATTTGTCAATGTTAAACTTCAGTTGCCACTTCTCAGCCCATATTCCCAACTTATCTAAATCCAGTTGGAGTAGCATACTGTCTTTACTGTCATTAACAACCCTGCCAACCCTGCTTTGTATCATCTGCAAACTTGGACATTAAACCCAATATACCTTTATCAGTATCATTGATAAATATAAAAAACAACAATGGGCCCAACACTAAACCCTGGGGAACTCCACTAATAACATTTGTCCACTGATTACCACTCTCTGTCGTCTCCCACTCAGCCATCCCTTTATCCATTGTAGCAACTTACCCTTAATGCCATACCTTTCTAATTTGTACAGTAGTCTTTCATGTGCAACAGTATCAAAAGCTTTTCTGAAATCCAAGTATATGATATCAAAATTATTTTTGGCATTCAGTTCCTTTGTGACCACATCATAGTATCCATTCAAATTGGTCAGAGAAGACCTCCCTTTAACAAACACATCTGCTGTCTTAACTATTACTGTAGTCTTGTCTAGATGATCCTGCAATGCTTCTTTAACCAGCAATTCCATTATTTTCCCTGGAACACAAGTTAAACTAACAGGTCTATAGTTACTTGTGTCATCTTTTGATGAACCCCCTTTGTGAATTGGTGATACATTTGCACACCTCCAGTCCATGGGGATCTCACCTGAGTCTAAGGAAGCTCTCACAATTATGGCTAAGGGTTTGCTTACTGCCTTTGCTACCTCCTTTAATATAACCAGAGAGATCCCGTCCACCCCAGGTGCCTTCCTTATGTTTAACTTCAACAATTTCTCCTCCACTTTGCTCTCAGTTATTACAAAATCACTTAGCACCCTGTTAGCATTTGATAAACTTCTAGCACTCCCCTCATTGAATAACTCCTCATGTGTGAATGTAGATGCAAAATACTCATTCAGTTTATCAGCTACCTGAGCATGATCATCAATAGTCAACCCATCTATGTTAAGTGGTCCAATCTGATTCATTCCTTTAATTTTAGAGTTTACATAAGTAAAGAACTCTTTGCTGTTTTTCTTTGCATCCTTTGCCAAAGATTTCTCGTAATCTGAATTCACCTGCGTAACCTCCTTTGTGACTTGATTACAAGCTTATATCTGCCATAAGCTTCTGTGTCACTTGATAATTTATATGCATCCCATACATTTTTCTTCTCTGCCACAAGTCTCATTAATTCATCTGACATCCATTTAGGCCTAAATCTTGAACAGTATTGCATTGTCCACCAACATCATTTGGATGCACTTCCTTAGATTTTATGTGTTTCTTAACTAACAGCCCCTCCTCCCTTCCTGTACTGTCTGTACATATTGTACTCACCAGATTCCAATTCTGCAGTGCTTATATCATTGTGACACCGTATCTCTGATATCTCAACAATATCTGCCTTAACAATATCTGCCTTTGATGTCTTGACTAAAGCTTCAAGCTCATCAAATTTATTAACTTTACTCCTATCATTGGTGTACATGCAAGTATACATTCACCTGTTCCTACTCTTGGTAACCCATGTATTTACTTGTTTCACTATGACTCCCAACAGGCCTGAAAGTCTCCATTACCTTGCTTTCCAGGCTCATTCTAATAGAAGTAGAGCAAGAATCACTTTTGCCTCTGCCTGCTTCCACTGTTAACCTTTTAGTTTGTGTATCCCTCCAAGCTAGCAGTTCTCCTACCCACGTAACACTGCCTCTATAGCATCAGCAAATATTCTTGCACCCTTTATATTTAAGTGTACCCCATCTCTGTAGAAGCAGTCTCTCCTGTCAATAAGCACAGAATAGTCTGAAAAAAAGTTCTACACCCTTGAGCCTTGCACAATCTTGCACATTATGTATATGGGAAATAAATTTTCGAGCTTTGAGTGCACACTAAGAACAAATTAACTCGTAAAGTCGGGAACTACCTGTATTTGATTTAGTGGATCTTGTAGCAACCACTATTAAGATAAGAATCTTACAGTATTACCTAATAACTTTAAAAAATATTACATTAAATAAATTAACAAAATATTAGAGTAAATAAATTAACAAAATGTTATAGTAAATAAATTAACAAAATATTACCGCAATTAAGCAGATAACAAAAACTAACTACCACACTGTTCATTAAGAATTTAGCCATTATTGGAATTAAGCCTATATAATATTAATGAAAATATCAAAATTTTGGAAATTAAATTTACAAAATAATAGAAATTAAATTTACAAAATAATAGAAATTAAATATTTCAGCAATTAAAGAGATTAAGCCACTACCTAAATGCTAGATTATGGCAGGTAATGATCTGCCATAATCTAGAAGAATAGTGGGCTTGCACATTCACATCTGCTCACTTCTACTAGTGCCTCTGAATCTTAAATTTTTTTTAATAATTAATGTAAACATCAATATAAATTTACATAATGTTTTTGTAAACCATTGTTATTAAATTTTTTTTTTCTTTCAGTGATTTGCAGTATTTAAAATTGTCTTATAATCACTGCAGTTTTTTTTTTTAGATATTTATTTTTGATTTTTAGCGATGGTACTAATATGACTCCAGCTCATCATTATAGTGATTTCAAGTTCAAGGCTTATGCACCAGTTGCTTTTCGATATTTTAGAGATCTCTTTGGAATACAGCCTGATGATTTTCTTGTAAGTATGTGTTTTGTTAGAAACAATTCGTGTTTTTGAATATTAGAAATTTGAATTTTGTTAGAAACCATTTGTTATTTGAATAATGGTTTTAGCACTGCAGATATCAGTATTTTATTATTATCAGCCGTATGGTGCAAGGAAACCTGAAGCTTATGCTGCACCAGTCAAAAAAAAAACATTCCCAAGTTACTCTGAGAGAGAGAGAGAGAGAGAGAGAGAGAGAATTAGAAAGGAATCACCAAGGAAGAGAAGAATGATGATATCCAGCTCAGGCCCCTGGGTGTGCCAAGCCCATACTCACCAGATGAGAGCCCCTGTGGATTAATTATAATATTATGCTATGTGAATCATGGTTCAACACTCCATCTCAGTAGTAATGAACAGTTGGCACTCTTACAGAAATTGAAGTTTCTTTGAAACATATAAGTTACTTGCGCAAAACTGTATCCAGGTTTTCTATGTGAAGTTTGTCACATACTAATTAATAGTAGTAGAATTAGTGATAAAAATGGCAAGTGATGCAATAAAGCAAGCTTATATAGCATCAGCCGAAATAAAACAAAAAAAAAAAAAAAAACACAGTTTACCCATCCATACCCTCTAAGAATTTGTCTAGTGCTCCCTTGAAATTATTTAATCCATCCACTTCCACAATGACCGATGGAAGCCTGTTCCAACAATCAACCACCCGCAGGCTGAAGCCAAACCTTCGCACATCTATCCTGCAACAATCTTTCCTCAACTAGAATTTATGCCCCCTCGTGTAGTCTCAGCAAGATGAAGAATACCATCAACATTCAGCTTACTCGTCCACTCACGGCTTTAAATACCTCAGTCAGATATCCCTGCAAGTGTCTGGTCTTTAGATGCTGTGCTTTTTCTTTCAAAACTGAAGCCTTTCTAGGTAAGAGCACCCTTTTGTTCCCTTTGCTGATCTGGTTGCCCTTGTCTGCACCATTCCAGTGGATCTACATTCTTCCTAACGTGAGGACTCCAGAACCAGTGTTCTTCCCAGGACCTATCGAATGGGCGCACTGCTTGGTGAATTTAAATGACCGCCTTGCTAAAATTTAAGCGGTTCTAATGGTACTGTATGGTACTGCTCACTGATCTCGATCAATATTAATTTGAACATACTATGCGATTGAGATAAATGTGACAGGAGCATATAATGTTAAATTATGCAATTAATTTTTTTCTCTGGATCGCTTAAGTCACATTTATAAATAACAGAAAATTTTATAATATTGTGGAGTATTACACTTCCCTATCCGACTACTTCATACTGCCACCCATCTGGCAAAATTTTCTGGGGAGAACACTGCAGACCTGTAAACAGTATTCAAGATGTGGCCTGACCATGACTTTATAGCAAAGTTTCTGTATATCATTGACAAAACCCCATGAGCCGTCCTGCACTGCTCAGAGAATTTTACAGTATTACCTGTCTTACTGCACAATTACCCCCTGGTCTTTTTCATTCTCTACTGCCTTGAGTGTAGTAGAACACAGTTGATAAGTTACTCTGGGGTTATTGCTACCCATGTGCAGTACCTTGCATTTGTCAATGTTAAACTTCAACTGCCATTCCTCAGATCATCCAACCAATTTTTATAGATCTTGTAGCAGTAACTCACACTGATGACTGTTGTTAACTACTTTGTTAACCTTAGTATCATCTGCAAATTTAGACATTAAGCCTTATATACCTTCATGAATATCATTGATAAATATTGAAAACAACAATAGACCCAGCACTGAACACTGGGTAACTTCACTAATAACATTAGTGAAGAATGTTGAAGAGCAGTGCCCATTGATAACCACTCTCTGTCTTCTTCTGCTTAACCAGTCCTATATTCATAGGAGTAGCTTTCCCTTAATGTCGCATTGCTCCAGTTTATATATGCGTAACAGTATCAAAAGCCTTTCTGAAATCCAAGCATATGATATCAAAATTATTTTTTGCATCCAGTGACATGATGGTCACTGCATCATGGTAACCTATCAGTTTTGTTACATAAGACCATCCCTTCCCTTGAAAAATCTATGCTGTGATTGCAGTATAATTGTACGCCTGTCCAGATGGTCCTGCATTACTTCTTTAACCAGTGATTCCAAAATTCTCTAATGTACAAATTAGAGAATTTTCATCATTTGTGTACATAGCCAACTACATAAGTAGTTATAAATTGGTATCATTAAGTATATCTCATATTGTGAATATGAGATATACTTAATATACTCAAACGACTTGCCATGAATTGCTATTTACGTAACTTGAGGCTTTAGCACTAAACTGCATAGTGTAATCTAAATTACTCCACGCCATCAGGCATCTCTCATATTGTGGATTTGCAAGTGGGTTGTCATCATTGTAACACCAGGGTACCTGCCCATCCACTAATGAGGAGCCATTAAGCTCCGAAACGATGCCGTATGGGTGTTGGTATCCACTGAGAATAAGTAACAATAGTCTTCTCCTATGGTGAAGCGTTACTCATTCAAGGTAGTGCAATATCATGGCAACTCGTTGTGAGGGTATTCACAATATGAGATATACTTAATGATGCCAATTTATAACTACTTATGTAGTACAGAAATGATGCAAATGCGCGAACTTGTACATTAGTTAAACTATTTATGTAACCTGATGCTTTAGCCCTAAACTACATACCATTACAGTTCTGTAACTAGTCATGATGCCTTTTGATCCCCCTTTATGAATTGGGGATACATTTGCATTTCTCCAGCCCATAGGGACCTCTCTTGAATCCAAGAATGCTTTCATAATTATGGCTAAGGCTTTGCTTACCTCCTTTGTTGACTCCCTTAATATAATTGGATATATTCCATCCACCCCAGGTGCTGTTTTTATGTATATCCTCAACAATTTCTCCTACACTTCCCTTTCAGTTATCACAATGTCATTTAGCTGCTCGTTAGAATTTGATAAACTTCTGCCATCCCCTTTCCTAAAGAATTCAAAATACCTATTCAATTTGCATGTAACCTGAGCAGGGTCATCAACAGTTAAACTCACATACATCAAGTGGAACAATGTAATTCAACCCCTTCCTTCTACTCTTAATGTAAGCATAAATACCTTGGCTGTTTTTCTTTGCATTCTTTGCCAGAGACTTCTCATAATCAGCCCAAGCTTACCCAACCTCCTTTGTTACTTATATATATGTATTCCATGCACTTTTCTTCTCTGGCACGTCTCATTTCTTAGTCTGGCATTTCTTTAGCTCTAATAAGCCTTGAACAGTACTTCTTTGTTGGTATGAAAAAATTACTAGCTTCTTTGATTACTTCCTTGATTTTCTTCCCATTTTAAGTTTGCTGTTATTAACATGGTCCCACTGGACACAATTTAAAAATTGTCTGAGATCTATGTAGTCACCCTTACGAAAGCAAATGCCTTTAGCATTAGTAGAGGTATATGATGTAAGAAAGCAAGCTTATGCAGCATCAGCCAAAAAAAAAAAAAAAACTCTCTCATTTCACTTATCCACTTGCCCCAAATGTTTGTCTCGTTCTGCCTTGAATCTATTTAAGCTATCAACTTCTACAACGACAGATGGAAGCCTGTTCCAGCATTCAACCACCCTCTGCCAAATTTCCGCACACACATCTATCCTACAACAGTCTTTTCTCAATTTGAATTTATGTCCTCTCAGGTGATTATTCTGAGCAAGAGGAAGAAGCGCCTCCGTAGCCAGGTGGGCAGGAGCAGCAGTGCGTAGCACAGGCTTCTTGATTAGACCGGGGTTTGGTGGTCACGGGATTAGCCCGTGACCACCAAATACGGAGGATGCAGAAGGAACTGTCAGGAAATGACCACTGCATATCCCCGGAGCAATATAGCCTTAGTTGCTAATGCTCCTAAAAACCAAAAAACAACAACAAGAGGAAAACTCCCATCAGTATTGAGCATGCTCAAACCATTCATGGCCTTATACACCTCAATCAGATCACCTCGAAGGTGCCTAGACTCCAGAAACTGTAATTTGCAAAACTTAATCCTTTATTTGTAAGAGCACCCATTTGTTCCAGCAGCTCTACATCCTTCTTAAAATGAGGCCTCCAGAACTGTATACAGTACTCAAGGTATATCATTAACAAGACTGAATGAGCTATATTTGCAGACGGTCTGCACTGCTTAGAAAACTTCATATCTGACTGCACAATTCCCCACAGGTCCTTTTTGTTCTTTACCACCATCAGTGTAGTACCACATAGTTGATACCTTAATCTGCAGTTACTGTTTCCCATATGCAGTACTTTACGTTTGTCAATTTTAAACTTCAGTTGCCACCTCTCAGCCCATCTTCTCACCCTTTCTAGTTCCTGTTGCAGTAGAGTACTGTCATTAGTGTCATTCACAAACCTGCCAACCTTTGTATCGCTTGTAAACTTAGACATTAAGCCTGATATACCATCATCAATATCATTAATAAATACAAAAAACAACAGTGGACCCAACACTGAACCCTGGGGGACTCCACTAATAACATTAGTCCACAAAGAGTAGTGTCCATTGATTACCACTCTCTGTCTTCTCCCACTCAACCATCCCTGTATCCATAGCAGCAATTTGCCTTCAGTACAAATTGCTGGTCTACTTGATATCGATGGTTTGACTGTTGATGATCCTGTTCAGATAGCTAACAAACTGAATGATTATTTTACATCTAAATTCACACACGAGGAGTTATTAAGGGAGGAAAATGCCAGAAGTTTTATCAAACTGTAACAGGGTGCTTAATGATTTTGTAATAACTGAGAGCAAAGTGGAGGAGAAATTGTTGAAGTTAAACATAAGAAAGACTCCTGGGGTGGATGCGATCTATCCAGTTATATTAAAGAAGGCAACAAAGGAACTAAGTAGCCATAATTATGAGAGCATCCTTGGACTCAAGGAAAGTCCCCACGGACTGGAGATGTGCAAATATCCCCAATTCACAAAGGGGATCGAAGGGTGATGCGAGTAATTACAGACCAGTTAGTTTAACTTCTTTTCCAGGTAAAATAATGGAGTTACTAGTTAAAGATGCATCGCAGGATAATCTAGACAAGACTTCAGCAATAATTGACACAGCAGGGTTTGTTAAGGGAAGTGTTAGCTGACAAATTTGATTGGATACTATAGTGGTTTTCAGCCAGGGTGCCGCCACAACATTCCAGGGGTGCCATGTAATTTGAGTTTTAATTACTTATACTTTTTTTTTTATTATTTATATTTTTATTTCTTTATAAAAAGGTGTACAGTATATTTTTAATTTTGTGGTTATCTATAATTGATGTTTACTGAGTACCTCTATATAAAGAATAAAATTATATACTGTATATATATAATTTGTATTACGAAATGTAAATTTTATAATTATATTATTGTAATAACTATCATATAACATATTTTTTAATATATATATATATATATATATATATATATATATATATATTAGTCAATTTTATTTTTATTTAATGGTATCTATCTTTAAGGAGTTAGGTGTATAAGAACCAAACTAACAAGTTAGTAAAAGTAAACTAGCTTTAACCTGGAAGTCCTATATAAAATTATATTAATGAAAATGAAAATGAACTGAATTCAGACCCAACTCCCAAGCCAACCTGAAAAACACTTGCAAATCTATTTACATGGATCTTCTACAATTTGCCTTCAAAACCACCTATAAATTCAACACACCAGTAGAAGCCTTTCAAAATTGGAAAAATACTTCCACAGACATGTTTAAGCTTGTGAACTTAGGGTTATCATTTTGTACTGAAATTGAAATTTTATTGAAATTAAATCGAAATCATGACTCAAACCAGAGCAGCAAAGCAAAAGGCTCAAGCTAATGGGAGTGCTGTGGCTCAGGGAAGAACTGAGGGGGGCAATTGCCCTCTGAATCACAGCCTTTTAAAATACACTGCTTGCTTGATGTTTATGGAGTAATCGGATACGGGACATGACATTGCTATGGGGGATGTCTTTGTGTGTGTGCGCGATGTAAGGAGTGTAAGGAAATCAGGCGACAACTCAGCGTTGTTATGGGCCTATATGAGAGCTTGAAGGACAGGGTGGATGTCCTTGAAGGATCTAAATTAAAGGGACGCATCAAACTCTCAGCTGACCACATCAACGCCAGAGCTTGCACTTGGTCATCACGCAATACAGTGGCAACTCCAAGGCAGAATGCGCTAGTCCCGCAGGAACTAGTAGTTGTTGTTGACTCTATTGTCAGAGAAACGGGGAACATGGTATGTAAAAAGAATAGGTGGAACAGGACCAGGGTATGTCTGCCAGAGGCAAAGGTTGATGACGTTGTAGAGCGGATATCATCTTTTAAGGGCACAAAAGGTGATATAGTTGTGCACGTTGGCACTAATGATATTAAGAGTAGGAGACCGGCGAAATTACTTAACAAGTACAGGTCACTGTTGAACAAAAGCCGAGAATTAGGGTTGAATTTGAAAGTGTCTGCAATTCTGCTCAGACATGATAGGAGGGAGTATATGATGAGAGCCTTGTCGATCAATTCGGCCCTGGAAAGATTGTGCAAGGCTCAAGGGGTAGAATTTTTTTCAGCCTGATCTGTACTTTTTAACAGGAGAGACTACTTCTCCAGGGACAGGATACACTTAAATAGAAAGGATGCAAGAATATTTGCTGATGCTATCGAGGCAGTGTTAGGTGGGTCGGAAAACTGCTAGCTTGGGGGGAATAATAGATTAACAGTAGCCACTGCCAGAGGTGAAAGTGATTCTTGCACTGCTGCTATTGGAATGAGCAGAAGCCTGGAAAACAAGATGCAGGATATTTCAGAGACTGCTGGGAGTCATTGCGGTACAAGTAAACACAAGGGTTGTGTTAGGGTAGCTAAGAATAGGAACAGGTGCATGTATACTTGTGTGTACACCAATGCTAGGAGTTTTCTAAATAAATTTGATGAATTTGAGGTATTGCTCAAAGCATCAAAGGCAGATATTGTTGGGATATCAGAGACGTGGTGTCACACAGATATAAGGAATGCAGAACTGGAATTTGGGGAGTACAACATCTACAGAAAGGGTAGACAGGATAGGAAAGGAAGAGGAGTTATGCTATTAGTTAAGAAACATAAAATCCAAGGAAGTGAAGCCAGTTGACATCGCTGGACAGTGCAGTGTCGAGTCAGTTTGGTGTGACATAAGCATTGGGAGATCAAAATTGAGAGTAGGAGTGTGCTATAGGCTTAATGACTCTGATCAGTATAATAAGAAACTGTACAGGGAAATAGAGTGGGCCAGTAAATCAGAGAGTCTTATAATGGGGGATTTTAATTTCCCAGATATTGACTGGAATTTGTGGGTTGGTCACTCACACACTAGCAAGGCTTTTGTGGATTTATTGAATGATTGTTTTCTACATCAGCATGTTCGGGAGGCAACTAGAGGGAGTAATACTCTTGATCTGATTATCAGTAGCGATTCTTCATGCATTAAGAATCTGCAGATAAAGGAACGACTAGGTGGCAGTAATCACAGTGTGCTAAAGTGGGATTTACTCAAAGAGGTAATTACCATCAGGGGTAAAGGGAAGGGTTTTTGCTTTCGTAAAGGAAACTACGATGGTCTGAGACAGTATTTAAATTCTGTACAATGGGACCAACTGATGATGTTGCCAACAGCAAATTCAAAATGGGAAGCATTCAAAGAATTTATCCTGGAAGCTACTAGGCTTACATACCAACTAAGAAATATTGTTTGAGATTTAGGCTTAAATGGATGTCAGATGAACTAATGAGACATATGGCAGACATGAAAAATGCATGGGATACATATAAATTAATGGGTGACATGGAAGCCTGTGATAGATATAAGCTGGTCTGTAACTAAGTCAAAAAGTAGATTAGGCAGGCAAAGGCAGATTATGAGAAATCCTTGGCAAAGGATGCAAAGAAAAACAGAAAAGAGTTCTTTACCTATTTAAACTCAAGAAGGAAAGGGATGAATCAGATTGGTCCACTGGATATTGATGGTTCAACAGTTGAGTATGCTGCTCTGGCGGTTAAACGAGTATTTTGCATCTACATTCACACATGAGGGGTTATTCGGGAAGAGGAATGCCAGAGGTGAAGGCTCTGGCAGTGAGCTAGATGATTTTGTAATAACTGAGTGGAAAGTGGAGGAGAAATTGTTGAGGATAAACATAAAAAAGGCACCCGGGGTGGATGGGATCTGTCCAGTTATATTAAAGGAGGCAGCAACGGAAGTAAGCAAACCCTTAGCCAATATTATGAGAGCTTCTTTGGATTCAGGGAGGTACCCGTAGACTGGAGATGTGAATGTGAGCGCAATTCATAAAGGAGGATCAAAGGCTGAAACAAGTAATTATAGACCTGTAAGTTTAACTTCTGTTCCAGGAAAATTAATGGAGGAACTGCAGGATCATCTAGACAAGACTTCAGTTATAGCTCGGACTCAGCTTGGTTTTGTTAAGGGAAAGTCTTGCCTGACCAATTTGATTGGATACTATGATGCAGTCACAAAAGAGCTGGATGGGGAATAACTTTGATATTATAAATTTGGATCTTAGACAGGCTTTTGATACTGTTGCACATAGAAGACTGCTGCAAAAATTGGAGCAGTGTGGCATTGGAGGCAAATTGCTGCTATGGATAAAGGGATGGTTGAGTGGGAGAAGACAGAGAGTGGTAATCAATGGACACTGCTCGTCGTGGATTAATGTTATTAGTGGAGTTCCTCAGGGTTCAGTGTTGGGTCCATTGTTGTTTTCTGTATTTATAAATGATATTGATGATGGTACATCAAGCTTAGTGTCCAAGTTTGCAGATGATACAAAGGTTGGCAGGGTTGTTAAGGACGCTACTGATGCTATTCTGCTGTAACAGGATCTTGAAAGGTTGAGCAGATGGTCTGAGAGGTGGCAAATGAAATTTAACATTGACAAATGTAAAGTACTACGTATGCGAAACAGTAACCCCAGAGCAACATATCAACTCTGTGGTACTACACTGACAGTGATAGAGAATGAAAAGGACCTGTGGGTAATTGTGCAGGCAGATATGAAGTTCTCTGAGCAGTGCAGACGGGCTGCAATAGTAGCTCATGGTGTCTTGTCAAGGATATACAGGAATTTTTCTAGCAGGGCTAAGGAGGTGATTATTCCCTTGTATAAGGCAATGGTCAGGCCACACCTTGAGTACTGTATACAGGTCTGGAGTTCTCATTTCAAGAAGGATGTAGAGCTGCTGGAACGAGTACAGAAAAGGGCCACGAGATTAGTGAATGATACGAAGAAAGGCTTAAGTTTTGCAAATTTCAGTGTCTGGAGATTAGGTACCGGCGAGGTAATCTGATAGAGGTGTATAAAACCTTGAATGGTTTGAGCATGCTCAATGCCGACGGGATCCTTCCTCTTGCTCAGAATAATCACCTGAGAGGTCATAAATTCAGATTGTGGAAAGACAGATGTAGGATAGATGTGCAGAAATTTGTCATTAGCCAGCAGGTAGTTTGTTGGTGGAACAGATGTCCATCCCTTGTTGTGGAAGTTGATAGTCTAAATAAATTTAAGGCTCAGCTTTACAGGTATTCCAAACGGAGGGGTGAAATGGGAGTGGTTTTTTTTTTTTTTTTTTGCTGATGCCTAAGCTTGCTTTCTTGCATCATATGCCTCTACTAATGCTAATGCTAACTCCTCACCTAGCTGCATTACCAAAAAACTTATAGCCTTTCACAAAAAAATAAAATTAAAAATAGATAATAGAAGATATTCTTTTGTATATTGGATCCCCAAATTTCATAAAGTCCCAGTTGGAAAAAGGTTCATCACTTCTGGCAGAAACAGCTATATAAAACCATCCAGTAATTTAATGGAGGACAAACTAAATATTATAGCCAACCAACTCACTAATACTGAATTTATCTCTAATAACAGAAAATATTTATACTACATCAAAAACAAAAACTATAGAATCAGAAGTCAATGCTCTTACCATTTTGAAAACCTTTTCACCAGTATATCACACGACAATTTAAAAAAAGTTCTTTTACATTACTACGAAACTTATCAGAATATAATGGGATGTAATAAAAAGTATTGGAATGACATTATTAATCTTAGTGTCAAAAACAATTATGTACTTATGGGAGACAGCAACTACGTGCAGAGTAGGGGAGTGGCTATGGGGGCTAGTAGTTCTTGCTCCATAGCCAACCTTTACCTGCATTATTTCGAAAACAATATCAAAGAAGAAATTATATTCTACAGATATATTGATGATGTTCTGGTTATCAATTTGAACAATTTCGATATTATAGCCCCGGAAATTTATCTTGCAGATTTAACCATAGAACGCACTAACTCGGATAGCAACCTACAAGCTTGCTATCTCGACCGCCAAATCACCATCACCAGTGACAATGTTTACACTCGACATTATGATAAGAGAGATCATTTTAGCTTCCCAGCTATAAAACTTACCAACTGGGAGAGCCATTTGGCTAAACATATCCATGGCAACACTATTAGAAAATAGACAAACAGGTTAATACACATCTGCAATAATCTAGATAACATGATGGAAGCAATAAAAAACTGATAGATATTCTCATCAAGAATAATATACCTGCCAATTACAGCAGACATCATATTAAAGCGGCCATACTTGTGAACCTCAACCTACACCAATCCCAATACATTTATTGAAAATACACCGAACCAGTTTATAACTATAACATCAATAAATAGCCCATGTTTGCCTGGTTGTCTAAAAACCAGTGTCCTTCATCAAAGTAAGATAAAGATTATTGCTGAGAGTAATTTTGATTCCCGGGTTTATTGCGCTCAGAAGAGGCTCGTCATCTGTCCGCACTGTAATCCAGCTGACCAAAAATCCCCCCCCACAAAACTGACAATCTAATAACTGGTAATGTATCAATTTGTATCAAACTCCCAACAACAGAATAATCGCACCTAAGGTATTATTTTAAACACATAACGTTCATATCCCTTCATTTAATTACAAGCACAGTATAAAACCTAGAGACACAGGGTGAAAATTCACATTGAAACATTGAAGGAGGCTGTAAATATGTATATAGCTATCCCCTCGGACATACACGGGTCGATATGCCTTAGAAAAGCTATACCGGCCCTTGTCCAGGAGATAGCATTTCCTATATATTTACATTAACACACTTTTTCATTAACATACGTCTTGTATTTAATCATACTAACACTTATTGTACTTGTATAAACACATCATTTGATTTATGTAGGTTCCTTCCGCTATCAGAGGCAACCCCCCCCCCACTAACTCAAAGAAAAACCCTCTCAAGGCTATCAGAACATTTGCATTGACATAGGGCATATTGTCTACAGCAATTTCACCATCACGCCATAGTCAATGAAAAGCACGGCTGCGTAGTATCATTTAATCAGCACACATAAAACAACCAGAAGGCGGGAATTGGTTCCTTTTCAGTCTGAACAAGAAGGAAGTAAGAACCCATTCTCATTTAATTTGATACATATCCATTGGGCTTTGTGTCGCCTATCCCAGTTTGCTGATTCTGACACTATTTTTACAAAATTTAAATTTAACATGTATTTTACAAAATTTAAATTTAACACATATTATCTTTTCTCATTTATTAGCACTTCCCATTTAATTTCTATTAATTTCTATACAATCACCTAAAAATTAAAATCAGGCAAAACTGGAATGGGGACAACAGAAACAGGC
The DNA here is from genome assembly GCF_048544385.1 of Mastigoproctus giganteus. Taxonomy (NCBI): domain Eukaryota; kingdom Metazoa; phylum Arthropoda; class Arachnida; order Uropygi; family Thelyphonidae; genus Mastigoproctus; species Mastigoproctus giganteus. The sequence continues at coordinate 140,628,452 of NC_143577.1, forward strand.
AGGTATGAGACATTCTTTTAGTCTGGCTATCGGTCTGCTCAAAGCCCCCGAAGAAGTAGCATATTTTTTTATTTCCATTTAATTTTATATAGGCCTTTCAGGCTAAAGCTAGTTTACTTTTACTAACTTGTTGTTTGGTCCTTGTACACCTAATTCCCTACAGATAGATACCACTAAATAAAAATAAAATTGACTAATATAATTTCATGCACACATAATGCCTAATTGCCCTATGAGGCATAGCATTAACATTGCACACCTGACAGGTACCTATTATGGTGAACTTTACCAAATATCATTTTTATAGTCTTCAGTAAGAACACAATACACACACACACACACACACACACACACACACACACACACACACACACACACACACACACACACACACACACACACACACACACAGAATTGGATCTAACAGGCAGAAAACTGAGTAGGGGTGCCACAAAGTAAAATAAATTACTTAGGAGTGCGTTATTAAAAAAAAAGGTTGAAAACCTCTGGGATACTATGATGTAGTTACAAAGGAACTGGATGCAAAAAATAATTCTGATATCATATACTTGGATTTCAGGATAGCTTTTGACACTATTGTGCATGGAAGACTACTGTACAAATTGGAGCAGAATGGTATTAAGGGTAAGTTGCTACAAAGGATAAAAGGGTGGTTGAGTGGAAGACAAAGAGTTGCAATCAATGGATGCTGCTCTTCGTGGACTAATGTTATTAGTGGAGTCCCACAGGATTCAGTGTTGGACCCACTGTTGTTTTGTATATTTATCAATGATATTGATGAAGGTATATATCAGGCTTAGTGTCGAAGTTTGGAGATGATGCAAAGGTTGGCAGGGTCGTTAATGACAGTGTGCTGTTGCAACGGGATCTAGAAAATTTGGACAAATGAGCTGAGAAATGGCAACTGAAGTTTAACATTGACAAATGCAAAGTACTGCATATGGGTTGAAATAACCCCAGAGAAATGTACCAGTTGCATGCTACTAAGCTTAGGGTGGTAGAAAATGAAAAAATCCTGGGAGTAATTGTGCAGTCAGATATCAAGTTTTCCAATCAGTGCAGAAAGGCTGCCAGAGCAGGTCATGGGGTTTTCTCAATGATATACAGGAATTTTGCTAGCGGGGGAAAAGGAGGTGATTATCCCTTTGTAAAAGGCAATGGTCAGGCTAAGCCTTGAGTACTGTGTACAGGTCTGGAGTCCTCACTTTAGGAAGGATGTAGATTTGCTTGAGTATATACAGAGAAGTGCAACAAGATTGGTGAGGGGAATGAAGGGGTCCTCTCACCAAGAGAGGCTTAAGTTCTGCAAAATGCAGTGGCTGGAGACTAGGCACCTGCGAGGTGATCTGATTAAGGTGTATAAATCCTTGAATGGGTTGAGCATGCTGAATTCTAATGGGACTTCTTCTGCTTGCTCAGATTACAAACCTAAGGGGACATAAATTCAAATTGAGGAAAGGCAGCTATAGAATAGATGTGTGGAAATTTGAGGAACTGGACAAACTTTTAGAGGGAATGGTTGTGTGAATTTTTTTTTTTTTCCTTGCATTACATGCCTCTTACTATTATTACAGTCTGATTTACTGGCCCACTCTATTTCTTTGTACAGTTGTTTATTATACTCATCAGAGTCATTAGGCCTATAACACACTTCTACTCTCAATTTTGCTTTCCCACTGCTATGTCACACCAAGGGAAAGCCAAACTGACTCGACACTTCTCTGTCCACCCAAGTTGACCAAGTGTACTTATTTGGATTTTGTGTTTCTTAATTAATAGCATAACCCCCTCCTCCCTTCCTTTCCTGTCTATCCTTTCTGTACACATTATACTACCCAAATTCCATTTCTCCATTCCTTATATCTGTGTGACACCACGTCTCTGATATCCCAACAATTTCTGCCTTTGATGTTTTGACAAACACCTGAAATTCATCAATTTTATTTTCCAAACTCCTAGCATTGGTGTACACACAATTACACATGCACCTGTTCTTATTTCTAGCCACTTTTGGCATACGCTTCCAAAATAAGCTGGTCTCATCAGCATTAACCTCAGTCGCAGTAACATCCTTTAAAAGTTTTCAGATACAAAGAAGCAGCTTCCTTATCTGCACCCATTAATTTTAGATTGTGAAGACTGACATTTTTAAAAACCAACCCTTACTGGCCTGAAAGATGTCTGCATTGTATGGACCCACTTCTTTTTGTAAGTGATTAAAAATTTGCAGAGATTTGGCGTGAATAATATCTGAACTAAGAGGCTTTATCTTTTGATTAAGATCTTCTATGCAGAAAGAAAGTAATTTTTCAGTTTTTTCTATTAAGAGATTTCCTACTGTTGTAGTGTTTTTTTTTTTTGGAGCTAATGATGCAGAACAGATAACTGAACTTCTAATTTTCTCAGCATTTTCCCTAATTTGTCTAATGCTAGATTCATTATACTGTATTTCTTGCCGATTGTCACAACCTTTTTGCCATTTTCAATTTTCCCTCTAAATTTAAAAATTTTTTTGTTGTAGCTTTCTTCATTTTAAGCACTAATTAAACACACACACTTTATATAGACAAGACATTAAATCAGCAAAAGCAATGCTTACCATTAAAACACTTTACATTTCGTGAACCAGAAAAAGATTCTGTCTGAACAGCTAATGTAGGATAACTGATGAAGGGGGCTCCCGAATTAGGAATTTGTTTCAAAAATAACTGGACAAACACACCACCGTTTATTGCTATGTTTGGTTATAAGAATCAGTTTTGAATGCCTTTGTGATATTTTTTAAAGCACATTTTTGGAGGTCACGACCATGAAATTATAAAAACAATTTGCACTTTTCTGTTAGTGCAATCTAATTATAAATGGGTAGTAAACTTGATCTTAATACATTTGAAATAATACCAACAGCTGGAATTCTGTGGGATTTTACATTATTATGGTGAAAATGTGTTTCTCTTTCAGTGAAATCTTCAATTCTTCAATCATGTAAAAAAAAAAAAACATAAATAAATTTTCAAAATCTGCTCTTCATCCATATTTTTGAAACTTTGTAAACAAAAATCACGCAGGTAGCAAAACTCTCTGTGCAGTCTAAAATTTTGGTAGTAAATACCTGACTGCATACAGATTTAAAAAACAACATTTTGGAATTCAAAAGTACATCACCAAGAGTGTCAAGAATAATATCCAAGATTTCTAAGAAATACAAGCTAAAGGTTATAATGATTTATGCATCAACGTCGAGCCATGATGATGAAGAGGTTGAAGAAATGTACACCTAAATTGAGAGTCTTCTAGATGAGCAGAAAACCCACAACACTATTATTATGGGGGACTTCAGTGCTAAGGTTGGAAAAAGACAAAACAGCACAGAAAGGGGAACTATAGGAAATTTTGGAATTGGTGAAAGAAATGAAAGAGGTGAAAGACTTGTGGAATTTGCAGAATCTCAAAAATTGTCAGTAATGAACACTTTTTTCAAGAAAAGGATAAACAGAAAGTGGACATGGAAGAGTCCAAATGGATTAACAACTAATGAAATTTACTTCATCTTCACTAACAGAAGATATATTGTGAATGATGTTACTGTCCTGAATAAGGTAAATGTTGGAAGTGATCATAGAATGGTAAGATGCACACTTGATATAGATGTAGGAAAGGAAAGGAAAAAAATGACTCTAGTAAATAATACAAAGGTCTTTGAGATAACAGAAGAGGAGAAAAAGCAGTATGTACTGGAACTTAAGAACAAGTTTGAGCTTCTGCAGACTGCTGAGGACCAAGATATCGACGAGGAATATTACAACTTTCTGAAAGTGATAAAGCCCAAGAAACTTATAGGGAAAAAGAAATCCAAAGAAGAAAAAATTAGTCAAGAAACACTTGTTATGATGAACCGAAGGCGACAAATAAGGAGCAAGATAAACACTGACAAGGAGAAAATTGAGTATACTGAGTTATGCAAAGCCATTAGAAAGAGACTCAGAGAGGACATAAGAAGATTTAACACAAGAAAAGTAGAACAAGTATTAAGGGAAAACAAAGGACTTCAATCAGCAACCATGAGTAGTAATACAGAAAGACAAATGATACTGAAACTGAAGAATAGTGATGGTGTACTTATAAATAGCAGAGAAGGTATAATTCAAATAGCAGAAGACTACTATAGAGAATTATACAAGGAGCAGTGGGGAAGATGGATCGCAAATTAGCAACACATACGACATACCCGATATTCTTCCTGATAAGGTAGAACATGCATTGAAGAAAATGAAGAATCAGAAAGCCCCGGGGAAGATGAAGTTACTGTAGAGTTGTTAAAATTGGAAGATAGAGACATAACATAAAAACTGGCAAGGCTCTTCACAATGTGCATTAGAAAAGGAGTGATGCCTAAGCAGTGGAATAATGCAATCATAGTTTTGCTGCATAAGAAAGGAGATAAATCAGAAATTGGAAATTATAGGCCAATTAGCTTGTTATCCCACATGTATAAGTTGTTCACAAGGGTCATTACTAACAGATTAGAAAGAATACTTGATGAGAATCAACCGAAAGAGCAAGCTGGCTTTAGGACAGGATTCTCAACTATGGATTACCTTCACATAATATCACAGCTAATGGAGAAAGCAAATGAATATGAAACACCATTATAACTGGCATTTGTGGATTATGAAAAGGCATTTGACTCCATACAGCATAAGGCAATGTTTCAGGCACTGGAAAGACAAGGCATAGATACCCATATATTATGATTTTGAAGAAAATATATGAGAACGCCACCTCCTTTATTAGACTAGACAAAGATAGTAGGAAATTTAAAATCGAGAATGGAGTTCGACAAGGAGACACAATATCTCCATAGCTGTTTACTGCTACCTTTGAGGAAGTTTTCAGAAGATTAGACTGGTCACAGAAAGGAGTCAATGTGAATGGAGAGTACCTAAACCATTTACGCAGATGACATTGTGGTCATAAGCCACGATCCCAAAGATTCAGAGGAAAATCGTAATCAATTATGCACAATTTGTAAGGATTTTGGACTAAAGATGAATCTGGCTAAAACAAAAGTAATGATGAACAAGTATGCCACAGAAAGGGACATAATGATTGAAGGAGCAGTAATTAAAAAGGTGGAGTCATATACTTATCTGGGACAAGTTATTAGATGTAATAATGATAAATGGCTGGAAGTCAAGAGAAGAATAAATTTTGGATGGATAGCATTCAGGAAATATTGTCACATATTGAAGAGCAATATCCCAGTTTGTCTGAAATGTAAAATAATAAACCAATGTATACTCCCCACGATGACTTATTGAAGTGAAACTTGGGCACTCACCAAAAGAATGGAAGAGAAGCTGAGTACTACACAGCAAAGAATGGAACAAATTATATTGGGAATCAGTCTGTTAGATAAGAAGAGAAACATGTGGATTAGACAGCAAACTCAAGTAAAGGACATTCTTATCAAAACTAAAGAACTAAAATGGTCTTGGGCAGGACACCTAGCTCAAAGACATGATGACAGATGGACTAAGAAAATAACAGAATGGTACTCAAGAGGAGCTAGAAGAAAAATCTGGAAGACAACGGCGGAGATGGATAGATGAAATTCATGAGTTTGTGGGTAGTAAATGGATGGCCATTGCACAAAACAGGAGGAACTGGAAAGTTGCTGGAGAGGGCTTCATCCTGCAGTGGATTGAAAATGGCTGATGATGATGATGATCTGACTGCAAAATAGCAAAACCGTACAAATCGAAGGATGACCATATTAGTTAAGCTAATGGTTAAAAGCATATTTTTTTATGAAAATCTGTTTTGCTCCTGCTTTTTGGATCCACTCCTGTTTTTTGTGTGTTTTGGCCCAGCAATCTCATGTTTTTGTCCTACTTACAAATTTATCTTTAATTTTTTGAAAGTGAAAAGATGGCAGCTATGTGGATGATTATCTATATCAACTTTTTAGGGAAGGTACTAAGGATAAGAATATATTTTGTGCCTGTTCACCAACATGAGTCGGATAATATTGTAGGGTTTATAGTATACAAATCCTTAGTAGGGAGTGAACACGAAGTGCTAAGGTGGATGATGGCCATTGGGTCTTAGTTATTAAATATAAGGGCTGAGATTTTAATTTCAGGAAGTAGTCTGAGGAGCCACATGAACTTTATCAACTGGGAAAACAATGGGGACACGTGGTTGTGTTTTTGTTAGGGGTGGCTCCTAGAATGTGAATTCATCTTTGCCTCGTATCTCTGTGAAGGACAGTACCACTGTAAGAGAGCTTGAAATGTGAGTAGTATAGGTTAGTGTGTATTATGTGTGTTCTGTTGTGTTCTGGCCACTTGTCTACCCAGAAGCATCAATCACCTGGACAGATGATTCTGGGTACTCGTCCACATCACGGGAAGGTGGGTCAGTCACACTGGAGCATGTACTGTCTTGATACGAGACTCTGACCCACCTGGTGTTGCCTTACGGTAGGCCAGGTTTCTCTGGAGGCTCATTACAGAAAGGGGGAAAAAAAAAAAAATCCTATGTGCAAAAAAAGAGAGAGAGAGAGAGAGCTGGCCAGCACCAGTGACAGCCCAAGTCCCAGGTGCTGGAACAGCGCATGAGTAAAAAATAAATATATATATATATAATAATAATAAATAAAATTAAAAAATTAAAATAAAAATAAAAAAAATTAATCTTGCACCCCGGCTACAGTGAAGAGGCCTGCATGGGACAGAGTGAAATAAACAGAAAGTGGGCTAAGACTGCTTCCAGTTCCAGGGCAAGCCCCAGAACCAATGCAGAATGCGGGTTAGAGGGAAAAAAAAAAAAAATTTGCACTGAAGTAACGGTTGGTAGAAGTAGTGACTTTCATTTGGCAGTGGAATTGTTAATGATAGGGATTTCCATGTCGGTGATTGGCGATCAGTGTCCTCCTCCAGGAAAATACTCAGCTGTGAAGGTCTGGAAGGCTTCAGTTGATGCAGATCTACTGGAGGTGGGGGGGGGTAGGCTAGTTGGAAACCATCGAGGAAACCATCTCCAGAACAAGGAAAAATCTTGTTCTGGAGATGGTTTCTGATGTGGTAATGTACACACTCCAAAAGCAAGTGTTTCCAACTTTCACTTTGTCTGCAAAAGCAGTAAAGAATGTCAATGAGTCCCAGCGTATGCATGCAGTTTCTCATTTAGAAAACTGTCTGGTAATGAGAAAGGAAGATTCGAGGCTGAGGGAGAAACATTGGGTGTTCTTTTTAGTGGTTGCAAAGGTTACCTCCGGAAGAAAACTCCTAGTTACTATCCCTACAATTGAAGTATCCCATCTGGTCTGTCGTATATTGAAGAGATCATTGAAACAACGAGATTTCTCCCGCTTTACATCCGTAGTTAGAGTTCCGTATCCAGGATTGTTGGAGGAATACCTTTTTTTGTCGATAGCAGAGCCCCTTCCTTGTAGATTGCATAAAGGTCGAGAAGGAGGGTGCCTGCTATAACTTGGAGAGCTGCTATAGAAACTGTACGGCAGATTCGATGGGTCGCCAGTAACATAGCTCTTTGTGTAGAGTTTAGCTTTTCTTTCATCTTAATGATGGGTACTGTGTGAAACCAGGCCCCAGCAGTATAGGTTACTGTTGGGAGAAAGACAGCTTTATAATAAAGAAGGAGGGTTTGTTTTGAGAGTCTCCACTCACTTATTGAGATCCTTATAATAGTGGCAGAGAACTTTTTGGTTCTTAGAACTCAGATGCTGTAGATGGGGGAAGAAAGACAGGTGGTTGTCTATTACTACTCCCAGGATTTTGTCTGTTCTACGAAGGTTAGCTGGGTTCTATTGATTTTGACTTGGGGAGCCTTCATAAGTCAATTTGGTTTTTAAACACCATCAACTTAGTTTTGGCAAGATTATATCTATTCTTCTGACTATGGGTAATATAATTGTAACAATATCTTTCTATAAGTTTATACTCACTGTATATTTTCTGAAAAATAATTTTTTTTCAATAGTTTTCTGGATGAAAGCTTTAATTTGAGGGCAGTAGAGATAATAAAAGATAGTGAAAAAAAAAAAAACCTAATGGGAGGGTGGGGGGTATATTAAATGTTGTGATGAAGTGAACCATTATGAATTGTAAGGATGAATTGTTAATTAGAACAAAATAACTAATTAACTAAGTTAGTTATTTTGTATTTTATATCTTATTGATACAGTCTAAAATTACCAAAAATCAGCATGATTGACTCTATTACTAACAGATGTAGATATAAGTGTTTTCTTTCGTCCATGAATTCGTTTTCTTACATATCTTTTTTTTAAGAAAACATTAGATCAAAGTTTTCATGTTTTTCTGTGTAGGCTAGGCTTAGTAAAGCTGTTTCAAGTTGTGCATCAGTTATTTGGAAAGGGTTAAGATGTGAACATGAATATACCGTATTTCCCCATGTATAAGACGCACCTTTTTTCGAAAAATTTGGGGTCTAAAGACTGGGTGCGTCTTATACAGTGATTGTAGATTTTTTTTACTTGCATTTCCGCTTTTTCGCGCGTGTTGTCTTTGTGCTCATTGTTTCGCACTTGTTACCGGTATATTAGGTTACGTTTTGCCATGCTCAGCCCAGAAGTGACTCAGAAAATATTTTCGTACAGTGCTGAATTCAAGTTAAAAGTGATCCAGTTTGCAAAAGTGAATGGAAATCGCGCTGCTGAATGTAAGTTTGGTCCTCCTCCAACTGAGAAAACAATCCGAGACTGGCTACGGGAAGAAGAAACCCTACTGAAAACACCACGGCAGAAGAAGGCCATGAGAGGCAAGTCAGCAACATGGTCTGATTTAGAGAGGGAATTGAAGATATGGCTTGAGAAGCAAAGGGCAATTGGAATTCCTGTGTCCACAAAGATGGTTCAGCATGAGGCAAGAAGAATTGCTGATGAAAAAGAAGTTACTGATTTCAAAGGAGGACACAATTGATGCTTCAAGTTCATGAAACGGAATGGACTAAGCATGCGTACATGCACCAGACTTGCTCAAAAGATGCCTGAAAGATGCATTTTACTGTGTTCCAAGCCCGAGGCGGGAATCAAACATTCGACCTTTGGGTTGTCGGGCAGGCACTTTACCTACCTGGCTAGCCCGGTCCGCTAGGAACAGGTGCATGTATACTTGTGTGTACACCAGTGCTAAGAGTTTGGATAATAAATTTGATGAATTTGAGGTATTGCTCAAAGCATCAAAGGCGGATATTGTTGGGATATCAGAGACGTGGTGTCACACAAATATAAGGAATGCAGAACTGGAATTTGGGGAGTACAATGTGTACAGAAAGGATAGACAGGATAGGAAGGGAGGAGGGGTTATGCTATTAGTTAAGAAACACATAAAATCCAAGGAAGTGCAGTGTCGAGTCAGTTTGGTGTGACATAACCATTGGGAGATCAAAATTGAGAGTTGGAGTGTGCTATAGGCCTAATGACTCTGATGAGTATAATAAAAAACTGTACAGGGAAATAGTGGGCCAGCAAATCAGAGAGTCTTATAATAGGGGATTTTAATTTCCCAGATATTGAATGGAATTTGTGGGTTGGTCACTCACACACTAGCAAGGCTTTTGTGGATTTATTGGATGATTGTTTTCTACATCAGAATGTTCGGGAGGCAACTAGAGGGAGTAATACTCTTGATTTGATTATCAGTAGTGATTCTTCATGCATTAAGAATCAGCAGATAAAGGAACCACTAGGTGGCAGTGATCACAGTGTGCTGAAGTTGGATTTACACAAAGAGGTAACTACCATCAGGGGTAAAGGGAAGTGCTTTTGCTTTCGTAAAGGCGACTACGATGGACTGAGACAGTATTTAAATTCTATACAGTGGGACCAACTAATCATGTTACCAACAGCAAATTCAAAATGAGAAGCATTCAAAGAAATTATCTTGGAAGCTACTAGGCTTTACCAACTAAGAAATATTGTTCAAGGTTTAGGCCTAATTGGATGTCAGATGAACTAATGAGACATATGGCAGAGAAGAAAAACGCTTAGAATACATATAAATTAACATGTGACACAGAAGCCTATGATAGATATAAGTTGATCTGTAACTAAGTTACAAAGGAGGTTATGTGAACCCCAAAGACGAGAGGTATTAGAACCTGTAGTACTTAGTACCGTGCTTGGGTTGGAGATTGAGAAGACGAAAGAAGATATTTGTTGACATTGGACTTGAACTTCTGTAGATTGTAATTTTCAGGAAATACGTATGAAGGAAGGTTGTTCCAGAAAACGGCAGTTGAATGAATAAATGAGGAAGATGAAAAGTTGGTTCTGTGGGTTTGAAGTTGGACAGTAAATGGCTGGTGGCGGCACGTATTCGGACTGTTTTGAAAGAGAGAGCGGGAATTATAGAAGCTAATTCAGAAGAACAGTGCACATGGAAGTATCTGTAGAAGAGGCATGCAGCAGAAACAGTGCGTCTATGAGACAGCGAGTGGAGAGTCTCTGTTAGAGATGAATCATTAGTTAACCTAACTGCCCTCTTCTGAATGGAATCAAGAAGCCTGAGAGAGGTTTTGGGGGCACCACCACAGATGTGGGAACAATATTCCATGGCAGGGCGGATTTGCGATTTATACAGAGTGAGCAGCTGTTTGGAAGAAAAGTAACTCCGAGAGCGAAAGAGAAAACCAAGTTTTTTTAGATGCAGAGGAAGCAATTTTTGTAATGTGCTTGTGCCAAGAGAGATTAGAAGTCAGGGTAATCCCCAAAAGAGATATATCTTTTTGCCTAGAAATTGGAGTGTCACTAAAGATAAGCATAGGAGCAGAAGAATCCTTTTTGCGAGATATAAGACAAGACTGAGTTTTAGAAGGGTTGAAATCAACTAAGTTGTCTTTGCCCCACTGGAGAATTACCTGAAGATCGGCATTTAAGGAATTGGTAGCAGATTCTCGAGAAGTTGAAACTGATTGAGCAGGACAAGGTTTCTCAAAATGGAAAGTTGAATGCAATGTGCTATGATCAGCAAAACTATGGATAGGATTTCCAGTCAATGGAAGAAGGTCATTGATATACAAGAGGAAAAGAGTGGGGGAAAGAACTGAACCTTGGGGAACACCGCCATTAGTGGAGAAGTTAGAAGACAGAGAGCCATCAACCATCACCCTCAGTGAGCGATCAGAGAGAAAACTGGATAACCAATTACTAAAAACAGTTGGCAAACCATAAGATGGAAGCTTGTTTAGAAGACCTTTATGCCAAACACGATCAAAAGCCTTTGAGATGTCAAGAGCAACTACTTGTGTTTCACCGAACCTTTCCATTGAATTAGTCCATAAATGGGTAACATAAGCCAGAATATCACCAGTGGATCGACACTGACGGAATCCATACTGGTGATCGTTGATCAGACGGAAGGTTTCTAGGTAGTTGAAGAGTTGGCGGTTAATTGATTTCTCCATTACTTTAGAAAGAGTAGAAGTAATTGCAATGGGACGATAATTGGATGGGAGGGATTTGTCACCCTTTTTAGGAACTGGCTGGATATGAGCAAATTTCCAAGCAGAAGGAAAAACACCTTTGGAATAAGAAAGTGAAAAAAGGCGGCAAAGAATAGGAGTAAGTTCAGGAGCACAAGTTTTGAGAACAAGTGGAGAAATACCATCAGGACCTGGAGCTTTCTTAGCATCAAGATTCATCAAAATCCTTCTGATATCCTTTTGACGGAAGACCACAGGAGGCATTGAATGGAGCGTGTTAGGAATGGTGGGAGGTGTTTTACCAAGATCATTAATACATGAACTGGAAGAAAAATGGGATGCTAGCAGGTCAGCTTTATCCTTGGCTGAAGTGACAACAGAACCATCTGGTTTGGACAGAGGTGAGAGCAGAGATAGGCAAAAGTTGCGGCCAATAGCTTTGGCAAGAGACCAGAATGCTCGGCTTCCATTAGGGCAAGAAGCAAGTTTTCTACTCTTAGCCTGTTCAAACTCTAGTTTGGACTGATTAATAACTGCTTTACAATTGTTGCGAGCTTTGGTGTAGGTAGAAAATGAAACTGAAGAATTAGAAACAAGCCAATTACGATATGCAACATTCTTCTCTTGGACAGCCTTAGCACATTTATTGGAAAACCAAGGTTTAGATAAAGGACGAGATTTTAAAGTGGAGTGTGGGATAAAGGATTCCATTCCTGCAAGAATAATTTCACTGACACGATCTGAGCAAACATTGACATCAGAACTTTTGAAACAGTAATCCGACCAAGGAAAAGAAGAAAAGAAGTCTCGCAGGTCATCCCATTTTGCATTCTTGTAATGCCAAACAACACGAGTTTGGGAATAGCCATGAGATAAAGGTTCCATTGGAGAAGAGACAATCACCTAGTTGTGATCTGAAGTGCCTAAAGGAGCTCTCACTTCGACCGTGTACTTAGAAGGGTTGTTTTTGAGAAAAAGATCAAGCATATTGGCTGTATGATTAGGATTGTCTGGTATTCTTGTAGGTAAATGAACAATCTGTGCTAGGTCATTAGTAATTGCAAAAGCCTCAGTATCTCGAGCTGCTGGGTCGGTGTAACTAGAAAACGGAAGCCAGCTGGGGTTGTGAACATTAAAATCACCAAGGAAAATTACCTCACTGTTAGGAGAGTTGGACTGGAGAAAGTCAAGTTGCAACGAGAGGAAGTCAAAGAGCTCCAAGTGATTAGTCGAGTTGGGAGAACGGTAGAGACAACAGAAGAATTTGACACAATGAGGTAGAGAGATTTTAAGCCAGAGAAGATCAAAGAGAGGAGATTCCAAATTGCCAAGTCTCTGACAGGGAATATCAGAACGGACATATGCACAAGTACCACCTTTGAGGCGAAAGGAATCATACAGCGAATAATTTGGGCATCTGAGATAAGCAATAGTTGAATCAACCGATAACTGAAATTCTGTCAGAAAAAGTACATGAGGTTTGGCAGACTGCAAGTGTAAATGGACATCGTTGAGATTAAAATTGAGACCACGTATATTTGTGAAATGAATTAGGAAGTCCTTGGGAGGTTTAGATCTTTTCGCAGATAAGCTTGCTCTATTAGTTTGACAATTCATGGTGTATTCAATAGTAAGAAAAAGTGGGTGGGACATGCTGTATGAAGTAATGAAAATTTTGGATATGGCATGCATGTGGTAAGAATATACCCAGATCCTTGACATAACGTGGCCTCGACAATGCTCCCCGCATACACACTACTCGGACTCCCTCCAGTCACTATCTGGCAGAGTAGAGGTAGCAAGATTATACACTAGCTGATCCGGAAGCCTCCTAGAGAGTTACCAATAGGTCCGGTCTGGTGTGCTAACTAGCGGCCGGCCTGCGAAAACCGTTTTAGAGCTGTACCCTCAAAATGTAAGGAATATGGGATCTCGCCACGACGTTCATCATAACCTCAAAAGTCATCAATCATACTGCATGATGGAAGAGATAGTGAAGGGTTTACCGGAACTTAGCTCTAGAGACTAAACATGGGTTCCACCACTTCAAGCCTCCAATAAGCAGAGGTTAGGCAGGTGAAGGTAGATTACGGAAATCTTTGGCAAAGGATGCAAAGAAAAACAGCAAAGAGTTCTTTACTTATGTAAACTCTAGAAGGAAGGGGATGAATCACATTGGTTCGCTTGATATCGGTGGTTCGACTGTTGATGGTCCTGCTCAGGTAGCTGGCGGGCTGGGTGAATGTTTTGCATTGGCATTCACACGTAGGGAGTTGTTTGGCGAGGGGAATGCCAGAGGTGTATTCAACTCTGGCGGTAAGCTGGATGATCTTGTGGTGGCTGAGAGTAGGGTGGGGGAGGGGCTGGTGAGGGTAAGCACGGGGGGGCGCCTGGGGTAGATGGGATCTATTCAGTTGTGATGAGGGAGGCGGCGGAGGGCCCTTGGCCATAGTTGTTGGAGCTTCCTTGGACTTGGGGGGGGGTACCTGTGGACTGGGGGTGTGCGGGTGTGGCCCCAATTCGCAGAGGGGGATCGGGGGGCTGACGCAGGTAGTTGTAGACCTTTGGGTTTGGCCTCTGTTCCGGGAGGATTAGTGGAGGCACTGGTTGGGGAGGCACTGCGGGATCATCTGGATGGGACTTCAGTTGTGGCTCGGACACGGCATGTTTTTGTCGGGGGGGGGGAAGTCTTGCCTGACCAGATTGATTTGATATTGTGGTGCAGTCGGGGGGAGCTGGATGCAGGGAATAACTTTGATGTTGTATGCTTGGATCTTCCTTGCACTCGGGGGGGGGGGGGTACCCGTGGGCCCTTGGCCATAGTTGTGGGAGCTTCCTTGGACTCGGGGGGGTACCAGTGGACTGGGGGTGTGGCCCCAATTCGCAGAGGGGGATCGGGGGCTGACGCAGGTAGTTGTTGACCTTTGGGTTTGGCCTCTGTTCTGGGAGGATTAGTGGAGGCACTGGTTGGGGAGGCACTGCGGGATCATCTGGACGGGACTTCAGTTGTGGCTCGGACACGGCATGGTTTTGTCGGGGGGAAGTCTTGCCTGACCAGATTGATTTGATATTGTGGTGCGGTCGCGGGCGAGCTGGATGCAGGGAATAACTTTGATGTTGTATGCTTGGATCTTGGAGAGGCTTTTGATACTGTTGCGCGTGGGGGACTGCTGCACAAATTGGCGTGGTGTGACGTTGGAGGCGGGTTGCTGCTGTGGATGGGGGGGTGAAAGGGCAGGGAGTTGTAGCGGGTGGATGCTGCTCGTCGTGGACTGGTGTTGTTGGTGGAGTCCCTCAGGGTTCGGTTTTGGGTCCGTTGTTGTTTTTTGTATTTATGAATGATGTTGATGATGGTGTATCGGGCTTGATGTCCAGGTTTGCGGATGGTGCAGGGGTTGGCGGGGTTGTTGAGGGCACTACTGATGCTGTGCTGCTGCGGCAGAGTCTGGAAAGGTTGACCAGATGGGCTGAGGTGTGGCGGGTGAAGTTTAACATTGACAAATGTGGGGTGCTGCGTATGGGAAACAGCAGCACGGGAGCAACGTGTCGGCTGTGTGGTGCTGCACTGACAGTTGTGGAGAATGAAAGTGACCTGTGGATGGTTGTGCTGGCGGATGTGAAGTTCTCTGGGCAGTGCAGACGGGCTGCGGGAGTGGCTCATGGTTTCTTGTCGGTGATGTGCGGGAGTTTTTCTGGCGGGGATAAGGAGGTGATTGTTCCCTTGTGTGGGGCAATGGTGGGGCCACGCCTTGAGTGCTGTGTGCAGGTCTGGAGGCCTCATTTCGGGAGGGATGTTGAGCTGCTGGAATAAGTACGGAGAGGGGCGGCAGGATTGGTGGGTGGAGCGGGGGGATTTCTCTTGCGGGGAGGGGCTTATGTTTTGCGAGTTGCAGTGTCTGGAGGCTGGGCGCTGGCAGGGTTATCTGGTGGAGGTGTATAGGGCCTTGAATGGTTTGAGCATGCTCAGTGCTGATGGGATTCTTCCTCTTGCTCAGAATAATCGCCTGAGACGGCATGGATTGGGGTTGAGGAAGGGCGGATGTGGGATGGGTGTGTGGAGGGTTACTTTTGGCCGGCGGGTGGATGGTTTGTGGAGCGGACTTCCGTCCCTTGTTGTGGAGGTTGATAGCCTGAATGAATTTGGGCCTCAGCTGGACAGGTATTTCGAACGAACGGAGGGGTGAAGTGGAAGTGTATTTTTTTTTTTTTTTGGCTGATGCTGCGTAAGCTTGCTTTCTTGCATCATATACCTCTACTGATGCTAATGATGATGCTAATGAAAGATATGAGCAGAAGGTCCTTTAATTTCATTGTTTTGTCATTCAATGTCGGAAGACATTTCAGTTTGAGTTGGGACAGATTGCAAATATGGACAAAGTTCCCCTTCAATTTGATGTCCCAAGTAACAGAACTGTTGATAAGAAGGGGGGGGAAAACTGTAGACTCTGAAGACAAGTGGACATGAAAAAAGCCATTATACAGTTGTTCTAGCTTGTTCTACCGATGGAACCAAGCTGCCGCCTATGCTGATTTTCAAATGCAAAACAATGCCAAAAGAAGAAATTCCTCGAGGAGTGATTGTCCACGTTCATGACAAGGGTTGGATGGATCAGGATGGGTTGAAGATCTGGTTTAAGAAAGTTTGGAGCAGGAGACCAGGTGGGCTCTTACGCAAACCTGCCCTATTGGTGCTTGATCTGGTCAGGGCACACAACAAAAAATACAAAGAAGATTGCTGCAGAGCAAAAAACAAAACTTGCCGTCATACCTTGACATCCCAGCTCCAACCACTTGATGTCAGCATTAACAAACCCTTCAAAGCTGACATGAGAGATGAATGGAACCAATGGATGAAGTCTTCTGGGTACAATTTGACACCAGCAGGAAGAGTGAAGAAACCGACTATAGGAGAAGTTTGTACCTGGGTGAAAAGATCCTGGGATAATATCAAGATTGAGAGCATTGTCAAGTCATTTAAGAAGTGCGGCATTCCAAATGCCATAGATGGAACTGAGGACGAGGCAATATATGAAGACAGTGATTCTAACCAGACACAGATGAGGACAAGCTAATGGATGGGAGTTTTGACAGTGATGAGTTGTATGAATTTTATGATAATAAAACTTGAGTTCAATAACTTTATGTAATACATTTTTTTTTCAAATTTCGGGCCCCAAAATTAAGGTGTGTCTTATATGTGAGGAAATACGGTAATTGATAATTGGAGAATAACTGTTGAATAAAATTGTGAAGAAATTAATAATTTATTTTTATTTCAAGGAAATTACTTTACGTTCTATAACCACGTACAAGAAAGAGATGCAAATTAAGTGTTTCTGTTGTGCAGCACATTTATTCATGGGGTGTGCAGTATATATTTTTCAACATAATTTGTTTTTGTATGCAGAACAACCATTGGTACAGTTTAGCATTATTACTAATAGCATTTGTAAATTTCAGTGCTAATTGTAAGGATTTTAAAAATTATTCATGTTTTCTATTATTTTGATAGTTATCAATTTGCAATGAACCGTTGCGAGAATTAACAAATCCTGGAGCCAGTGGAAGTATATTTTATCTTTCAAATGATGATGAGTTCATAATAAAGACAGTCCAATATAAAGAGGCAGAATTTTTACAGAAGCTCCTTCCAGGTTATTATATGGTAAGAAATTTTTTTTACGAGCTAGCTTGTTCTTTGCTACAAGTTCATATTTCTTAAATAGAGCTTGGACTTGTTTATTATACTTTTAACTCTATTTTAAATGAATATTTACAGTATAAAAATTGTAAGTACATTTTGTATTGTCAGTATATCATCTGTCAGTTTATTCCTGTTTGACCTTGTATACTTCATTGCAGAGAAATTGCTTTCATAATTGTGTATTAAAATGATTGAAGCAAATTGACAGGCATAATGGATATACAGCAGAATGCTGGTTCCAATATGATTGGAACCAGCATTTGTTGGCGCTCATTGGGCAGGAGCAGCACTGTTTAGCACACGCTTCTTGATTAGACTGGGGTTCGAGCCTGTGACCATCAAATATGAAGGATGAGGAAAGGTCAGGGATTGACCACCGCATATCCCCGGAGCAATATAACCTTAGTTGCTAATGCTTCTAAAAACCAAATAACAACAACAACAACAACCAGCATTTGGTTTGTTAATCAAAAAAGGTAGTATTAATGTTGGTAAATGATGTAAGAAAGCAAGCTTATACAGCATCGGCCAAAAAAAAAAAAAAAAAAAAAAACCATTTCAACTATCCATCAGGTACAATAGTTTGTTCAGTTCTTCCTTGAATATTTTAAAGCTATCCATTTACACATCAGGCAGAAGATTGTTACAGCAGTCAACCACCCATTGGCTAAAAGCAAACTTCTGCACAAATTTCTGTGTGTGTGTGTGTGTGTGTGTGCGCGCGCGTGTGTGTGTGTGCGCGCGCGTGTGTGTGTGTGCGCGCGTGTGTGTGTGTAGTTTGAGCATGAGGAAGAATCCCATCAGAACTGAGTTTGCTTAATCCATTCAAAGCCTTTTTCAGCCTGGTCTGTGCTTGTTGACAGGAGAGACTGCTTGCACATGGATGGGCATACACTTAAATAGAAAGGGTGTAAGAATATTTGCTGATGCTATTGAGGCAGTGTTAGGTGTGTCGGAAAACTGCTAGCTTGTTTGGGGGGGATACACAGACTAAAAGGTTAAAAGTGGCTGCAGGCAGAGGCAAAAGTGATTCTTGCACTGCTTCTATTAGAATGAGCAGCAGCCTGGAAAGCAAGGCAATAGAGATTTCCAGGACTGCTGGTAGTCATAGTGGGACAAATAAATACATGGGCTGTGTTAGGGTAACTAAGAGTAGAAATAGGTGCATGTATACTTGCATGTACACCAATGCTAGGAGTATAGTTAATAAATTTGATGAGCTTGAAGTGCTTAGTCAAGACATCAAAGGCAGATATTGTTGGGATATCAGAGACTTTGTGTCACACAGACATAAGCAGTGCAGAATTGAAATGTGTGGAGTACAATGTGTACAGAAAGGATAGACAGGACAGGAAGGGAGGAGGGGTTATGCTGTTAGTTAAGAAACACATAAAATCTAAGGAAGTGCATCCAATCGATGGTGGTGGACAATGCAATGTCGAGTCTCTTTGGTGTGACATAAGTACAGAGAAAGGAAAAACGAGAGTAGGTGTGTGTTATAGGCCTAATGAATCTGATGAGTACAATGAACAATTGTGTAGAGAAAAATCTGAGAAAATGTTGACATCAGAAGTTTTGAAACAGTAATCCAACCAAGGAACAGAAGAAAAGAAATCATGCAGATTATCCCATTTTGAATTCTTGTGAAGCCAAACAACACAAGGTTGAGAAAATTGGAGAAGAGACTATCACCAAGTTGTGATCTGAGGTGCCTAGAGGAAACCTTGACCGTGTACTTAGAGGGGTTGTTTGTGAGAAAAAGATCAAGTGTGTTGGCTGAATTGTTAGGATTGTCCGGTGTTCTGGTAGGTAAATGAACAATCTTTAATTGTAAAAATCAGCATCTCGACAAGCTGGGTCTGTACGACTATAAAACAGAAGCCATCTGGAGTTGTGAACATTAAAATCTGTGGCAAATTACCGCACTGTTAGGAAAGTTGGACTGGAGAAAGTAAAGTTTCAAAGAGAGAGGAAGTCAAAGAGTTCCAAGTGATTAGTGTAGTTGGAGTTAGGAAAACAATAGAGGGAACAAATGAATTTGTTCATCTGGTGGAGAGATTATAAGCCAGAGAAATTCGAAAAGAGGAGATTCCAAATTACTAATTCTCTGAGAGGGAATATTAGATTTGACATATGCACAAGTACCACCTTTGACCTGACTTTGCCGAAATTAGGTCCACTTGACTTGGGTGTCACCCAAATATCAGTTTCATCAGCATTTTAGACATCCAAGTAGCAAGCACATCTTGGCATATCTGAGAGAATGACTGTGACACCCTCAAGGACCGCAAGGACTAGACAAACTATTGGAGGGAATGAGTTGGTAAAATGGGAGAATTTTGCAATAAGCTACTAAGGAAGTTAGGCAAGCTAAGGCAGATTACGAGAAGTTTTTCTCTAAGAATATGACATTGAGTAGAATTCTTTGCTTGCACTAGAAGGAAAGGTATGAACCATATTGGCCACTAGATATAAATGGCATAACTATACATGATGTTGTTCTGGTTGCTGACAAAATAAATGTTTTGCATCTACATTCATGCTTCCAAGTTTTTATGGATGTGGGTAACAGTAGTACAGCAAGTTGCAGTTGATAATAGCTGAAGGAATTTTGTGTTAACAGAGAATAAATTCTTGAATCCAAAAGTAAGTAAGGCATATATGGCTGATGGAATTGATCTGATTACATTAAATGAAGCAGAAAAAATGGTAAACACACCTGTGACCATAATTATGAGAGAATAATTGGGTTACCATAGCTAAGACAAGGATTCTTGGGTTGAGGCATACGGTGCAAGAAAGCAAGCTTATACAGCATTAGCCAAAAAAAAAAAAAAAAAAACCCTTTCCATTTCACCCATCTGGTCACTCCAAATGTTTATTTAGTTCAGTCTTAAATTTATTTAAGCTATTAACTTGCACAACAACAGGGAAAGTCTTGTCTGACAAATTTGATAGATATTATAATGTGGTTACAAAGGAACTGGATGCAAAAAATAATTTTGATATTTGGATTTCAGGAAAGCTTTTGACACTGTTGCTCATGGAAGACTATTGTACAAATTGGAGCAGAATGGTATTAAGGATAAGTTGCTACAATGGATAAAAGGATGGTTGAGTAGGAGAAGACAGAGGGTGGTAATTAATGGGTGCTCCTCTTCGTGGAATAATGTTATTAGTGGACTCCCACAGGGTTCAGTGTTGGGTCCACTGTTGTTTTGTATATTTATCAATGATATTGATGAAGGTATATCAGGCTTAGTGTCGAAGTTTGCAGATGATACAAAGGTTGGCAGGTTTGTTAATCAGTAATGGCAGTGAGCTACTGCAACAGGATCTAGATAATTTGGGCAGATGGGCTAAGAAATGGCAACTGAAGTTTAACCTTGACAAATGCAAAGTACTGCATATGGATAGAAGTAACCCCAGAGAAACGTACCAACTGTGTGGTACTATACTTAAGGTGGTAGAAAACGAAAAAGACCTGGGAGTAATTGTGCAGTCAGATATGCAGTTTTCTGAGCAATGCAGATAGGCTGCCAGGGCAGGTCATGGGGTTTTGTCAATGATATATAGGAATTTTGCTAGCAGGGAGAAGGAGGTGATTGTCCCTCTGTATAAGGCAAAGTCAGGTCGCACCTTGAGTACTGCGTACAGGTCTGGAAGCCTCATATTAGGAAGGAGTAGATTTACTTGAGCGTGTACAGAGAAGGGCAACAAGAATTGTGAGGGGAATGAAGGGATACTCTTATCAAGAGAGAGGCTGAAGTTCTGCAAATTGCAGTGGCTGGAGACTAGGCACCTGCGCGGTGATCTGATTGAGGTGTATAAGGCCTTGAATGGGTTGAGCACGCTGAATTCTGATGGGATCCTTCCACTTGTTCAGATTACGAACCTAAGGGGGCATAAATTCAAATTAAGAAAAGACAGATGTAGAATAGATGTGCGGAAATTTGCCTTTTGCCAGCGGGTGGTTAATTGCTGGAACAAACTTCCATCTGTCGTTGTGGAAGTTGATAGGTTAAATAAATTTAAGGAGGAACTGGACAGGCATTTGGAGGGAATGGTGTGACTTTTTTTTTTTTTTTTTTTTTTTTGGCTGATGCTGCATAAGCTCATACACTTGCTTTCTTGCATCACATGCCAATACTACTTTTCCAGCAATCAACTATGTGCTGGCTAAAGGAAACTTCCTCACATCTATTCTACAACTGTCTTTCCTCAATTTGAACCTATGCCCCCTCAGGTTCTTAATCTGAGCAAGCAGAAGTATCCTGTCAGCATTGAGCTTGCTCAAACCATTCAAGGCCCTATACACCTCAATCAGATCACCTTGCAGGTGCCTAGTCTCCAGATGCTGCAACTTGCGGAATATTTAAGCCTTTCTTCATAAGTGCACCCCTTTGTTCCTCTCACCAATCTTCTTGCTCTTCACTGTACTTGTTCTTGCAGCTCTACATCCTTCCTAAAATGATGCCTCCAGACCTGTATGCAGGACTCAAGGTGTGACT
This sequence comes from Mastigoproctus giganteus, assembly GCF_048544385.1. NCBI lineage: Eukaryota > Metazoa > Arthropoda > Arachnida > Uropygi > Thelyphonidae > Mastigoproctus > Mastigoproctus giganteus. The sequence goes on from NC_143577.1 coordinate 140,650,160, forward strand.
TCACCATTGCCTTATATAAGGGGATAATCACCTCCTTGTCTCTACTAGCAAAATTCTTATATATCATTGACAAAACTCCATGCCCTGCTATGGCAGCTCATCTGTATTGCTCAGAGAACTTCATATCTGAGTGCACAATTACCCCCATGTCTTTTTCATTCTCCACCTCCCTGAGTGTACTACACACAGTTATGTTTCTCTTGGATTACTGCTACCCATATGCAGTACTTTGCATTTTTGCTTTCCATTATTACAAAATTATTAAGCTCCCTGTTAGAGTTTAATAAGCTTCTGTCATCCACTTACCTATAGACGTCCACATATTTGAACGTAGATGCAAAATACTGATGTAGTTTGTCAGCTGAGGATCATCAGTTGAACCACCAACATGAAGTGGGCCAATCTGATTCATCCCCTTCCTTCTAGAGTTTATATAAGTAAAGAACTCTTTACCATTTTTCTTTGCATCCTTTGCCAAGGATTTTTTGTAATCAGCCTACACTTGCCTAACCTCCTTTGGGACTTGATTACAAACTAGCTTATGTCTACCATAGGCTTCTGTGGCTCCTGATAATTTATATGCATCCCAAGCCTGTTTCTGTTCCGAGATGATCCTCATTAGTTCATCTGACATCCATTTAGGTCTAAATCTTGAATGGCATTTCTTAGTTGATATGAAAAGCCTAGTAGCTTCCAAGATTAATTTCTTGAAGGCTTTCCATTTAGAATTTGCTGTGTTTAATTAGTTGATCCCAATGTATGGAATTTAAAAACTGGCTAAGACCACCAGGGGCATATTCTGGGGTGGGCAGAGAAGGCATATGTTCCCCTTAACCAAAAATTTGATATTAAAGAAACAGAATGGAGTGCAGAAGACGTTCTAAAAAAAAACTCAAAAGCCTGGTTGCCAGTCCCCCCCCCTTACGATGTTACCTGGACCTGGTTGCCATATTCCCCCCTTACAATGAAAGCTGGATACACCACTGGAGACCACTGTAGTCATCTTTATGAAAGCAAAAACCTTTCCCTTTACTCTTCATGGTAGTTACATCTCTAAGTATTTCCCACATTAGTACACTGTGATCACTGCCACTTAGTGGTTCCTTTATCTGCAAATTTTTAAAGCATGAATAATCTAATCACTGCTGATAATCAGATCAAGAGTATTACTCCCTCTGGTTGCCCCACAAATTTGGTGCTGTAGAAAACAATCTTCAAATAAATACACAGAAGTTTTTCTAGCATGCGAGTGACCAATCCACAAGTACCAGTCAATATCTGGTAAGTTAAAATCCCCCACTGCAAACATTCTGATTTACTTGCCTACTCTATTTCTCTGCACAGTTGTAGTACTCATTGGAGTCATTAGGCCTATAACAGGCTCCTACTTTCATTATCCCTTTCTAGGATTTATAAATAAATAAATTTTCTGTTTATACTCCGGCACGACAACCAAGTCAGTAGAGTTTACAATAAATCGTCAATACAAATATTTATCGTATTTAGTAGTCACGGGCTTGAACCCCGGTCCACTCAAGGAATGCGTGCTATGCACCCTCGCTCCTGACCACTGGGCTATGTCAGGCCTTACCACCAAACTGACTCAACATTGCACTGTCCACTCATGTCAACTGGATGCACTTCCTTAGATTTTATGTGTTTCTTATCTAACAGCATAACCCCTCCTCTCTTCCTGTCCTGTGTATCTTTTCTGTACAAATTGTACTCCCCAAATTCAAATTATGCACTGCTTATATTTGTGTGACACTGTCTCTGATATCCCAACAATATATGCCGTTGATGTCTTGAATATCATTTCAAATTCATCAAATTTATTTACTATACTTGCAGAATTGGTGTGCATGTATGTATACATTCACCTGTTCTTACTCTTAGTTACCTTAACCCAGCTACTTGCTGGGTTAGGGTAACTAAGCTGCAGCTACTATGCTGCTGCTCATTACAATGGAAACAGTTCAAGAATCACTTTTGCCTCTGCTTGCTACTGTTAATCTTTTTGTCCATGAATTCCTCCAAGCTAGCAGGATTCCAACCCTCCTAATGCTGCCTCAATAGCACTGCAAATATTTTTGCACCTCTTTCTGTTTAAGAGTTTCTCATCCCTGTAGAAGCAGCCTCCTGTTATCAATCACAGACCACGCTGAAAAAAATTCTACCCCATGAGCCTTGCACAATCTCTCCAGGGCTGAATTGATTGACAAGGCTGTCATCATATACTCCCTCCTATCATGTCTGGGCAGAACTGCAGACACTTTCAAATTTAACCCTAATTCACAACATTTTTTCAATATTGATATCCCAACAATATCTACCTTTGATGTTTAGACCAGCACCTCAAATTCATCAAATTTATTTACTCAACTCCTAGCAGCAGTATACAGCCACTCCCCGACTTACATAATACTCGACATTAGCATTATGCTAATGTCGAATATTAGTCGGGGAATTGCTGTGACATACGGAAATTCGACTTTATGTAAGTTTTTGCCGGCTGTGCAAAATTAAAGAATCATTGAAACGTATTTTGCGTCCCGTAGGAATAAATGGAGGTATCATGAAAATATTGTAATGTGAACCCAATAACACAGTTTTTTTTTGGTAATTTGTTCCAAGACCTTGGAAGTCAAAATTTTCACTATATAACTAAACTATTTATCTCTGTAAAAAAAGTCGTCTTTATAATGGAAATTGCAGTACATTTTCATCATTATCATATGTTCTGTTATAAGAATCAATTTTTGAACACCTTTGTGATATTTTCCTAAAACACATTTCTGGTGGTCACTACTATAAAATAATAAAAGCAATTTGCACTTGTGCGACTTTGCACTGTTCCCGCATGTGAAAATGAAGCTAAAAGGGAGGCGGTTTTCCAGTGATGAGGACCTTCTACGGGCTTGGGACAAGGAGTGTGCTTTACTCCCTAGTGAAACTTGGCAGAACTGGTTTAAAGATTGGTTTCGGAGGATGGAGAGGTGTATTGAATGTAGAGGAAATTACTTTGAAAAAATTAAATAAACAAAGCTGTATTGCAAAACTTTCCTAGTACCCTTTGTATATGTAGTCTCAATTATAATCTCAATGATGTCCATTTCCACTTGCAGTCTGCCAAACCTCATGTACTTTTTCCTGACAGAATCTCAGTTATTGGTTAATTCAACTACTGCTCATCTCAGTTGCCCAAATTATTCACTGTATGATTCCTTTTGCCTCAAAGGTGGTACTTGTGCATATGTCCTTTCCGATATTCCCTGCCAGAGAATTGGTAATTTGGAATTTCCTCTCTTTGATCTTCTCTAGCTTAAAATCTCTGTACCTCACTGTGCCAAATTCATACATTGTCTCTACCATTCTCCTAACTCCACTAATCACTTGGAGCTCTTTGACTTCCTCTCTTTGCAATTTGACTTTTTCCAGTCCAACTCTCCTAACAGTGAGGTAATTTTCCTTGGTGATTTTAATGTTCACAATTCCACCTGGCTTCTGTTTTCTAGTCACACTGACCCAACTGGTCGAGATGCTGAGGCTTTTGCAATTACTAATGACCTTGCACAGATTGTTCATTTACCTGTTCATTGTTCATTCATCTTAACCATACAGCCAATACGCGTGATCTTTTTCTCACAACCCTTCTAACTACACGGTTGTAGTGAGAGGTCCTTTAGGCACTTCAGATCACAACTTGGAGATTGTCTCTTCTCCAATGGAGCCTTTATCTCATGGCTATTCCCAACCTCATATTGTTTTGCCTTACAAGAATGCAAAATGGGATGACATTCAAGATTTCTTTTCTTCTTTTCCTTGGTCGGACTACTGTTTCAAAACTTCTGATGTCAACGTTTGCTCAGATCGTGTCAGTGAAATTATTCTGGTAGGAATGGAACCTTTATTCCACACTCCACTGTAAAATCTCATCCTTTATCTAAACTTTGGTTTTCCAATAAATGTATTAAGGCTGTTCAAGAGAAGAATGTTGCATATCGTAATTGGCTTGTTTCTAATTCTTCAGTTTCATTTTCTGCCTACACTAAATTGTAAAGCAGTAAAGCTCGCAACAATTGTAAAGCAGTCATTAATCAGTCCAAACTAGATTTTGAACAGGCTAAGAGTAGAAAACTTGCTTCTTGCCATAATGGTAGCCGTGCATTCTGGTCTCTTGCCAAAGCTATAGGCCGCAACTTTTGCCCATCTCTGCTACTACCTCTGTCAAAACCAACAGATGGTTCTGTCGTCACTTCAGTCAAGGATAAAGCTCACCCGCTAGCTTCCCATTTCTTTTCCAACTGATGTATTAATGATCTTGGTAAAACATCTTCCACCACTCCTAACACACTCCATTCAATGCCTCCTGTGGTCTTCCGCCAAAACGATGTCAGAAGGATTTTTACAAATCACGATGCTAAGAAAGCTCAAGGTCCCGATGGTATTTCTTCACTTGTTCTCAAAACCTCTGCTCCTGAACTTACTCGTGTTCTGTGCCGCCTTTTTTCACTTTCTTATTCCAAAGGTGTTTTTCCTTCTGCTTGGAAATTTGCTCAAATCCAGTCAGTTCCTAAAAAGAGTGACAAGTCCCTCCCATTGAATTATCATCCCATTGCAATTACTTCTACTCTTTCTAAAGTAATGGAGAAATCAATTAACCGCCAACTCTTAAACTACGTAGAAACCTTTCATCTGATCAAGATTGCCTTGATCAGATGAAAGATTGCCTTGATCAGATCACGATAGGAGGGAGTATATGATGAGAGCCTTGTCAATCAATTCGGCCCTGGAAAGATTGTGCAAGACTCAAGGGGTAGAATTTTTTTCAGCCATGACTGTACTTGTTAACAGGAGAGATTGCTTCTACAGGGATGGGATACACTTAAATAGAAAGGGTGCAAGAATATTTGCTGATGCTATCGAGGCAGTGTTAGGTGGGTCGGAAAACTGCTAGCTTGGGGAGAGACAAAGACCAATAGATTGACAGTAGCCACTGGCAGAGGTGAAAGAGATTCTTGCACTGCTTCTATTAGAATGAGCAGAAGCCTGAAAAACAAGATGCATGGTATTTCAGAGACTGCTGGGAGCCATTGCGGTACAAGTAAACACATGGGTTGTGTTAGGGTAGCTAAGAATAGAAACAGGTGCAGGTATACTTGCGTGTACACCAATGCTAGGAGTTTAGTAAATAAATTTGATGAATTTGAGGTATTGCTCAAAACATCAAAGGCAGATATTGTTGGGATATCAGAGACGTGGTGTCACACAGATATAAGGGATGCAGAAATGCAATTTGGGGAGTACAACGTCTACAGAAAGGATAGACAGGATAGGAAGGGGGGAGGGGTTATGCTATTAGTTAAGAAACACATAAAAACCAAGGAAGTGAAGCCAGTCGACATCGCTGGACAGTGCAGTGTTGAGTCAGTTTGGTGTGACATAAGCATTGGGAGATCAAAATTGAGAGTAGGAGTGTGCTATAGGCCTAATGACTCTGATGAGTATAATAAGGAACTGGACAGGGAAATAGAGTGGGCCAGTAAATCAGAGAGTCTTATAATGGGAGATTTTAATTTCCCAGATATTGACTGGAATTTGGGGGCTGGTTACTCACACACTAGCAGGGCTTTTGTGGATTTATTGGATGATTGTTTTCTACATCAGCATGTTAGGGAGGCAACTAGAGGGAGTAATACTCTTGATTTGATTATCAGCAGTGATTCTTCATGCATTAAGAATCTGCAGATAAATGAACCACTAGGTGGCAGTGATCACAGTGTGCTGAAGTGGGATTTACTGAAAGAGGTAACTACCATTAGGGGTAAAGGGAAGGGTTATTGCTTCCGTAAAGGCGACTACGATGGACTGAGACAGTATTTAAATTCTATACAGTGGGACCAACTGATGATGTTACCAACAGCAAATTCAAAATGGGAAGCATTCAAAGAACTTATCTTGGAAGCTACTAGGCTTTACATACCAACTAAGAAATATTGTTCAAGGTTTAGGCCAAAATGGATGTCAGATGAACTAATGAGGCATATGGCAGAGAAGAAAAATGCATGGGATACTTACAAATTGACACAGAAGCCTATGATAGATACAAGTTGATATGCAACCAAGTTACAAAGGAGGTTAGGCAGGCGAAGGCAGATTACGAGAAATCCTTGGCAAGGGATGCAAAGAAAAACAGCAAAGAGTTCTTTACTTATGTAAACTCTAGAAGGAAGGGGATGAATCAGATTGGTCCACTTGATATTGATGGGTCAACTGTTGATGATCCTGCTCAGGTAGCTAACAAACTAAATGAATATTTTGCATCGACATTCACACATGAGGAGTTATTCAGCAAGGGGAATGCCAGAGGTGTATTCAACTCTAGCAGTAAGCTACAGAATCTTGAAATAACTGGGAGTAAAGTGGAGGAGAAACTGTTGAAGATAAACACAAGAAAGGCACCCGGGGTGGATGGGATCTATCCAGTTATATTAAAGGAGGCAGCAAAGGAAGTAAGCAAACCGTTAGCCATAATTATGAGAGCTTCCTTGGACTCAGGGGAGGTACCCATAGACTGGAAATGTGCAAATGTGACCCCAATTCACAAAGGAGGATCAAAGGCTGACACAAGTAATTATAGACCTGTGAGCTTAACTTCTGTTCCAGGAAAATTAATGGAGGCACTGGTTAAAGAAGCACTGCAGGATCATTTAGACAAGACTTCAGTTATAGCTCAGACACAGCATGGTTTTGTTAAGGGGAAGTCTTGCCTGACCAACTTGATTGGATACTATGATGCAGTCACAAAAGAACTGGATGCAGGGAATAACTTTGATATTATATACTTGGATCTTAGAAAGGCTTTTGATACTGTTGCACATGGAAGACTGCTACACAAATTGGAGCAGTGTGACATTGGAGGCAAATTGCTGCTATGGATAAAGGGGTGGTTGAGGGGGAGAAGACAGAGAGTGGTAATCAATGGACACTGCTCATCGTGGACTAATGTTATTAGTGGAGTCCCTCAGGGCTCAGTGTTGGGTCCATTATTGTTTTCTGTATTTATAAATGATATTGATGATGGTATATCAAGCTTAATGTCCAAGTTTGCAGATGATACAAAGGTTGGCAGGGTTGTCAAGGACACTACTGACACTATGCTGCTGCAAAAGGATCTGGAAAGGTTGAGCAGATGGGCTGAGAGGTGGCAAATGAAGTTTAACATTGACAAATGTAAAGTACTACACATGGGAAAAAGCAACCCCAGAGCAACGTATCAACTCTGTGGTACTACACTGACAGTGGTAGAGAATGAAAGGGACTTGGGGGTGATTGTGCAGGCAGATATGAAGTTCTCTGAGCAGTGCAGACTGGCTGCAAGAGTAGCTCATGGAGTATTGTCAATGATATACAGGAATTTTTCCAGCAGGGATAAGGAGGTGATTATTCCATTGTATAAGGCAATGGTCAGACCACACCTAGAGTACTGTATACAGGTCTGGAGGCCTCATTTCAAGAAGGATGTAGAGCTGCTGGAACGAGTACAGAGAAGGGCAACAAGATTAGTGAATGGAACAAAGGGGTGCTCTTACGAAGAAAGGCTTAAGTTTTGCAAATTACAGTGTCTGGAGACTAGGCACCAGCGAGGTGATCTGATAGAGGTGTATAAAGCCTTGAATGGTTTAAGCATGCTCAATGCTGATGGGATTCTTCCTCTAGCTCAGAAAAATCACCTGAGAGGGCATAAATTCAAATTGAGGAAAGACAGATGTAGGATAGACGTGCGGAAATTTGCCTTTAGCCAGCGGGTGGTTGGTTGGTGAAACAGACTGCCATCCCTTGTGGTGGAGGTTGATAGCCTAAATAAGTTTAAGGCTCAGCTGGACAGGTATTTTGAACGAACAGAGGGGTGAAGTGGAAGGGGTTTTTTTTTTTTTTTTTTTTTTGGCTGATGCTGCATAAGCTTGCTTTCTTGCATCAAATGCCTCTACTAATGCTAATGCCTTTATGGAAGGTGGGCAGGAGCAGCAGTGCATAGCACACGCGTCTTGATTAGACGGGGGTTCAAGCTCCTGACCACCAAATACGGAGGATGTGGAAAGGTCAGGGAATGATCACCACATATCCCCGAAGCAATATGGCCCTAGTTGCTAATGCTCCTAAAAACCAAATAACAATAACAACAGCCAGTATGGATTCTGTCAGTGTCGATCCACTGGTGATATTCTGGCTTATGTTACCCATTTATGGACAAATTCAATGGAAAAGTTCGTTGAAACACAAGCAGTTGCTCTTGACACCTCAAAGGCTTTCAATCATGTTTGGTATAAAGGTCTTCTAAACAAGCTTCCATCTTATGGTTTGCCAACTGTTTTTTTTAATTGGTTATCCAGTGTTCTCTCTGATCACTCACCGAGGAGATGGCTCTCTGTCTTCTAACTTCTCCACTAATGCTGGTGTCCCCCAAGGTTCATTTCTGTCCCCCACTCTTTTCCTCTTGTATATTAAGGACCTTGTTCCATTGACTGGAAATCCTATCCATAGTTTTTCCGATGATAGCACATTGCATTCCACTTTCCATTTTGAGAAACTTTGCACTGCCCAATCAGCTTCAAGTCTACTGTCAAGTCAACTTTATGAAACCAAAAACCTTAATGATAGTTATATCTTTATGTAATTTCCACATCAGTACGTTGTGATCACTGTCATTCAGTGGTTCCTTTATCTGCAAATTCTTAATGCATGAATAATCACTGCTGATAATCAGATCAAGAGTATTACTCCCTCTGGTTGCCTCTTGAACATGTTGCTGTAGAAAACAGTTCATCCAATAAATTGACAAAAGTCTTGCTAGTGTGCGAGTGACCAACCCACAATAGTTCTAGTCAATATCTGGAAAGTTAAAATCCCCGATTATAAGACATTCTGATTTACTAGCCCACTCTATTTCTCTGCACAATTGCTCATTATACTCATCAGATTCATTAGGCCTAATGCACACCTACTCTCATTTTTCCTTTCTCTGTGCTTATTTCACACCAAACAGGCTGAACACTGTATTGTCCACCAACATCAGTTGGAGGCATTTCCTGAGATTTTGTGTTTCTTAACTAACAGGCTAACCCCTCCTCCCTTCCTGTCCTGTCTATTCTTTCTGTATACATTGTACTCTCCAAATTCCAATTCTGCATTGCTTCTATTGAAATGAGCAGCAGCCTGGAAAACAAGATACAGGATATTTCAGAGACTGCTGGGAGTAATCGCGGAACAAGTAAACACATGGGTTGTGTTAGGGCAGCTAAGAATAAGAACTGGTGCATGTATACTTGCATGTACACCAATGCTAGGAGTTTGGTAAATAAATTTTATGAATTTGAGGTATTGCTCAAAACATCAAAGGCAGATATTGTTGGGATATCAGAGATGTGTTGTCACACAGATATAAGGAATGCAGAACTGGAATTTGGGGAATACAATGTGTATAGAAGGGATAGACAGGACAGGAGAGGAGGAGGGGTTATGCTATTAGTTAAGAAACACAAAAAATCCAAGGAAGCGAAGCGAGTAGACATTGATGGACAGGGCAGTGTCGACTCAGTTTGGTGTGACATAAGCATAGGGAAATCAGAATTGAGAATAGGAGTGTGCTATAGGCCTAATGACTCTGATGAGTATAATAAGATACTGTACAGGGAAATAGAGTGGGACAGTAAATCAGAGAGTCTTATAATAGGCGATTTTAATTTCCCAGATATTGACTGGAATTTGTGGGTTGGTCACTCACACACACACTAGTCAGACTTTTGTGGATTTATTGGATGATTGTTTTCTACATCAGCATGGTCGGGAGGCAACTAGAGTATTGCTCCCTCTTGATCTGATTATCAGTAGTGATTCTACATGCATTAAGAATCTGCAGATACAGGAACCACTAGGTGGCAGTGATCACAGTGTGCTGAAGTGGGATTTACTCAAGGAGGTAACTACCATCAGAGGTAAAGGGAAGGGTTTTTGCTTTCGTAAAGGCGACTGTGATGGTCTGAGACAGTATTTAAATTCCATAAAGTGGGACCAACTGATGATGTGACCAACAGCAAATTCAAAATGGGAAGCATTCAAAGAACTAAACTTGGAAGCTACCAGGCTTTACGTAACAACTAAGAAATATTGTTCAAGATTCAGGCCTAAATGGACGTCAGATGAACTAATGAGACAGATGGCAGAGAAGAAAAATGCATGGGATACATACAATTTAATGGGTGACATGGAAGCCTGTGATAGATATAACCTGGTCTCGTAACCAAGTCTCAAAGGAGATTAGGCAGGCAAAGGCAGATTATGAGAAATCCTTGGCAAAGCATGCAAAAAAAAAACAAAACAGAAAAGAGTTCTTTACCTATTTAAACTCAAGAAGGAAAGGGATAAATCAGATTGGTCCTCTGGATATTGATGGTTCAACAGTTGAGGATTCTGCTCAGGTGGCTAACAAACTAAACGTGTGTTTTGCATCTACATTCACACATGAGGAGTTATTCAGGAAGAGGAATGTCATAGGTGAAGTAAACATTGGCAGTGAGCTAGATGATTTTGTAATAACTGAGAGGAAAGTGGAGGAGAAATTGTTGAGGATAAACATAAAAAAGGCACCTGTGGTGGATGGGATCAATCCAGTTATATTAAAGGAGGTAGCAAAGGAATGAAGCAAACCCCTAGTCATAATTATGAGAGCTTCTTTGGACTCAGGGGAGGTACCCATAGACTGGAGATATGCAAATGTAACCCCAATTCACAAAGGAGGATCAAAGGCTGACACAAGTAATTATAGACCTGTTAGTTTAACTTCTGTTCCAGGAAAATTAGTGGAGGCACTGGTTAAAGAAGCACTGGAGGATCATCTAGACAAGAATTCAGTTATAGCTCAGACACAGAATGGTTTTGTTAAGGGAAGGTCTTGCCTGACCAATTTGATTGGATACTATGATGTAGTCACAAAAGAACTGGATGCAGGGAATAACTTTGATATTATATATGTTGATCTTAGAAAGGCTTTTGATACTGTTGCACATGGAAGACTGCTGCACAAATTGGAGCAGTGTGACATTGGAGGCAAATTGATGCTATGGATAAAGGGATGGTTGAGTGGCAGAAGACAGAGAGTGGTAATCAGTGGACACTGCTCAACATGGACTAATGTTATTAGTGGAGTTCCTCAGGGTTCAGTGTTGGGTCCATTATTGTTTTCTGTATTTATAAATGATATTGATGATGGTATATCAAGCTTAATGTCTAAGTTTGCAAACTATACAAAAGTTGGCATTGTTGTCAAGGACACTACTGATGCTATGCTGCTTCTGCTACAACAGGATCTGGAAAGGCTGAGCAGATGGACTGAGAGGTGGCAAATGAAGTTTAACATTGACAAATGTAAAGTACTACTACACATGGGAAACAGTAACCCCAAAGCAACGTATCAACTCTGCGGTACTACACTGACAGTGGTAGAGAATGAAAAGTACCTGGAGGTAATTGTGCAGGGAGATATGAAGTTCTGTGAGCAGTGCAGATGAGCTGCAAGAGTAGCTCATGGTGTCTTGTCAATGATATACAGGAATTTTTCTAGCAGGGATAGGGAGGTGATTATTTCCTTGTATAAGGCAATCGTCAGGCTACACCTTGAGTACTGTATACAGGTCTGGAGGCCTCATTTCAAGAAGGATGTAGAGCTGCTGGAACGAGTACAGAGACGGGCAACAAGATTAGTGAATGGAACAAAGGGTTGCTCTTACGAAGAAAGGCTTAAGGTTTGCAAATTACAGTCTGGAGACTAGGCACCGGCGAGGTGATCCGATAGAGGTGTATAAGGCCTTGAATGGTTTGAGCATGCTCAATGCCGATGGGATTCTTCCTCTTTCACAGAATAATCACCTGAGAGGGCATAAATTCAAATTGAGGAAAGTCAGATGTAGGATAGATGTGGGAAATTTGTCTTTAGCCAGCGGGTAGTTGGTTGGTGGAACAGACTTCCATCACTTGTTGTTGAAGTCGATAGCCTAAACAAATTTAAGACTCTGCTGGACAGGTATTTTGAACGAATGGAGGGGTGAAATGGGAGTGGTGTGTTTTTTTTTTTTTTTTTGGCTAATGCTGAATAAGCTTGCTTTCTTGCATTATATGCCTCTACTAATGGTAATGCTATATCTGTGTGACACCACGTCTCTGATATCCCAACAATATCTGCCTTTGATGTCTTGGCTAGCATTTCAATCTCATCAAATTTGTTAACTATACTCCTAGCATTGGTGTACATGCTTGTATACCAATGCTAGGAGTATAGTTAGCTACCGTAACACAGCCCATGTATTTACTTGTTCCACTATGACTCCCAGCAGTCCTGAAAATCTCGATTACCTTGCTTTACAGGCTGCTGCTCATTCCAATAATAGATTTTTATATTAATATGCTTGTATAAACTACAGTACACTTAATATTAAACACAATTTATTTGTCTGTAATTTTAAAACCATACACTTTAAAATATTACTTGATCTCTGTAATTAAAAACATTACTATTTAATAATAAATGCAATTTCAATAGTCTTTATTTATGAATCTTAAAATTGATGTTTGTTTTAAAAATTGCACTTTGATATTTCTTAAGTTTCCCCTTAAAATACTCAGTGCATTAAAAGTCTGATTACTTGTCTCAGTTTCTTCAAAAAAAATTGACTTATGTGTCCATTGCTCCTTGAGTTTGTGAGATTATGGGCACTGATTTTGATTTCCTTTCACTTGTCATCATATCGTCATCATCTTTGTTGAACACGGCATCTACAATGTCACTCTCTGTAGGAAGACAACTAGTTAACAAGTTTTCATCGACTCGTACAGATTCATCGATGTTATCTGTATTAAAACCTACAATGTTGTTACATAGCAACCATTTGGATAATGGTAAGTTGTTTTCTTCATTTCCATTATCTTCATCTACAATTGAAATTTCATTTGAATTTAATTTTGATTTCTTGAAGCAATTCGATATGGTTGTCGAAGTAATGTTGTTCCATGCATTATTCAATAAATTTATAGCATCCAATATCGATATATAGGCTCGGCAAGTTTCTGTTCTCTTTGACTGATCAGATGTAAAACTAGAAATCTTTTTTAAAATCGTTTCAAACCCTTGATTACACCTACGTCCATTGGTTGTAAAATTGATGTCACATTGGGAAACAGAAATACCATGTTGGACAAATTTTGAATCTGGGGATGTGCAGGACAGTTAATAACTAACAATAAAATATTTTTCTTCTTTTTGAATAGCTCCTTATTCTAATATTTATGTATTGCTGAAAAATATCTGAAGTCATCCAAGCTTTCTTGTTTGCAGTGTGATCCACAGGAAGTTTCCTTACATTTTTGAAACACTGAGGTTTTAATGATTTTCTGATAACAATCTTTTTTTTTTATCAGTTCCTGTGATATTTGCACATACACACACTGTCAAGCGAGCTTTTGAATTTTTCCACCAACAAATTTTTCCCCTTTGAATTTAAATGTATTGTTAGGTGTCAAATTATAAAACAGTCCTGTTTCATTGGCATTGTAGATGTCTTCGTCATTGAAATCTTTCCTGATTTCTGCCCAAACATGGTCAATTCATTCATTTGCCATTCTTGGATCTGCAGATCAAGATTCAGCACTAATTTTTGCCTAAACAATATTACGTTGGTTTTTAAATCGATCCAGCCAACTGTTGTTACATACAAAATTGTCACGTACAAATTGTTTAGCAAAATTTTCGCTTGAGCCGTCAAGGTCGGACCATCTATTGAAAATCCAGCACTTTTTTGTGTAGTGAACCTTTGAAGTAACGCTTCATAAACATCTGTAAACTCTCACTTTCTAAATTTTTTTTTTTTTTCGGTTATGTTGTTTTCCAGTGCCGATATGTAAACATTTTTATTTTTCCGCAATGTCGATACACTTGAAGAGGACAAAGAAAACTTTTTACACACTTCAACATTTTTTGCACCACCTTCTAAGTCACGAATAATTTCCACTTTTTCCCGAATCGAGAGATACTTTCTTTTGTTAGTAGACATGTTTCTGAAAGAAGGGTTCGTTTCTAACTGATTTTATTTTAAGAATGATAAAGTTATCTGCATAGATCACTTTATCAGTTCTTAGATGTCCTGCAATGCATACAACGTTCTTAAAAGTCCTGAAATCCATTCAGCATTCTTAGAAGCCCCGAAATGCATACAAAGTTCTTAGAAGTCCCGTTTCCAAAATTCTTAGACGTGCCAAAATAAATTTATGGTTCAGTGAATAAAGACAATCTGTAAATATGGTAATGAGACAAGCGGAACGGCAATGCCCTATTGTATAGCCCTCATCCCCTGATGGACAAGGTCATAAACCCGCCGCTAATGCGATGCAGGTGGTCATAAAGCAAAGTCTCCCTTTTCATTTTCATCTATTCCAAGAATTGAGTTTTTTCAATTACCTGAGCAATTGAGAATGTTTTCATAGTTACCAAATTTGTTCGGTATATCTGTGTAGTATGCTTGTTATAACAGTGAGCAATTGTATGGGAATACGTGTAAATTAAAATCATTATGGCTTTTTGCTCGTTACAGCTGTGATCTCATTATTTCCGTGCTCGTTATAACCAAGTTCAACTGTAGATGCTTATTATGTAATGCGATGGTTAGGCCAAGTTGTGAGCAGCATACAGGTTTGGAATTATAATTTTTTAGATTTCATTTACAGTTTTCAAGTGAAACCTGAAGAACTTTTACCTGACCAAACTGAGATAAATGCTTTGGCCAGGTAATATAGAGGAACAAGTGATAAATATATACAACTTCAGTGATCGCACATACAACAAGGAATGTATGTTTGTTCTCTTGACTGTAACTCCTAATGAATAAGCATTTCCACTTTAGCAGAAAGGTTAAAAATTAACCTTTTTTTTTTTTTTTTTCAATAAAATGAAAAACTGTGTTTAATAGGTGCCATTCCTTTTAGAAGCACGAGTAAGATAAACTTATCTTGTTTGTCAGATAAAAGGTTTATTAATGTAGCCTAATTGTTAATATCATCAGCAGAATGATTGCAAAGTTCAAAGAAACAGTTGCTCAGTATGGATGGAAGCAATTCCAAATGTGAGATGAATTTACAATAGTGATGGAGCATGCATTCACAAATGTACTTTTGGCATTGCCTTTGATTTTGAGTGTTGGCATCATCATCATCAGCCGTTTCAATCCACTGAAAGGATGAAGGTCTCTCCAGCAACTTTCCAGTCCCTTCTGTTTTGTGCAATGGCCATCCATTTACTACTTATGAACTCTTGAATTTCATCTCTGTTATTGCCTTCCAGGTTTTCTTTTAACTTTTTCTGGATACCATTCACTTAGTGTATTTTGTGAAGTGTCTTGTAAGTTCTGTGTCCTGTTAGTTTAACTTCTGTTCCAGAGAAAAGCCTTCCAGGTTTTCTTTTAACTTTTTCTGGATACCATTCAGTTAGTGTATTTTGTGAAGTGTCTTGTAAGTTCCGTGTCCTGTTAGTTTAACTTCTGTTCCAGAGAAAACAACGGCTTCACCGGTTAAAGAAGCATTGCAGGATCATCTAGACAAGACTGCAGTAATAATTCAGACACAGCATGGGTTTGTTGGGGGAAAGTCTTGTCTGATTTGATTAGATACCATGATGTGGTCACAAAAGAACTGGATGCGATGAATAATTTTGATATCAGTCCTTGTATAACCCATGTTTACACAACATGAATTTGATCATACATAATTTATAAATAGGAGAACGATGTCACATATAACACAAACTGAATATGCTTATGCACATTTTGGCGTTGCGTTTACAAGAGATGGCAGCAGAATGCGGCGGAATCACAACAGCTGAATGCAACACTTACTGCATTGTTTACTCAGTTGTTACACGTACTCTGCTTTGTTATCAAACGTGCCTCCTAATTTTTGTTCTTTTTTTAC